>NC_047148.1:9472041-9802366 GCF_009829125.3 Periophthalmus magnuspinnatus
TGAAAACACTGCATGAAGCTGGAGAACTCCTGACATAGGCTTACCTGAGATCCAGAATACACACTTCTTCAGTACTTTATGAATATGTAAGTCTGGTCACCGGTGAAGCTCCCCATTTTCAGATGGGCGTGACAGGTGGATTAGCCAATCAGAAACACGGTCCTCCAGTATCAAAATAAACTGTTGCTTTGGAGGAAAAAAATGCTAAAAAAAAAACATCTCAAGGGACTGAAAAACATGTGGGTTTCAGTGTGTTCAATGTGTTCAATCAATGTATTAATAACATAAAGCCTTATCATTATAAGTCATCAATTTGTCCAAACAGCAGATGCAGATGATGAATTATATATATATATACCGTGTGTGTGGGTGTGGGTGTGTGTGTGTGTGTATATTGCATACATTGAACAGACTATAAGATAGAAAATCCAATCTACTTCTTCAAATTTATGTTGAAATTTTGTATCATTCTCACTTTTCTAACATGTTATTAATCTTCTTTCTTAGCCCTGTTCTCTTCGGTGTGTCAGACCCCTTCTGATGATTTTAAAACATCACCAGTGTTTCAGGACATCAATCTGTCCACAGTGCTGAGGTGTGAGGAGAGACAAAAGTGCTCATTGCATCTGAGCATTCAAATGAGGATGCGAATAAGAGGTGGGGACATGTCCTCTACTGATATGGGTATAATATTTGTGAGGTAGATTATGTGTTTTATTGTTAAAATAGACAGGGTTGTTTTATGGCTGTGAACATTTAAAGGCATATGTCCTAATGAATTTATATTCTATATTGGACTAACTTAGCCGTGTCAGATACATTACATTATTAATCGGTCACTACTTACGCCAAAATAATTATAACATCAACATGACATCTGTTCAGTGTCAATAAGGAAGTTGTTTGTAAATTGGTTCCTGCTGCTGTCTCTATGTTAAACACGTTGTTCTTTAGTTGGCCAGCACCTGAAACCCAGTAGCATTTTGTTCAGATTTTCACTCAACAAACCTTATAAACAGAGAGTCCAGAAGCTGTTTCCTTTTGACTGTGACTCTAGAATACTGAAAACCTTGTACAAAGATACTCTGGTTGATCGGTTTATGGATTTCAAATAATGTTTCATTTTTTGGGGCTTCATTTTATACAGTACATTTCTCACCATACTTATTCTCTACATTTTTCAGACTCTATTCACGGCGTGTCCATCTGTACCTTGCGCCACGGACTGATACCTAACTGCAAAGTCATCAGCTTCAGCAAAGACTCAATAGAGTCAGGATCACTGGTACATCATAATGATTAATATCTTAAGTTATAAGTCTTATAGTTAAGATGGCATAGGTACTAAGTTCTCAAACTGGAGGTCATGAGACACTAGGTTGGGGATCGCCAGATGTAATTCTCTTTTTATTTAATATATATTTTTATTGAAATTAGATCAAATAATGCAATAAACTATACAAATAAACATAATAAACTAAAACTTTTTTGCAACTTTTAATTTTCGCAGACCTTTTACAGTAGGGGTACCGGGTCTGTTGCACAGTTATTTTGGGGGGTCTCAGCCTGAAAAGCTTGGGAAACCCTGGCATAGTTTAGATGCCAGATCATCAACCAGGTCCCTTTTTAATTCATCCAGGCTTGGGACTGGCCCAGAGATTAGTTTGTGTAATGTTACTGAGTACCTTGCCATACATAGCTCTAATTTGAGCACCATGTTTATCCTTGCCATATTATTATGCTACCAAAACATATTAAATTGTATATTTTGTTTTCTGTAGGTTGACATAGAAAATGACTGTACTAAGATATCACTTAGTCAAAAAGTCCTTTTAACAGTAGAAACGGTCCCCCGTTACTGCAACACCAACTGGACTCAAGTTTATACAGCTCCAGGTAACAACTGCTAGTTTATGTTTGCTATTAAATATTTCATTAAGTGTAATTATCTATGAAAGCCTCTATAAGACCTTTCAACCCCTAGACATATTTAATGCTTTATTTTACAGGATGCAGCAATAGAGATCTTCAACAGCATGTTCCTGACTGCATCAGTATGTGTAGTTTTGTATTTGATATATGCCAACCCCTGTAGTATGTGTCTAACATTAACATAGTCCACCCCACATCTGCGGGTGTGTGGATCTCAGCAGGTAAACTCTTGTACAAAGTGAATCCAGAGGAGAAGTCCATCACTGTCGATGTGATTGATTTCCACGAAGGCCACAACTACAACCTGCGCCTGTGCCACGCCAAAGGCTTCATCTGTACAAGCACTGGACCTCTAGCTGTGGTGAGTACATCAGGCCTATATTATAGTCACTATATTGTTTATTCTACTTGTATGTAAAATCTGTGTAATCATGCCTTATTTGTCTTTTGATATTTTTGCTACTTATTTTGAATTGTATTTAAATTGTTATTACTGTATATTGTAATATGTGAGCTACCGTGTCTTACATAATAGTTGGAACCTTTGCAAAAGTGTTCGTCAACATAGCTGTAGAAATGCACAAAACATGCCATTTGGCAACACGCATCCAGATACTTTCTATCTGGAGTCAAGCATAGTTTCTCAAGCTTTAATGTACGCAATATGAGTTTTAGATGATGAAATTCACAGATGTATCAACAGTACTGTAATTTTAATACATTTTATACATACCTTTTTATTTGACATTTTCTCTTTTTTGGATTGTAGATAAAAAAGGAGGATACCATAAAGAGGGCCACTCTTTCCTATTCCAGACTGGTGCCTTGTCTTTGCATTGAGGTGAATGTTTCCACAGACGTAGTGATTATGTAGTGAATAATATTGACTATACTACTGATAATTCCACAGGGCTGGTCTGCTGTCCTTGATGCCCGCAGAGTCCAGGTGTGCCCATTCAAACAGTGTAAGTCGCACTATTTTTAATTGATAATTGCAGTGATACCAAACACATCATTCAATGTCATTACCCTTCTCAGATGTGGAGGAGCTGTGGACTGGGATCACCTTTGACCCCATTGAATCATCACTGTCATGGCAACCCTTGTGCCCGGTTACTGCACGGGTTACACTTTGCCAAAAACAAGAACATGGCGACTGCATCAATCTCCCAAACACCTCCCATAATGTCACCAGGCAAAAGGTGCAGGTCCAAGTAGAAATATTATTTATTACATTTTTATATTGACCTTTGTAACCTTTATGGTGGACGGTACGCCACCTGCTTGTGTCCATTGTGGTGTTATTGCTTTGCCTATAATGTTCCAAAGGAGATAAGCAGGTGCCACTGCCAGGCCAGCCTAACAAGGACAAAACCAGGAATAAAGTTTACCATTACAAATTCTCTGCCTAGGGCTGAAGTATGACTAATCCTGAGCTAATCTCCAACATGCTTACTAAACCATGACTATACAAAATCACTACATCCGTTTGTAAAAGAGCAATTAAAATCTTGATAACTATGACCTTTCTAAGGCGAGTAATAGTAATAACAGGGCCATATTTCACAATTGGAACAGGTGTTAATATTACTGTCATGCAGGATAGAAAGTTCAGTGCACAATGACAGTGCACATTTAGTTCATTGTGGTGAGAAAGGAGGAATTTACTGAAGGGCAGATAGATTACATGTTTTTGATTTTGTTGGTGGGAATCTGCTTTATCTCAAAGTAATTGTGTACACACTTGAAATTACCAGTAAAAACATAACCACAAAAGTCTTTACCTTAGCTGTTTTTTGGGGGAAAAAAATCTAGATCCACCTGGTTTCACCTATGAGAATTATAATGGCTTATAGCTAGAGAGCAGTTAGGGAAAATTGTTTTACAAAAGAGTTACATGAAATGGAGAAGACAAAAGAGTACAGTTATACAATAAAAGAACAACAATGAAATACCCACAAACATTTACAAATACACATAGTCACTAAAGAATAGTAGAAAATAAACTGCCATACGTTCCTTAACAGGGAACTCCTTTACAAAGTCTGATAATCCAGTGTGTAACACCCTTTACACTTTCACTGCTCTCAAATATAGACACTGATACAGTTTATCAAGAGAAAGAGTTACCTGAACTACAATGAAACTGGACTGAATTCTTCCTGTTATAAAAATAGCCTGTGACACCAACCTCCAAAAATAAAACAACTACACCTTGACACATAACCTGACTATAAATATATGATGTCACTGGAGCCAAATATTGAAGTTATGGTGAAATGTGTTACTCATTGTCATGTTATCACATTATTATTGTAATGTTTTTTTTTTTTTTTTATTTCAGGTTAAGTTTGCTGGTGTGGAGTCACACCCTCAGCTGTGCATGAAGGTAATGCTTTTATTCAGTTTTTATGCTATTGATCTTATTCTGCTCCTCCCTCTTTTGCCTCTAAATGCTACTAAACTGCACTTTATTTGTGGTGACACTTCCGGTTAAGTGGGAAACCCATTCATTTCAATGGAGAATTTGAGAAAAGTTTTGCCACTAAAATATGATGTAAAGTAGGTTGATTTGTATAAAATGTTCTATGTTCATGTGACCAACAATTCAACAATGCACCAGTTCGCTAGGAGGCTTTAAAACAGGCCTCTAGTCCCTAAAGAACTTATTTGTTGTCAAAATCGACAGCCCCATGCAAAATAACACAGCCCGAATGACAATGGCGGTGCCCACAGCAACTTCCGAAATAAGGTTAATACTCAAGAATACAAGAGGAAGTTGGCCTTTAAAATGTTGACACGTTGTAATGTTAAACACTTTTCAAGACAACTTTTCCAAGACTGGAAATAAAACCGTGAGTGTAGGTGTTATTTTTACTAATAATAACAACTGCGTGAGTAAAGAAAAATAACAAAAAGCAGAAACACAAAAAACAGAAGTGATTTATTTACAAGTAAAAGGTCAATCTGAACTTTTCCACCTATTGAGCTACACATTATACCATCAAGCCATCGAGTTAAAAGCACCCACTGAATGTGCTGGATCATAATGAATCTTTACAAAAACAGCTAAAATATACCTTTTTAAAAAATATATTGTTTTAGTGTTGTTTGTCCTCATAAAGTGGAGCTGTACTACTGATGTGCTAACCATATTTTCTTCTTAATATCTTAATTGCCTTGTTTAAAATCTGAGATTTTTTTTGTCATTTTTAGTTTTCTGTAAATTCTGAAGACTGGATCCGATGTCCTTTTGGTGATCAACGATTCACAGGTAACACTTTAAACACCTTATTTTTGCCCTCTTTTACTCCAGATACCCCTCCTGACACAAAGTGAACAGTCAGAGAGGGTTTTGTAGCAAATGGCTGTAGCCCAAAGTGCCACATTGTTTGAATGTTCAGTTTCACCTCTGAAGTCTGTACCATATTGTATATACTATCATATAACAGGTAGTATCTGTTTACACATTTATTTATTAATTAATTTTTGTATTTGCTTACTTATTTATTTATTTAAAGTGAGCATTGTAGGAGTTTAAAAACCAAGTCTGTTTTGCTGGGCTTTGTCTAGACTCCTTAAACTGTTGGGCTAAAGATAGACAAGTTTACTGGAGATGTAATAGAGCTGATATTTGAACAGTCATGATGTACTGTGCTTTTGTGTCATTTGGCTTACAGCCTGGGAGGTGTCCAGACATCCTGAGGGAGCTGTTCTTCTATACTCACCTGCTCGTGGGATCTTCTCAGTGGAGCTGTGTGAAGTGGAGTCTATGATGCCACCAAAAACCTGCCAGTCGGCACATAACTATACCATCAAAGTGGTGGGTGTGCCAAAACATGCCAGAGAGCATGTAGACACTACAATAGAGGAACACAGAAGTTTAATTAATTTAATTACCTATTGTCACTGCCTGACCTAGATATCTAAATTATCTATGTCAGGCAATGATGCGTTAGTGAAATTTAAAGGTTGGCTTTCTTCCACATTTCAAAATTGTGTGGACTTAAATGGTAGTGTATTCAGTTGTTTACAAAGTGACTGCATCATAGAATGTGCCAGTTCAAATTGTGCCTGGGGAAGTTCTGTCTCTGGCAAAACAATTCATTATGTCAGGAAATGATTTGATGCAGATGTTTGAGAAATTGTAATATTGTATACCATATATTTTTATGTTTTTTATGTACTTTTTCTTTTCTAATCTGTTGCCTGGGGGGTGCACTGAAAATTTGATTTGTGATTTATTCAGGGAGCAACCCAGTGTGCCATTACCATGCATTAAAGGTGCATTAAGTGATGGATAGAACCATTTTCAGGGGTCAATATTTATTTTTGATTTATTAACTTTTTTTTGTACTAGTGGGGGAAACTTTTTGTTATTTTTCTGTTGTACGATAAGATTTGAGCTGTAGAGGGATGAATAAATAGCTTCTATGATTCATTATAGATACAAAAGAACTACTTAATTAAACTATTTATTTATTTATTTATTTATTTATTATTGGTTTGTGCTTTTTGAACCATATTGTGCATTTTTGGGGGGGAATAGTACTGCTCCAGAGTTATCACGTCAGTGGTATGAATTTATGTCAGTATTTCTTTGTTTATCATTTATTGTCTATATTTTCTTCAACAATACATCATACTTTAAAATTTGTTATCATGTCAGGCCTAGTTACTGGTCAGATCTGTGGAGAAGCAAGCCTGATCACAGTAACAGGACATGTTTATCAAGTCTTGCGTTGCAATAAAACATCTATACTTGAATAGAGGCAAGATAGATAAGTTCAATGAGTTGAATCTGTGAAACATTCCAGGCAAAAAAAACAAAACAAAAAAAATGCAATAATGTAATGTAATAAATCAAGCAAATAATTGGAATATTTTTCAGGAGAATCGGACATCAGTTGAAGTACCATTACCAAGTGAGCTTCTTCATAGAACATTTTGCCTTCAGGTATGTGGTAAATATATTGGAAAGACGAGCTATGAGTTACTGTACAGGCACAACTATATTTATTTTTCCCTCTGAAATAGGTTAGAAGGCAGGATGTACGCTACTCGGTCACACTTGTTCACTGTTTTGATCCAAGTAAGTATTGCCTTTGAGGTTTTATCTGATAAGATCTCTCACTTTTTCCATTATTTGCAGTAGGAATGTATGTTTATATCCTCATGCCACATGTTCGCCTTGAGTGCTCTTCTGCTAGGGATTTTGAATGTAGAACAAAAGGAACCTCCAGGAATTGTCCACTTAGCCTTAATGGTAGATTGAGTCATAATTGTAAAAAGCTGGCTTCTGGGAAAGTTAACAATCTTGCGCAAAATTCAGGATACTGTTTGCACAGCGCACCCATAAACATTTCACATTTCATGGTGTTTTTCTCTCTGAACTAATCTAAACTACCATGCTTAAAGGGGACTTTGTCTTCACGTCTAACTTGAATATGGGAGTAAGATGTAGCTCAATGGTGAATTTCATCTTTCACTTCAATGTAAATTTACATTCCAACTTGCTCTTTATTTAATGGGGCACACAGCCTGGTTTACTACTGGTTCAGTCCTTGTTTAGTCCTGGTTCAGTCTTGGTTTAGTCCTGCAGTTTTGGTTAAGTCCTGGTTTAGTCTTGGTTCAATCCTAGTTTATGCCCTGGTTTAGTGCTGGTTCAGTCCTGGTTTAGTACCGGTCTAGTACTGGTTCAGCCCTGTTTCAAGCCTGGTTCAATCCTGGTTTAGTCCTGGTTTTATCCCTGGTTTAATACTGGTTCAGTTCTGGTTTAGCCCTGATTCAGTTCTGGTTCAGTCTTGGTTTAGTCCTGGTTCAGTCCTAGTGTAGTATTGGTTTAGTTCTGGTTTAGATAACATTCCCTACCCTTAACTTCGACCCTCTGCTCTCCTGCTGCTCCCCAGGCAAAAACGTGTAATTGCTTATATACACACAAACCACTAAGAAAATTTCAAAATGGCTAAAAAGTACTCTATGCTATGCCAGCTTTGGTTGCGTTAGTAACCAAAGCTGGCCTAGCATAGCATGTAAAGGTATGTTATTGATTTCTATTCTGTATTTTGCTCCACAGTTTTACAAATATATTCAAATACGTCTGTAAATCCCTCATGGATCATTGTGCCCACTGGAGCCCTGCTTGCTCTTGTCATTCTTATCGCTTTGATGCTGCACGTTTGTTTAACTGGTGAGTTCAAATATAATGATTAAACTTCCCTTCTGCCATCACTGAGATGTCACCGTGCTTTTTAATAGAGTTTGTGTGTATATTGTTCTCACAGGGAATAAGCAAGAACATTTTGATTACTGCTATTATGAAGGCCACACCCTTTAAACTTTTACAGGATCAAATATTTAGTAGTACAACAAACAACATTTTTTATTCGCCTTTTAATTGCTGCCAGGTTACCATAATTCCGGTCATATGTTTATTGAAAAGTATGAAGTTCTTTTGCAATTAAAACATATCTTCTTACAGTTCACCAGAGAAGGACCCAGAAGGAAAAAAATGGCTCATGTCCCTATGAAAAGCAAAAAGGTCTGTATTTTGTCCCTTCTTTTATAAAAAAATATTGTGTTATTATATTCAGAAACAATGCAATATCCTCTTGGGGCCATTATCCAAATCACTTCCATACACATTGATTTTATCACTGAAGAAGCTAACCCAAATGTGCATGACTAAAAGTTCTTAGTGAGTTTGTTTATGTCATTACAGATTATACTTGTGTATTTATGGTGTCTGCATTACCCAGTAAATCAGCTCTACTTGGTGAAGCCTTTGTTCCCGTCTCACCTCAGAATAGGAGCAATGAGAAAGCCATCCTCCTGTCTGACTGAAGTGTTACAGGGACCAGGAACTCAGAAACAACAGCATCTGTCAGTAATAATGTAAAATTAGGCCTGTATATACTGTAAGCGCAATGTATTTGATGAAACTTTTGTGCACACCACTGTTAGAGACAAAACCTTGTCAAAACTATGTTACAAATGTGTTACGTTCTTGGTTTTATGCCACGCTGAATGTTTTTTACTCTACTCTTGATGTTGGAGTTTGGTGTTGACTGTTGCAATTTAATTTTATACTGTATTAACTCAAGTTGCAGCTACTTACTAATCACTGTTTTCTAAAGTTATTGTTTTATATTTTCAATAAGACGTGTATCTCTAGCTCGAGATATGTTTTGAAAAGTTCTCTGTTTATTGATAAAAAAAAGATTAATGATGCATATTCCTGTAAATAAATGGTGAAAGTGACTGAATACTTACTTAGTAAAAGCTGAAGCTAAATCTGTCAGCTGGACAAAACGTTGTAGGAGTGTAAGACATTTCGCTGCTCGTTCAAGCCGCTTCTTCAGTTCTGGTCAGATTGCTGCCTACACTGTCTCCAGTTTAAGCCTCGATAGCCTCAATTCAACCTTTAACGGCCCTACAGGCTCGCCCTATTGCTCTCTTTGTTCCTTTTGATTGTTTTGGGTCTGAGGATGGAGTTGTAGATGGGATTATGTAGCTTTGTTAACTGCCATCTCAAACCATTTTTTTTTTTTTTTTTTATCTGGCTAAAAAACTATCACTATCTTCAAAGCAGTGGTTAGTGACTTTGAGATGGGGATGTACATTGGACTGGGTTTCAGAGGAGCTTTTGCGGTGGTGTTGGTACATTCTCTATTGAAGTGGCTTTTTAGTTTCTCCAATATCACATTCACTGCACTCTTCACTACACTGAATGGAGTAGACTACATTACTTTGTTTACGGCTCTGGGTTTGGCCTTTGGGTGAACCTGTTTCTGTTTCTGTAAAGTGTTTGTAGGTTTGAAATAGACCGGAATCTGTCGTAACGTGGGCGGATCAAAGATACAGACTTGGAGTAACATTTAACAGAGTTTATTACAAACAAAAGGATGTGAATGCTGGTTGGAGGAGCGGGTAGTAGGAAGCTGGGCTGGAGACTGAGGTGTTCGAACCGGTCGATGCAAGGTGGGTCTAAGAAACAAGAAACACCAACTGAGTACTATGATCGTAACCACAAAAAAAAAAAAAAAAAAAAACAGGCACGTGTAGGATCCTCGGTTCCTTTGTACTCCAGAGGTGGAGGCTGGATTGTTGATCGGCTGGAGGTGTGTAGTGGGTGGTGCTAGAGTCTCCTCCCGGTTCCAGGCACAGAAGGGAGGGCAGGAAGATGGCACAGAACACACACACAGACTGGGATCACACAGACAAGAAATGCTTATGTAATTGGTCTCACCCACGACCACCAAAATGTCCAATCAACCAGTTTTCGTCTCATATCATGTGCTAAATGTTTCTTTGGATAAATGTGTTACATTTCTAGTTGAAGCAAAAACAAGCAGAAAGTCAAAGCTAATATGATGGCTGCAAAGTGCTTCATACACGGTCTCATCTAACCTCTCAGCTGAGGTTAGTGGACAGGAATGAGAAACAGATGTTGAGTGTCGCTTATCAGCTGATTGATGTTTTGTGTGATGATGGATTTAGTTTTTTCTTTACAAGAATGCTGAACATCTAAACATGAAGATTAAAACGAAAACAATCCCGAGATCAGCCTTCTTGAAATCTGCAAATAGGAAATCTCTTAAATGGTCATGGCTTATGGTCACATTTTTATATAGCACTTTTCTATCTTCAAGGCACTCAAAGCAAAGAACCACTCACCCGTTCACTTACACATTCATACACCAATGTATGCAGACACAGAGGATGAGGTTGGTTAAGTGTCTTGCCCAAGGGCACAGTGACAGCATTCATCTGTAGGTGCTGGAATCGCACTGCCAACCTGTGGGACAGTGGATCTGATCGCTCTATCAGTGATGTTTATGTCAAGAGCAGAAGAGATCAGTGAACAAACTAAACTGTTAAGTGTGTATTTATTTGATTGTCAGTGCATCAGTCCAAACCTGCCAAACCTCCTTGTTAGACCTGATTCTGTCAGAAGATAAACAGGGCTGGGTCTGGTTAGTACAGTACTGGTTAGTACTGTTGGAGACCACTGGGAATATCAGGGGCCACACTGTGGTGCCAGTGGAAAAAAAAACTGTTTTTGTGTCCTTAGGCAAGGCACTTCACCCAAATTGTCTAGAATAAATGTGGTGTGTGCATGAATATTGGTGGTAACTGGAGAAGTCGATGGCGTATATTGGCAGCCTGAATAATGCACAAAATTGTAAACTGACTTGTAAAGCACTATATAAGACTACTACATTTATTTATTTATTTATTTATTTATTTATTTATTTAGTGCAATATTAAGAAGTACACAGAAAACATAATGTTGGCTAAACTCAGTAAGATAATGTCTAATCCACACCCAGGAGCAAAGTTTCATTTGCATGAGGAGTAAATTTTGTCCATTGAAAGCAGCTCTACATGTATCCAGCCATTTTATAGTCCACATATGTCTGGTAAACTGACCTCTGAAATTGAGGAAACACTTTGAAAAAAAAAAATTAAAACCTCTAAAAAATAGGTCCTTCTTTTTGGCAGATATCGAACTTTTACATATTCAAATTTTATTGCACAAAGCCGACAGCAGCAGAGAGAAAACAGTTATCTATCAATGAAGTAGCTGACGTAGCAGACCAGCATCCAACAAAAGTACAAGGAAATTGAGTTATTTTAAAACTCTGTTGCTAGGAGATACACTGCTGTTTACACATCTTTTTCTGTTCTGTTATATTATACAGAAGCAAGCACATGCAAATACCAGTTAAAGTGAACGAGACCTAAGGCATTATTGTGTGTCTTTGCATTTCTATCATCAAATATGGAAAGTGTGAAGGAAGTAGGAACATGAGAATGTTCATGTTTTGTTTTTTACCGAGAACTGACAGGAATTTTTAGATACCAGGTTATGCATGTGTAGAAGAGAATGCTTCCTTGTGCACAGAATAGGAGCTTTATTCTAAATCATCAAGCCACTTCCACTTACAGTGAGAAAAGGAACACTGTTCTGATTTCAGGCTGATTGATTGGCCTAACGATAAAAATTGCCAGATATAAGAATTTTAACCTTTTTCAGATTAAGTAAAGCGTATGAAGCTGACATACTGACAAGAGAAACACATGAAGTAATGGGGTGGGATACAGTGTAGACATTGCCAAACATTTTCTATCATTCACTCCTAACCATCCATATTATTTGAGATCACTGTGTGCATTTAACAAAAGAAAAGTAAAAAGATATAAATATAAAATAATATAAAATATAAATGTAAATATTAATCCAAACGTAACACAAAGCGTGCAATATATCAAAATGAGAATATTCCTCAGATATTAATGAAAACATTACAATAAAGTATTAAAAAACTAAATGTTTGTATTTATGACAGGAATCAGTTTACAATGCTCAAATGGCATACAGGCACCAACAGTAATATGATGCACTCTGTCACCTTTAAGTTTTATTTGAAGTATTTATTGAAACCGGTTGAGGCTAATTGTTTTTCATTCAAACATACTTATGAGTTAAGCTGATGCAAATAAAATCATTTGACCATTAAATAACTGTCAGCAGGCCCAGCTCCAGTTCAGTCAGACGAGTTGTAACTTGTTGTGAACTCTACCAACTTCAATTTTTATGTCACAACAACAAGGCAGTATAATATAAAACATTTCTGCATTTCTGTCTAATGGAGGCATCATTTTCATTTTTCATTTCATTTTTTTTTTTTTTTTTGTATTATGTTCAGATGAAAGAAGACACATCTGCATCATGTTGTGTGTTTGTTCTGCATTTTTACCCAGGTTATATGTATATTCAGTTACCCCTGCCCTGTGCTTCATCATCATCATCATCATCATCATTTGTTTTAAATTTATTGTAGAAACTCTGTTAATATAGTTATCATTAAAGTATACTTGCAGTTCATATATTAACTAAATATTATACCAATTACTACATGCATTTTCAGAATTGCATTTGCATTTAAAGTGTGTCTTCAAATGTTTTTTTTTTTTTTTGTTTTTTGTTTTTTTTAATCCTACATGTGTGACTGTGACGACATCTAGTGGTCATATTTAGTACTTTTTTAATGTTCATATTTGTAAGTCATCACTGAGCAGTTTCAAAAACAATTCCATGTGATGATATATGATTCAATTCTTTCTGATTTAAAGAGTCAACACATAAACCAACTAGGCTAAATGCTCAAAGTAGGTTATCAAAAAAGAAAGGAAATGAAATAGAAATGAAGACATGATAGAGGAGGGTAATTGAAATTCTTTAGGAATATAAAAAATAAGAGAAAGTACACATTTATACAGGCGAATGTGTTCAAGAATCCACCATCTCTAATCTGGTTGTTTACACAGATATGTTATTGCTTTGGCTGTAAAACTCCATGGTATGGCATTAAACAGATCTGTCAAAAATACCTTGAAAAAACATTACACTGAGTTGGCTCACATCTCCACAGTAATTTGCGGTGTCACTTACTGGAGACAGATGTGTTTAATGCCATACTGTGGAACATTCAAAGCCAAAGCAAGTGTAAACATTTCTTTGGAGACAACCAGGTGGTCGACCCTCAACCAGAAAAGTTACATAGAGCACCTTTAAACTCCTAGGACCTGGTGTTCATGTATGTGGACAACACATTTTGGGTTGTCTGGGCCACAATGCAAATTTTTAGAAGAAGAAGAACAGCATACAAGAACAGCAACAATGCAAACATGTTCAATTTAGAATATTTTTAAGAGTTTAGAATGTTCTGATTTATTTATTTATTTATTTATTTTTTTGTAAAGGCATCTTCCTGCTCCTGTCAGCAGCTCTTCACATGAGACACATTGTTCCAAGAGGCACAATTGTTGTTTCTCATTTTGTTTTTACATTCAGGACAAATGTTGCTGTGTTCAGGGTCTTAATAAATTGTTTGGTTTTTTTTTTTTACAAATCATTATTCAAATGTTTTGTCAAAATAATTAAAATGTCCACATATGAGAACATTCGTTTTGCATCACTTTTGTCAGAAACTACAGAATGTAAAAGATACATTTTTATGCTCATCAGCTCCCAATCAGCCAAAATAACAAAGAGAAATAAATAAAGCATGTCTGGCAAGAGTTCGAGTCGAGGAGGATAAAAAGAAAAAAAATCTGCACAAAAGAGTAATTCAAAACTGTAAAATGATACTGTATATAATTGTTGCATGTATCTTTGAGCGAATTGGAATAATTGATCAGTTGTGTACAGTATTGCATATATTTAGTTTGACACGCTCCGCAGTTACTAATGACCGCCACAAGATGTCGCTGTTGACTAAGACTTGATACCGCCCCCAAGACTTCAACTAGATGTTCAGATTGTGGAGTGGAGTGTGAGGAGCCTGAGCTGGAGCTTTAAATACAAGTTATTAACTAAAGTGCTCGGATGTAGCCTATAGATAATGCGGACGTGCACATGAGCAGAGCATTAATCCTTGTGGAACCTCACACAGATAAGAGGCTTACACGCACTATAGGATTGTGTCCATGCTGCTAAATGCACATACAGTTATTGATTTCATTGGTTTGTTTATGATATAATTTGTGCTTGCCTCTTGAGTGAACCCGTCTCTCCCAGAATGTTTGGTCGGCTAAGGCCTTAATCTGTTGCTTTACCATGATATGGTCTGGACTGTCAGGCTCCCATACAACGTAATCTGTCAATCCTATGACTCATTGTGCTATTATGTTGTGCACGATAATATATGACATTTGGATAAGCATGATAATCTGTAGCAACATAATGTCACAACCGTGCTAACATTTGTTACTTTGTGATTAATTAAAGTCACAACTGAACCTAACGTGCATACAGAGGACAGTTTTCCTCATCAGCTCAGAACCCTCAGAATTCACTCACTGTGCAGCAAAGGCTGCACTAGTACTGATTAATGACTGGCTGTAGGCAAAACTGTCAACCCAAATGGGACACTCATGTGAGCCGAATACTACTTTCTGATGAGATAAACTTCCTGAGAACCAAAGTACCAAATTATAGCATAAACTACTTGGCCATCATGTCCAATGTTTTTGTAAGAGTAAATCAGCACTACAATTATGATCAGTGAATAAATATTTGATTTGATGGGTAATGGGTTTATGAAAATTGAAATCTAACATACTGTTCCTTTAAACTAAACGTTATTTCTGGTTGTAAAGGTTGGAGGGTGGAGCTTTTCTGGAACAGTTGGATGCAAAAGTGAAACAAAGATATAGAGATAACATTAACTTTCAGTTTCATAGGATTTCATAACATTTTCATTTTGGGATCAAGTGAAAATACCATGGAGAACTTTCAAGAAATGTGTTCTCATTTATTCTACAAATTCTGAAGGGATACAAAATGTTTCTGTAAATATTAACATTGTTAATATCTTGATTTTTAAATATCAAACACATATTTCTTATCATATCTTACTTTAAAAACAAGAAGTAAAGTTCATTGGCAAATGAAATTGTTGCCTAAAACTTGCTATCCACTGCTAAATTATTGTGGTGCACAAGTGCAAGATAATTACTTCCTGATCAACTTCACTCATTGAACTTAAAAAGATACACAGTTTTAATTGCTTTTGCAATTGCTAATTGTTTGATTAATGCTGTGTCTATGTGGCTCCACTGTAAGCCTACCTGGTGCCACTTAAACAGACTGTTGTTGTTCACCGCAGCCTGTGTTTTGGTCATGCTGGAAATATCCCCCCATGATGTCATGTCGTCTGGGCTTTACTGGTTAACCCTGGATATTCACAACAACCATGGCTCCTAGCAGCTGCCAACCAATGAGTCCACTTTCAAATAACATCTAGCCTTCACAACATCAACAACATATCTGACATCATGAGACTTTTCAGGCCTGGAGCACTTCTACTACTTTGTTTTTATCTTGTCTTTATCACTATTCAACTTCCATGACCATATATGGGGCTCTTAAGCCTGTGTGGTGAAAGAATGGCAAACACAGAGGACCAGAGACAACAGACAGGGATGAGCTAATCCTTGTTATGGAGAATTCCAGACATTCCGATGGGGTGTTGTTCCCGCTTGGATAATCGGGGAGCGCCAGTGCTACAAAGTTGCTCCATGGATTGGCTTTGAGCTCACAAAGTTGCCCCTTGAATGTACTGTGGAAATTTTAAGTCAGATAGTTGCATTTAACTACAAGTCAGAGCACATTAGTGTATACAGAGCCCCAGGTATAGGCACAGAGTATGTATCTATACTGACTGAGTGGAGCCGGGAAAGTAGGCCAAAGGTGAAAGGTTCATCAGTGGAGAAAAGGAAGTAGGGGGGAGGGGACTTCCAATAGGCTTTTAACAGGAGCACTGTTAATGAAGGAAATTCCCCTCTTCAGATTTCAAACATGTGAAATAATCATTAAAGAAGTCTTGAATAAATAAACATGCAGCTATTTTACATTTCTAGCAAACCTGAGGACGAAATTCAATGTATGTAATAATAACTGTTATGAGTTTCAAATGCTTCTCAGTCTCATTAATCTATTATGTATTCACTTTATTCACACTTTTTTCCCGGGGTTGACACAAAAATTCCCAATCTGCACTATACAAAGGTAAGGTGAGTGGAGAGTCTTGCCCAAGGATGAGGCAGTATTCATAGGTTGGAGCTGGGATTGAACCATAAACCTTAATAGAAGCAACTCCAAGATATTTCAATCTAAATTAAACCCTTACAAACCCTAAATAACTGGAGAGCGATACGTAATTTGTGGTGAATAGGACAAGGTGAAGAGGTTATGGGGGCTGATGCTTCTGCTGCTGCGGTGAAGATTGGCAGGAGAGGGTTGGGGCTACACGAGCTTGAAAATGTACTTGGATGTGATTTGTACTAGCTTCAGTTGTTTAGGTTAGGGTAATTCTGCATCTTTATAATTTGCATCTTTACATTTACTTGTTTATGTGTGACAGCCATTTAATAGAAGAGACTGACTTGCTTTGATATAGACCGATGAGCAGAAGAAGCACTGAAGATTTGAGAGGTGACAGGTGATGAGGCACAGGAGCTCCTCAAGGTGATAGGAGGAAGGAAGAGGGGGGTACGGAGGAAATTTGACCTTATAAGTATGGACACTTTCGCTATGCTGACTTGTCTGCTCCAACAGAGTGAAAATAATTTATGTACAAATGTCAAATATCAAAGTTTGTCCTTCATATGTGAGCAATGGAACACTAGGCAGCTAAATAACAACTCAATGGAGACATATAAGACATAAGGTTTGTCCACCAGAAAAGTTACATAGGGCACCTTTAAATGTTTTATTGTTTTAGGTCAACTGAGACAATGAAGAAAAATAAACTGCAACATGAAACTATTACAGCAATCTTCAGTTCTATTTTTTTAAGTTCACAAACCTGTTATGGTGGTTGGACTTCCCTTCAGTTGTAGTGTAATTATGAGTCAAATTTATCCTGTTGCTTTGGGTTAGCCCTTATTTAGAACCTCTAGAGCACATGTGTCAAACTCAAGGCCCGTGGGCTAAATGTGGTCCTCCATATCATTTTATGTGGCCCTGGACAGGGTAAATTAAAAGGTATGATGGTCTTAAAATGTCATTTTATCAGGGGACACGCAGTTACACAGACATATTTTTTACATCTTTCCAAATGCATATGTAATATTTGTAATTTGAAGAAGTAATGAATACAGAAACAGTTAATTAACAATCTTAAAAAGTAGTTACATTTATTTTTACGGCAGTCATTTTGCTGATGTGGCCCTCAGTGAAAATGTGTTTGACATTTGATAATGATGTAGTCCTGTTTTAGATCAGGTATAGCCCTTAATTAGACCTGATATAGTTTTGTTATAGACTTGGTTTAGTTCTGGTGGTACTTGAAAGGTTAGATATTTTCTTAGTACTTGGTGTAACATCTTCTAAAATGGGTGAAAGGTTCCATTGAACTCCTTTAGTACATCCTGTTAGGTTAGATATCCCCAATCCCACAGAAGAAAAATAGTTTGAAGGTAGTAGCATTCAGATAAAAGAGAAGGCACACTCCGATCTAGGCCTTGTTGACTCAAATTGGAAACACTTTGGAACACAGAGCCCTCTTTGTTTCTTTGTGAGTCACTGTAGTGAAGTCCACAGCTGTAAACAGTGGAAATCAGTGCATCAGGCCTGGAGGTGCCCTGTTCACGTGTATCCAGACAGGAACGGCAAGCCTGAGTCATCAGTAAACACAGCAGTCGGATTAGAGCAATGGGAGGATGAGAAGAGGAGAAGGGGAGAGGGGGAGTGGTACAGAGGAGGGACAGTGGTGGGCAGTGATATCATATAAGCTTTTTGTCTTTTCCACCCCACATGACAAACACACTGCAAAAATTACATTATAGCTTTTGTTAAAATGACATGATGAATTGAAAAAATGAAAATTATACTATTTGTTTGGATGTGACTGAGTAGTTTTGACAAGGTTGCTTACTTGACATACAATATTTAACTGTTTTGTGTCTGAATGCTTTAGAGTTTCTGCCTGTGACGCAACAATCCTGGGAAAAATCATCTCAGGAAACCAGTGTGAACAAAGCTAAATACAACTCCAGGTATGTTTTTGATGAGGGCACAATGTTATAATTTGGTTCAAATGCATCATATGTGTCCTTTAAATGTGTGAAACTTGTATTCGACTGCAGTACTCCCCCATTTTAAATTATTGCTGAATTTTACAAGTGAATACAATTTTCATTTCGATGTCAAGTCTTAGTTTGGTATTTAGGTCAAGAGAAATCATTTCATGTCACCTTTACCCCACTTAAGCTACTTTCTCAATTTTCTCTGTGCCCCTCCTCCCAACAACTTAATAACCACTGCTAACCTTTAGGATTAACTCGGAGCTTTAATGAGCAGATCCCCTTCTCTATTCATTTCAACACGGGTCAGATCATAAGGGATTGCACTATAAATGCTAGGTCAGTGCTAGTACAGCAGTATAAGGGGTGTGAATGACCTTTGACCTTTGGTGATCCCAGCACACGTCAACTCTCTCCGGACGCACTCATATGTTTGGTGGCTCCTGTTGTCACGTTAGAGCCTCGTGAGTAAATTGCTATAGCAACAGAGTCAGTCCATCTGTTGGAAGGCAACCTATGACCTCTGACCTTTGGCCAGCGAGGTCAGGGCACGTGCCAGCTGCAGGTCCACACTCGGTGGGTGGGTGTGAGATACAGAAAGGTGGATTAGAGAGCTTGCACAATACATAATACTGCTACATGACAATGGCATGCAAGTTGTATTAGATTCCAATGGCCATCGCATTTGAATATTTAAAGTCTCAGTTATCTTTCCAGGTAATAAACTGTCAGTATAAACTGAAAATAAATAAATAAATAAATAAATAAGCATATGCAATATGTGGGTGAGTTACGCGTGATTTACCCTTGGGAAGTGTACATATTATTTCTGAATATGCAAAATAACCATTTTGATTATTCATTCACCCATAGGAGTAAAATTGCTGCACGTCTTCTTTAATGTCTCTATGACTAATTGGATTGGTTTTTGCTCCACTTTTAGCATGTTTATCTGTTTAGCATGTGCACAAACACTTGATAAATGAGGCCCTTGGAAATGCTTGTTAGTTTCCCAATGATATACCATTAGACAAAACCCAAATCAAAGCACATTTTATTAAGATTCTGTACTACAGGTTGATAAAAACAACAGTAAGGAAATTGGGATTTTGAGCACATCTGGGTGAAAGATTTTGGAGGAATAAATTTGATTTGTTTGTGTTAAATGAAGGGATTTTCTTTTCCTTTTTGCATTTTTCCCAGCCTTATATAATATATCCAAGACAAATGTCACAAACCACTGAGATTAACAGTAAAAATGGAAACAAAAATCTCCTTTTATGTGTTAAGGAAAATAGCATTGACTAGGAGCCTGTAATTGATAAGGGGTATTTTCTGTATTATCAAAATAAGGATTATAAGCAGGGATTTAGACTTACATAGTATGTAAAAATATAACTGTATCATAAATACAAAAATATGAATCATGCACTGATTTTTATACCTCCTGGTATCTGTACAATAACTTCTCTGAATACAGCTCGTGTCAGCCTCACAAATGAATATGTATTTCTGAACCTGTTAGTCGCATGATCTTTACAACATGACAGCTTATGATGACACTTTTTTATACATAGCAGGTGGCTACTTTTTCTTTTTAAAATACTATCAAAATATGCAATTTTCCCTGTAGGATTTGAGAGGATTTCAGAGTGTGAATGATAGTAATTGAATTGATTTCTTCTGACTGAAACATAGTTCCTGCTGTGTTTCTGTCAGGCTTCCACACTTTGATCCCAATGCGACATCTTTGTCGATGAGGGTTCTGCTGACGTGCATTGTTCCTACCCTCCAAGCTAATTCTGCCAGTACTTCTAACAACACATAGGAAATACATTGGGTATAGTTTTTTCTGCTAGGTTGGATCTTGCCAGACCCCCTGCTGTGCACTAAGCAGCAGTGATGGGGCTGGGGGTAAGAGGCCTTCCTTCGATAATCTCCCCTCTTCATTATCACGTGAGTTTGACTGTATATGTGTGTGTGTGTGTGTGTGAACTCAAATCTGTATACACTCAATTTATGACAAAAACAGGACCTCATAGTAAATCATTTAAAATTGTATCAACAACATGGTTTACAGTAAATGTGTGAGTTAAAATTGGTTAAAATTAGGGTTGAGGTTAAGATTATGTAAGAAGTTACTATGGTTAAGGTTAGGATCCATCTCCAGGAAATGAATGTAAGTCAATGTAATGTCCCCAAAAAGTATGGAAATCCAACATAAGTTGATGTGCATGTTGTGTGGCTGATTTCAGAGCTGGCATGACTTCAGAGGGCTCTACCCACCCCCCTACTCCACAATGGTGTGGGTAGTAGTGGTTGGATGCACCAGAATGCTTGTTTATTATATGCGAGGGACCCATGCGCTTCAAAGAAAGATTTTCAGACAAATCTTTATTGGCTGTCAGTATTTTAAATGAACTGCACACAATGGGGGAGGAGATGGTGATGAAAGAACAAAATGGAAAAGAAAAACTGAAGTGAAATTGTGTCATTTATTTGTTTTTATGTAAATTTACTCTGATGATGTAACATTTTTAGCTGTAGGGGCTAGTTAGTTTATCTGAAAATATGTGAATTTCAATTAGTTGATCTAAAGTATGCATTGATTTTATTGATTGTATTGTCAAATTACACTTACTACTACTCTTTTATACTTTGGTAACAGTGGTCTAGGGAGTAAAGTGGTCATCCCATCTAAAAGTTCAACAGTTTGAATCCCTTGAATCTCCTTTTCCACAGTAAATTTGACTATTGCATGACTGAACAAAACACTTCGTCTACCTATGAAACAAAAATTGCCCCTTTGTTTGTTAATGTTTCCTGCCTCAAGCAAGCACAAAGAAATGGTGCTCAGTTCCCTTTCTCGTGCATTTTTGTTTGAGTATTACATTGAAATGATTGTTGCTGCTGCTGTTTTTACCTGTAGTCTTCTACAGGCCTTCTGCTCAGTGCTGGTTGGGGAATTGTCTAGGTGCAGTCACAACGGAGCATAGGTCCAAGACTTTATTTCTCTATGTAAAACATAAAATGCTACTCCTGGTGATCACATATGGTGTCTAGTCTCTCTATCATCACACTGATATAGTGCTACTACTATGAAACCAGCCCTGTGCCAAAGCAGAGCCCAAGCCTCCATATGGGATTTTCTATGCATATCACAGAGTCACAGGAGATTTGGCTCAGTGTGGGAAATGCCTTTATGTGCACTTCTTAAAAGATTTCCATGACATATTTGCTGTGGCTGACAATATTTAAATGAAATGCAACATTAAACCTGTGAATCGTCACATTGCTAACCTTTGAAGAATGAGCCCCCAGGTGAAGAGTAGAGTATGGAAAAAGTGATAATCCATCATATTGGATCAATAAATACTCAGTGTTGGCAATACTTTGATTTATACATATTACATATTTTTCTGTGACACCTGGTAAAAAATGCTTTCTGTATGTAAACCAAAGCTTTTTCCACATAAGTGTCAGCGAGAGCATGTTTTTCTCTCCAAAAATATACATACTTGCAAAAGCTATACGACCAGCGTTATACAAATGTTCTTGTTTCTTAAAGGGCACATATATGAAATCAGCTTTAATGAGCTTCAAATCATGTTATATTGTTCTCTATTTAAGGCGTAAGTGCTCAGAAAATGTCTGTTTTTACCTACCCCCATCTCTGCCAATTTTGTATTTATTTAAGATTATTTAAAAAAAGAAAATCCAAGGTGATACACCAGAAAGTCAATAGACTGTTGCTATTAGTAAGCCACTTTAGATCAGTTATACAGTTTACAATGAAGAACATTTTGAATAATGACTTAGGTATGTTTTAAACTACCTGATAAAATGCACAACAAGTCTTCTTTAAGTTATAGACATGTATCCTTTAAGGCTGACTAAACTTTCCTCGGACCAACCTCAAGCATGCACATGTGACTGCAGTTGGCTCCAGTTCAACATTCCAGTCGTGGAAATATAGAGCGATATACAAGCGACAGAGCTGGCACACTCCTGTTACCCTGCAGAGGCTCAGCGGTCACACTGAACCCGCTGGCCTTGGCTTATTAGATGATAAAAGGTGAAGTACTGCTGCATTGTTTAGCTTGAGGGATGCACATTGTACACCTCTATAGCAATGCATTTCATCATTGCAGCATATACATATGGTTGGCCTATATTCAGGCCTGTGTCCTCTCACATATAGCACCCCTTTGGGAGTTTGATTGTGCTGTAATCATAATGGTGAAGCATACAACCCCCTCCACCCTTATTATTATAGACACTTCAGGGGCCCCTAGTGGCCCCAAGACCTTTGTACAGCTCCTGCCCTGGGGGAGCACAAATTCCATGTGTATGATGTATTCATGTAAACATAGTGTGATATTCGTGCTTCTGTTTACATCAGCTGCTGGTCTATGCAAACACAACATCTGCCTTTAGTTTGAACAAGCCTGAGCTCTGAAAGGAAACCTCGACATGTTGAGGCGACTCGGAGGTGAATGACCCGTAATGAGCCTGCCCATTAATGCCAGTACACTGATGGACTCTGGGTAATTGCTATTGTGGAGAGGGGTCACACACAAGGACCTTCAGCCAATGCTGAGGAGGCATTTTACAGGAGTTTAGAGTCACTTGTACAAGGCTGACTCCATTTTGATATAAATCTGATCATTATACACCCATTATCATTGCATCCATGTGTGAGTTTAAAAACTACACAACCATTGTGCATATTCCATCTTGATGGTCTTTACATTCAAATTAAACCACACTGCATTTTATATAAGAACATCTTAAAGTTTTTCAAACCCATACATGCACACCACACAACTAATATCCATCCATGTATGCCTCAGGTGAAGTACAGGGTGGACAGATGTTAAAGCCCACAGCTCCAACTGGTCTGTCAGCGTGTGACCCTTCCCCTCAGGATGGGACTTCTGGTTTGACATATTTACCACATATGAACATACATAGACTGTACATTAGACTTACATAAACTTGTACATTAGACTCTATAACACACTAACATTTCTATACAACTCAAAATATAACATAATGTGAGTAATAGTAAATATGTGTACGCAAGACATTTCATGAAATTATTCTTTTTTGTGCGATTTAGTCAAATAGAAATCATACAAATGAAAAGCTTTTCTATAGTCTCATTCACGTGTTCTCTACAGACACTTGTCAGTCTACTCCCAGAACTGAATTCCCCTGTGATATGTGCAGGGGGTCGGAGCATGCTTTGTCCTATTATGTTTTCTCTATATGAGACTTTAATTCAGGGTTCCTGCTTATAGCTGTAGAAGAACATGTCAATAATGAATGAAGGCAACTTTGCAATGGCGCATTAAGACACTGCAGCTGCTCATCCTGTTTTAATTCAGACCCACAATGCATTTGTCTGTCAATCAATGTGGAGTCTATATGTGCTGATATAACATTGTGTAAGGACAAAGAGACCAGACACTTGTTGAAAAATGACTTTACTGTGTA
The DNA here is from genome assembly GCF_009829125.3 of Periophthalmus magnuspinnatus. NCBI lineage: Eukaryota > Metazoa > Chordata > Actinopteri > Gobiiformes > Gobiidae > Periophthalmus > Periophthalmus magnuspinnatus. Next base: position 9,496,069 of record NC_047148.1, read on the forward strand.
ATTATATTAATAATTACATTTTTATTGCAAGGCCACAGCTAAACAATGTTGAATTGTTTGTTTAACTGTATGTAGAGTCCAGATTTACAAAAAAGAAACCCTGTATTTACACATAATATTGCAGCTATATGATCATAATGGTAGTCAAGCTTGAATATAAACAGATTTCAATATTTCTACATGAGTATATTTTTCCTCACGTTGTACTAATCTTTTGAACACTAGACTATTTTCATGTGACACTGTAGTTTATTGTCTTCATTTTACATTTCCACATACACTTTGTTCCTAATAACCATGTAGGGACACTCTTGCTTCTCTTGTGGGTGTAATTAGGGGGTGGGCTTGCTTTTGATGGGCGCTCACCAACCCCCATATAAAAACACACGTGCGTTACAAGGTTGTCTTTTCATGGTGGAATAATGGAAACAAACCCCAAAGGGAAGGATGTTAGAAAAAGGCGGGATTTGGGACGAGTGCGCGTGCATATGAGTGCGAATGGGGCGATGGAGGAGGGGAGGGTTCAGGAGTCAGACCAGATGGCAGGACAGAGATATACCCCTCCCCCCTACTTTGTACCCCTCCACCCAGCACCCCCTTCACGCAGTGACTAGAGCGGGGGCAATTAACCATGGGTGCCCTCACTCCCCTCAGACCATGGCAATATTCATTTTCTATAATTGCTATATACATTTGCAGTACAATTTACATTTCTGAGTTATATATTCCTTCTGATATCTGCGTAGACGCCCAGATTTGAATTATGTATCGTTACTTATTTTATTTCGGTTTAGTATACTACTTGAATAGAAATTAAACAACAGATTATTTAATAGGTATTATTTTCCATATTTAAAATGGAAACAAACATTAATAAAAAACTGTTTATTGAATGTGCAATTATGCAAATGTACGCAAATGTATTCATACAACAAGCAACAGTATAGTAGTTCCATGTTATTTATTTATTTATTTTTTAAAATTTACAGCAGGGCCTCTCTCCTCTTGCCCCCACCACCCCATGCCAATCAGAACCCCCACCCCTCCCCCACCCCAGCCCATCATGCACCTTTCAGCCCCTTGTGCATGTGTGCTTGTCACCGGGGCCACTCCATCAACATCCATAACACCCCTTCCCCTCCCACTTTCACAAATCCATTAGAGCCCAGACACCTGTCAATCAAACTGGGTGTGCTTTACTGTAATAACAGAGGAGAGTGCAAATGGACGCTTCAGCCGCAGAAGACACCACGGCGCGATGTATTTTAACAATTTAGACTGAAAGAGTGGAAATATTAGACGGCAGAATCAGCTATAGTACCAAAGAAACTAGCAAATACCCCCTTAAGGACTTTACCGTTGCCATAGTGACGAACAAAATAAAACTAAATATGTTGCATGTGAAATCTGTTAAACCTTCATGTAACGTTTTAATGGGGTTCTTCCAGCTAAGTGGGCTTGACGATTTTGGTGAAGTTTATAATTCTACTTCCTAGTTGAACCTAGACAACAGAAGTGACATAGAGAAAAAGCTTGTCATAAACACTTTCAAACTGCATTTCTCTGAACCCCATCCCTGCGTCTCTCTGTTGTGTACTTGCCACTGTTCCCTGCTGCCTCTCCTCCATGTCTCCGCACTTACGACAGTGGCTTACTGTGCAAAGCTCTTTTCAAACATAAACAGACCATTACAAATGCTGAGCTGTCCAATAGACTTGCCGGGCCTTCGCAAACATGTATAGACTTTCCATTTAAGGCCTAGAGCATGCAGCCAGGGAGTCCTGAAGGAGCCAGGAGGAGACAAGTGGAGCTGTGTAGAAGTACTTACAGAGACAGAGAGTAGTGTAGTAGTGGTAGTGTAGCTCTGACAGGCAGACTTTGCCTTAAGACTAGAATAATAAAACACTCTATGATGGTACAAATTAATATGAGGATAAATAAGGACACACTGAATATAAATAGTGAATTCCCCGTAGCTGTTGGTGTACAGACAGACAGGCTCGAGGTGTAGTCGATAGAAGCGGCGAGGAGTTCAGAAAAGGACAAGTGTAAAGTTTAACCTCATATTCCTCGTAAGTACCTCATGAAAAGAAGCTATGAGAGTGAATACAGAGAATAAAGTTTTATTAATGCTATTCACACCGCCAGCCGCAGGTCACAAACAGTCTGAACACTTTAAGTCTAATGCGAGAGTGGGAGGAAATATTTTTCATCATTTCAACGCTTATGGTCAATACATAATGTTTTATGATGATGAAGTTTCCAGAATAATTTAACACATACTGTAAACATGTATTCAGTTTTTCTTTTTGTAAAGTGACCTCTCTGACCTCTTTTCTGTAGCGCCCAATGAAAGAACATAAATAGAAAAATCAAGATACACACCATATGCAAAATGAACTTGTATCTTAGTGCATAACTAATAAATGCTACTACTACTATTACTATTACTACTACTACTACTACTACTACTACTACTACTACTACTACTACTACTGCTACTACTACTAATAATAATAATAATCATAATTGTTTCTTATTGAAAGAACATTCAGATTTCCAGATCTGAAAACTAGTCTACACGATATTGCAAGTTATAGTCCCTGTTTACACATCATTATATCTCGCAAAGGTAGTGTAAAGTATTTTCTAGCAGTGCAGCGCTACATCAAACCGGTATCTTGATTTACTAATGCTAAGGGAAGTAACACGCGCCCACCAGTGGATATGGAATGTGTGGGGGATCATCATGACGCTATGCAGACCAGCGGGGGCTTAAAAGGACGTGTGGACAATAAGATAACAGCTATGTTCTGGTCATTTCGGTTAAGGCCTCTTCTTATCTGTAGCGCCTCTCACTAAGGAATGTGTGACCCCTACTCTGAGAAGATTATAAAACAGTCACCTTGTTCGACTTTGCTTAAAGTTTGTTAATGTGTAACGCCATGCAGATCAGAAGAGGACCCACCACACACACACACACACACACACACACACACCCACACACACCCACACACCCACACACACATAGATTGACAGACACTATAAAAGCTGTCAACATGCACATGACTCAGGACTCTCTCTTTCTATCCTTTCCAGAGAGTCCATCGCTTCTTTGTTCACTTTACCTGTGTGGAACTCATTAAAACCCTTCTGACTTTATGTTTCAGACTCTTTGTCCTCTTTTCATCAGGAAAAATGAACATTCTTACAGTAGAGGCACTAAATAAACTGCCCAGTAGTCGTGCATTCTAAACTGCAGCATATGTGTCAGGCTTTGTACAGGCTTCAGCGCTGAGAGATCGATTTTGTTTTGTGTAATAAAGCCTATGAGCCCCCCCCCCTCCCCCCAAAGTAATAATAATCAAGGCACCTCAAGAGCGTGCACTAAACGGCATCCTCCCAAGCCAGCTCGTCTGACCATCATGAATGCTTTCTTGATTGTGGTCGTGTGCACAGAGGAGCACTGTTAGCACTGGCGACACAGGGAGCAGGAGACAGAGCCGTGGACAGACAGACATTTAAGTGGCGAGGGGCAGCGAACACAAGCTAACACATAGAGACCTTTCTGTGAGGGCCAGAACAGCTCGCTCAGCCCTGTTCACAGGCAGGGATAGTTTATGCTTTCTCTTAAAGTGCATAGGACAGCTCATTTCACTAAAACATAGTTAATATCATTGTATTTAAGGTTTTTATTAAACATCTTGATTTGTTTTTTGCAAATGTATTTTTCATCTTGGTGAAATTTGTCATTTTCCTTTTGGTTGGACTCGGGCAGCAGATATGACGTACATAGAGGAAATTCAATATGGTTTCTAGCAACCCATAATGTGGTCAAGAAGCAAAACAAATTAATAAATATGATTAGACTTATAAACTGCCAGAACAAAATGACTGTTTTGATGACATATGTAGATGTGTTTTGTTTCGCTACTTCCTGATATTTTTCAACTTTTCTTCTCAACATTTTTCCCCCTAAACTGTTGTAAAACTATGATCAAGATTTACAACAGGTACCAAACCAAGTAACCTGTCATGAGCACTTTAAACATGTGTTATTAACAGGACAAGGACAGCTCTGGGGATCCTCTGTACCTGATAGAAACAACACCTCCTACGTGCACGCTCGCGGGCTGACGTGCACGCTCACAGTGGCAGTCCTGTCAGTGCTGCAGACTGTCTGTCTCCTGGTCGATCCGACGGTGACTGTAACTAGGTGTAATGGGCAGCGTGTGGTCATGGTGACTCTATGGGCCCATTCAGGAGGCAGGCGCTGCTCCATACACAGAGGCACACATGCACATAGCACTGTTTACTGTGGTGCTTTTGGAACCAGAGGCTAATTGAAACATATATTTCTTTTTCCATCCCAAAGAGCAAAGGGCATCCACGTGTTTCCAGCCATATCGCCAAGATTAAATGTGCAGAGGAAACATGGATAAGAGAAGCAAACTCCAGAGGAAGAGTGCACCATATTTACATATTGTATTTTAGTGGGGCACGTGTTAAAGGGCACGAGTACATCTTGTGGAAAGACATAAGAACAATGAAGACATTCTAAGATTTTGCAGCTTTGCAACTATAGCTTTATTTTTTTTACAATATACATTAATTTAAATGGTAAACAGCCCCACCTTAAATCTACTGGCTGTAGACAGAACAAAGGCCCCCTCACCTGGCCTTTGTTCAGACTGTGCTCTCTGTGCGACACTGTCAGACACCAGTAATGTACATAGCATCTAGTGGTCTTATGTCAGAATGCAAAAGGATCAGGTCAGTTTACAAATAGTAGCTTGAAGTTAGAATGATTTTAGTCAAATCTTCCAAATATTAGTCAAAAAAAAGTTATCAGGGTAATTTGTAAACATAAATAAATGTAGGAATTAGACAGTATTTTGAATGGTTCTCTCCTCTCTCACTGAGAACAGAGAATGGAGTTTAGCTCCTGGTTTGTGACAAAAACGGTAACTGAAATAAAATGAGGAAACAGTACTGTAGCTTTCATTATTATTTGGATTTTAAAGGTGCACTGTGTAACTTTTGTGGTGGAGGGGCTGCCATCTGCTAGTCTTTATAAAGATGTTATTGCTTTGTCTGAAATGTTCCACAGTGAAACGTGGTGAAGTCACGGGTAAAATCTGTGGAGAGTGGAGCCACTCACAGTAAGAATGCATGTTTATCAATGTAATAGAATACATGCATAATATAAAGGTTTAATGCCATACTGCTGAACATCCTAGGCAAGGCAATCACATCCCGGCCTCATGAGAAAAAGTTGCATAGTGTAGCTTTTTTCAAAAGCTTTATATTTCTAAATACAAATTCTTGTTCTTTTCCTATTCTAATTCAACATTTCGAGTGAAAAGGTGCTGTGTTTCTTGGGGAGGACTGCATAGGCTCCACTTTGGCCCAGAGCCACAGACATTACCATACAACTCCCAGCGCGCTGCCCCTCTCTCAGTCACTATACTGCACATACGCCATATAAAGGAGCAGGTTTAATGCACAGTCTGAATAGACATGATGTTTTCTTTAGCTCAAGAGTAAACATTTACATGGTACTCACAGTTATTCCCAGAGCAGTACATGGGAAAAAGGCTCTGAAGCCCACTGTATGGAGCTGGCTCAGACCTCATTTACATTACATAACTTACACCTGAAATACTACATGAATATTAAGTATTTGCTATCAAGAGAGACACTTCTTCGTACGAGGCTTCCCTTTTTTCCATAAACACCACAAAATGTTGTGCTTATGTTAAAATATGTTAATGGATGCATTTGAGTGGAAAGTTGTTTGATCCAGTTTAAGTGATTAACAAAAAGAAAAGTTTACTTGAGAAGTAATAATAAAATAATTAAATATGTTGTGATTTTGATTATGTTTACTCTTCCCCATCGATAACAATTTTCAATCAAAGAACAAGGATCTAAGAGACGTTCAGGTGCACCTCGTAATTTAGCCTTAGCATTAATATTTCCATTTAAATTGACTTGGTCGTGCATGTAAACATAACGACTCCAGTGCACTGTAGTCTTATTACTAGAAGGTTGGTAACACTTTACTCACCTCACATAGTGCTTTGGGTATCTAAAGACATTACTATGATTGTACCAAACCAAAGATATTTTCTAATACTGGTAAATTATTCAAAATTGTTACATAAATAGGTTTTAGTAGAGTTAAGTAAATCACAGATGTACTTTGTTAAATCACATCCAATATTATATACAAAAAAGTGATTTCAGACTATGAGCTGCATGAATAGGTTGTATTAAATGATCATAGTATATAATGACAATGGGCCTGTCATTAGCTCACAGTGGGTCATTGAGTGTTTTGATTAATACTAGAATTGTATATAAATGGGGTTTGGTGCATTGTGTTTGATGAACAGAGTGCAATGGTCTAATAAAGCTGCTGGAGTTTGAACTTTGGTGCAAAACATATTAAAGGTCCCATATTACGCTAGTTTCTGATCTATGCTATAATATTTCTTCAACAAAAGAAATACCCGGAGTTTTGTTTTGTTTCATTCACACATGTTTAACACACAAACCCTGCATATCTAGCTAGAGTTTTTCCTCTCAAACTCTGTTCAACCTTGTGATTTCCGACCTGGAATTGCCAATCTCTGCTGACCTAAAGGTAAAATGTATCGTTAACTTGAAAACTACCGCTTCATGCATCACAAGGTACAACAGAGCATTTTGAGCTTTGGAGATGTAGACTAACAATAAAAAGCTATTCAAACATGCGTGAATGAAACAAAACACAACTCCAAGTGTGTTTTTGATAAAGTAACAACATAATAACCTGGCTTAAAGCTCGCATGACTTGTTATAAGACTTTTAATGAGTAATACTGAAGCATGTAGTGATGTTTAACCCCCTTCCCCAAATTACTGATTTTAGTTTTAGTTTGAACACTATATTTTAATTTAGCCTTCTTTAAATTAATGCCAGCTGTTTAGTTTCTTTAGAAAGAGAATAGGATAGGAGACATTGGTGATATTTTTCAGCTATACCTTACACTTTTACATGCTACACCACTACAGTGTCACCTTACGTCCTATGGGCAGCTGCACCCTTGCACCTCTCTCAAATCAATCAAAATGACAGAGACCACAATGTCTGCAGGTTAAGTGTGACAAATGCAGTGAGGTGCCACAGATTGAATACAAGAAACCAAGACTTCAAGATGTGAATAGATGCGAATAACGTCAACAAACCACTGCACAGAAATGAAATACATAACAGTGGCTACAGGAAGGGCATCTGGATTACTGTTCTTTTGGATTACCAAATTTAACGGGTTTATTTCAGTCATAATCCTGCAGTAGACACAAGCCGCTTACGTTATTCCAGTTTCCATGCGGTCACATTAAGTTGTCACTGGTAGAGAGAAGAGTCAAAGGCTAATCAAGACAAATGTACTGTGAGTAATTAGAACACAGACGCCATGGAGATTAACAGCAGGACTCAGTTCAAAAAAAATTCCATCCAGTTATATTCAGTATGGAAAATGAACTAATGATTATGTCTTTGTGAGAATGTCACTGAAATATCAACAGTAGTAGCTCATAATGCACTTTGAAAGGTACACTATCTAATTTTTTCTGATGAAGGGTCACCACCTGCTTGTCTCCATGGAGATGCTATTGCTTTGTCTGGAATACTCATTAAATGTGCATTTGAGTTATCTATCTCCATGGAAACAATCAACTCACACTACTAGGCCAAGTTACAGGTCAGATTTGTGGAGATGCAACCCTGCAAGAATAATAGACTTTTTAAATGCTACTGTGGCACTTTCCTGGTAAATGTATATCATCTCTATGGAGACGAGTAAGTGACAGACCCCCAACCAGAAAAGTTACATTGTGCATTTAACAATATTTTAGAGTTCTCTTTTGGAATTAATGGTGTTGGATGATAAAGCATATGTTAACATGCAGTGGTATGATAACAATAAAACTTAACTTCCACTAGAAAGAAAAATGTGCTGTGAAAGATTTCCTCGAAGTACAAGGACGATCAATTGCATCTCGGGTTACATAGAGCAGAGCGTAAAAGCATTTGTGGTGCTTTACAAATCTAATAAAGTTCCAAAAGATCTGTGAATAACCACTCGCTCACTCTCTTCTACTCTACTTTTTTATGAAATTGTTTTGAAGTATCAATTCAAAATGACACGCGAATGTACTATACCCATCTAATATTGCTACTGCATTTTTAAGTTTATGTTTCTCTGAAAGAGTGTGTGGTCTGTGTGGTGCTGAAGTGTGGAATATAGCAGGCACATAACTTCATAATTCTCGGTTATGTTCACTAAAACGCCTGACTAAATCCACCCAGTATGAAAATTTAGGATCCATAAAACATGTCATATTTTGCTGCTGTTGTGTATACTGATATTGATACATCTCAGAATGATTGATTTCACAATGAGTATGATTAAGCTTTCCACTGATGATTCACACGCTCATAAGATGGGCAGTTCCCCTTTCATGACAAAATGAAATGAAAATGAAATAAATCATGGCAATATGTATTTTTTGTTTGTGTGTGTGGTGAGGACAGTGCATTTTTATGAAAATACAGTTGAACCTAGTTTTCATACACTATATAAAAGGGCACATGAGGCTTTTTTCATTCATGGTCTAACAGGAAATCAGACTAAGCTTTTCCTGTTTTAGGCCAACTAGGATTACCAAAAGTATTTCTACTCGCTAAATGCCAAAATAATGAGAGAAGGATTTTGTTGGACATTTTTCATTACTTTCTTCAAAGTCAGATGTTTACATACATTTCCTTAGTATTTGGTACCATTACCTTTAAACAGTATAACTTTACAATGTAGAGAAGGCGTCGTAGAGAAGGAGCCACAAAGAAAGTATTGTAGAAAAGGTGTCGTGGAGAAGGCATTACAAAGAAGGCATTGTAAAGATGGTATCGTAGAGAAGGCGTCGCAAAGAAGGTGTCACAGAAAAGGCATTGTAGAGAGGGCATCATACAGAAGGCATTGGAGAAAAGGGATTGTAGAGGAGGCGTAAAGGAGAGAAGGTGTCGCAGAGAAGGCATTGTAGAGAAGGTATCGCAGAGAAGGTGTCGCAGAGAAGGCATCATAGCGAAGGTGTTGTAGAGAAGGTGTCGTGGAGAAGGTATCGTAGTGAAGACATCACAGAGAAAGTGTCATAGAAAAGCTGTCAAAGGGAAGACAATGTATAGAACACGTTGCAGAAAAGGCACCACAAAGAAGGCATCACACAGAAGGCATCACAGAGAAAGCGTCATAGAAAAGGTGTCAAAGAGAAGACAATGTAGAGAAGGTGTCGCAGAGAAGGCGTCAGAGAAGGCATCATAGAGGAGGCATCGTAGAGAAGTTGTCACAGAGAATGCGTCACAGACAAGGCGTCACAGAGAAAAGAAAAGGCTTGGTAGAAAAGACATTGTAGAGAAGACATTATACAGAAGGCATTGCAGAGAAGGCATTCTAGAGAAGGCATCGCAGAGAAGGTGTCACAGAGAAGGCATCATAGCAAAGGCATGGTAAAGAAGGCGTCACAGAGTAGGCATTGTAGAGAAAGCATTGTAAGAAGGCATTGTGGAGAAGGCATCGCAGAGAGGGCGTCATAGGGGAGGCATCGTAGAGAAAGTGTCATAGAGAAGGCGTCGTAGAAAAGGCATCGCAGAGGTGTTGTAGAGAAGGTGTTGCAGAGAAGGAATCGCAGAGTAGGCGTGATAGAGGAGGCATTGTAGAGAATGTGTCTTAGAGGAGGCATCGTAGAAAAGGTGTCGTAAAGAAGGTGTTGAAGAGAAGGTGTCGCAGAGAAGGAATCGCAGAGAAGCCATGATAGAGGAGGCATCATAGAGAAGGGTTTGCAGAAAAGTTGTCATAGAGAAGTCGTCACAGACTAGGCGTCGTAGGAGGCATCGTAGAGAAGGCATTATAGGGAATGAGTCAAAGAGAAGATATTGCAGAGAAGGCATCATAGAGAAGGCGCCACAGAAAAAGCATCGTAAAGAAGGCGTCGTGGAGAAGGCATCACAGAGAAGGCATTTTAGAGAAGGCATCATTATGAAGGCATTGTAGAGAAAGTGTCACAGAGGAGGCATCATAGAAAAAGTGTTGTAGAGAAGATGTCGCAAAGGTGGCATTATAGAGAAGGTGTCGCCGAGAAGCCATCGCAGAGGTGTCACAGAGGAGGCATCGTAGAGAAGGCATTGTACAGAAGGTGTCGTAGAGAAACCATTATCGAGAAGGCATCGTAAGAAGGAGTCGTAGAGAAGGCGTCGTAGAGAAGATGTTGTAGATAAGGCATGTCATAGATAAGGCATGTCGTAGATAGGGCATGTCGTAGATAAGGCATGTCGTAGATAGGGCATGTCGTAGATAGGGCATGTCGTAGATAAGGCATGTCGTAGATAAGGCATGTCGTAGATAAGGCGTCGCAGAGAAGGTATTGTAGAGAAGGTGTCATAAAGAAGGCATTGTAGAGAGGGTGTCGTAGAGAAGATGTTGTAGAGAAGGCATCGTATAGAAGGCATCGTGGAGAGGGTTTCACACAGAAGGCATCATGGGGAAGGCATCATAGAGAAGGCGTCGTGTTTAAGGCGTCACAGAAAAACACACCTTTTCTATGATGCCTTCTCTGTCACATCTTCTCTACAATGGCTTTTATCTAATGCCTTTCACGACAATGCCTGTTTGGCAACACCTTCCCTACAATACCTTCAATCTGATGCATTCTCTGCGACACCTTCCCTACGACGCCGTTAATCTGATGCCATGTGTACGACGTCTTCTCTATGATGCCTTTCTCTATGATGCCTATGATTTCTCTTAATCCTAAATTTCAAGTTTGAGTTTGAATTCTGAGTTTTACGATGTCCTAAATTGTACACCGTGTCCCTGTCACCTCAACCACTCACAGGAAGACCAGCAAATAGAATTGCACATTTTGAAATTGGTTTGGTATTGACCATTAAATTCCACCTGCTCCACATCTGCCTGCCCTCACTCCTCTCTTTTTTCATTTCCTGGTGCTTCCCATTGACTCTGGACTCCAGGGTCTTTTCGAGACAAAAGCAAACACTCCACCGGACTGACCTCTGAAATGACCCCAATCAGCTCCAGCAAGTCAAAATCCTATTCACCAACAGCCCCTAAACAGTCATTAAGAACTAGACTGGGTCCTTTTTGTGTTGTAGAAAAACTGAAAAGAGAGTCCTGTACTGAACTGTGTTAAAAGGTGTTAAACTCTGTACACCTCTTTCATCATGTCAGTTCCATCAGATCCATGATGGCTTTATGCAGTCCCACCTCACCACCTGTACACGGTAAATACAGAGAAGGGTCATGTCTTGAAAACGTATTTAGACTCGATTATTTCAAAAGTGTAACAATTACTCAAAAAATGTTATCAATTTATTTCTAGCCTGCTACTTCAACTATAAAAACGGTACCGCACTCCTTAGCTTTTAATGTAGAAACTTGCATTAAGGTCAATCATTCTGACAAGTCACAGACACATTTAAAAATTTCTCAATTTTTCTTAAAATACACCCAGATTCTGCATAATATTTTGGTCATCTACAAGTGAACTTTTTAACTCGGACATTTTATAGTTTAGCCTGGAATGTTCGACAGTATAGCATTAAACATATCTATGCCCATGGAGTTACAGGTCAAATCTGTGCTGACCCCAATCTGAGTAACAATATTTTTAAAGGTATTTTTGAGGTGTAATAATTACCTTAATGAAATAAATCCAAAACAGATGAGTTTATACTATGGATCATTCAAACCAAAGCAGTAACATATCCATAGAGACAATGGTACAAACGTTACATAGAGCACCTTTAAATATTCATTAATTTTTTTGGCATAGTATTTAAATTATAGACATCTTGTTAAAACGTGTTAACATGTGGCCACTTCAGACTGGAGGGCATTACCAGACGGTTTTGGTGATAAAAGCCCACGTTTATTATTATGACTGACAAAATCATGCTTAACACACTAATGATAGTTGGAGCAGCTGTTCACAACTCATGAATTTGTAATGATTTTTACCACAAAACACAGCTGCCAGTTTGGAGTCTGTGCAGTGGATAAAGTGTATTTTCATTCATCATGAACATTGGTGTTGTTAAAAGAAAGTAATATATTTTATTTTGTTCTCTTGTGTTTAAGTGGGTACTTTGCAATATTATTATTTTTTTAATGCAAAACAAAACAATTGGTCTAGCTCTAATTGCAACGTTGGAACAGAACATTCCAACATTGTTTGGAATGGAACATTTCTAAGCATGACTCCACCAGTCTCCGTAACTGTGCACTGGTAAAATAAACAAAAATGCTAAATGTTCTAAACTAAAATTTAAAAAAGAAAAAAAAATCAAAAATAAAATGCCCAAAATAAATAAATACATATATACATGAGAGGTATGGGTTTCTTATAGTTCTAAAATTACAACCTATTTGCTTTTCAACTACAGTGGTTTACTCTTTAGAAATAAGATGTGCAGAGAAACGATATGGAAGTCAATACTTGGTTTGGCAAATAATTGCTTTTGCTTTCATGAATGGCCAAGTCCACCCACACATCATCTCCGAGTAAAAAGAGTACAGAGTGGATCTATACAGCACAATCACTGCTTCCCTACAAACCTTTCTCTAATGCAAACAAAAGGGGCCATCTGTATCCATTGTCTTAGCGGGGGGATAAGCCAAGCCCAATCCATTCTCTGCGGTCTGATCGTGGAGGGGCTGTGTTCACATAAGCCTATTAGAAGTGGGTGATGTCTTCAGATCCATGTATCCAGAAGAATGCCAGAAAGATAAACCAAGCTTTGAGCGAAGAGGGCTCTCTGCGGGAGTCATCCAGATTTAGGAGAGCATGGATGAGGCAAAAAGAGCAGCGAGCTATGAATGAATACTCTCAGCCTCTCTGGTGGATTGATCATTAAATCAGGTGACAAGGGTCTTACCATAGTTGTTTTCAAATGAGGTAAAATGTAAAGGAGCATTGGATATGAGAGCGGTGAGTTTAAGCCAGGATGAACACGACGGACGCACTCTGGAGCACTCTGGAGCGCTCTAGACAGGTGGTCTCAGAGCGACCAGCATAGAGTGAATTATTCATTCACACTTGCTCGGTAATACTTTGCTGTAGGTCTGCTCCTCCTGAGCAGCAACAAAATACTTTTTTCACCTTTGCCAGGATTGTGACATTACAGGAAGAAATATGGATGGTCTCCTGCACTCCAAAAACAGAGAAAGTGTTCGCAGTCACCTCCAGTCTCTCTCTAAAACCTTCAAATCAGGCTAGAAATCTAGGGGTAATAATGGACTCAGGTTTGAACAGCCACATCAAATCAATAACATCTGCAGCTTTTTACCATCTAAAAACATTTCAAAAATCAAAGATATAATGTCTAAAGAAGACTTAGAGAGACTTATCCATGCATTTGTCTCCAGTAGGTTAGACTACTGTAACGGCCTGCTCACTGGCCTCTCCAAACGAGCCTTAAAACAGCTGCAGTACATCCAGAATGCTGCTGCTCAAGTCCTGATTAGAACCAGGAAGTATGAGCACATAAGTCCTGTGCTCAGGTCTCTGCACTGACGTCATGTAGCTCAAAGAATAGACTTTAAAGCTGCTTGTGTTCAAGTTTCTCCATGGCCTTGCACCAAAGTACATCTCCCACATGTTAGTGCCATATGAAAATGAGCCTCCTGCTGTTGCCCAGAGTCAGGACTAAACATGGGGAATCAGCGTTTCAGTTTTATGCAGCTAAAACCTGGAACAGTCTTGCTGAAGATGTGAGACAGGCCTCTACTTTGACAATGTTTAAATTCAGGGTCAAAACGGTTCTGTTTAGCTGTGCATACAACTGAAAGGTTTTTATTCTCCACTCTGTTTTAATTTAAATTTTATGATGATTATTTGTTATTATTTATGTTTTGATTTGTGATTTTAATGTCTTTCTTTTTCTGTAAAGCACTTTGAATTACTTTGCGTACAAATTGTGCTATACGGATACATTTACCCTGCCTTGCCTTGCCACTGCCATGACATTCATAGCAACTGTGTACTTACTTGTGCATGACATTAGCATGCTTACATTGTTTTTTAGTTTATTTTTTATTTGATTTAATTTTTTCAATGATTTCCCTTTACTGCCCATCAATGCTATCCCAAAACCCACACGACGGAAACAATATATGCATGCATAATATGTCCTTTGACTTTTTTGACTTTTCACATCTCCCGAATGAACAAGGGACCTACCCATACCTGTACTTCTTTTTCACTTCCGCCCCAATTTGCTTTTATCGCATCTGTTCGCTTGACCCTCCTACAGCCTTAGCTTCCTTCCTATTTCAAAAAAGGTTATAAATCCAGCCTTGACCCCGTCAGACCCCATACGTCGTTTGACAAAGGTTTTCCCTGTAGCTGTTAAGTTGCACCGTATGTCCAACTCAACCCTTAAAGTGTCCTGATTTTTGTATTTTTTTTTTTTTCTCCAAAGTGCTTTCTGTTCTGTATAGGGCACATAATCGAGGTGACAGGGGTTGACACAACAAAGTGAATGGGCTGACTTTTGACAGCTGTGCATGAGGACGAGCGTTCTTGGGTGTCTCCACGTGAGTGCAGCCCTATTATTGTTTTGTGTTATTCTCCAGGTCATCTGACTCTTGAGTGAGTGTGAATTTTGTGTCACATGCTAGCCACATCGCACATGCAGCTGCTGACTACAGTGCCCACAAGCGTAATAGTAGAATTAATAACACATAGTTCCAGGAAAGCATCATTGGTATCCTCAAGAAACATTTACCACACAGCAGGACAAAAGCCAGCGAGCACACGTATTCTCCGAAACACCATGGATAATTACTGTTTTACTAGAAAATGGTGGAAAGAAATACTTGAATGACTTAAGAAATAATGTATTTAATTAGAATGAGTCGGTTCGTGTCTTTTTCAATCTGTGCCCTTTCTTCAGTGCACTTGGCAGTTGCAATGAGCACAGTGGGTACCTCCCGAGCTGTTCTGTCTCTGATAACTCAGTTTGACTTCATTCATTATTAATGTGAGGACAGCACCAGGCTGAGTGGAGAGAGGCGCACAGATCGCAGTGTCCTTGGGTAACCTGTGCTAAACTGTGCCAAGGTTCAAGCCTGCAAAAAGTTGGTTAGCATGTGTTTTTTTACCAATATATGTTTGTCAGACACATATGAACAACAATTAAGTTATAATGTTCATTTTTAGTGAGCGTTAAAGATTTTGCTTTTGATAGTTTTTGATAGCTCTGTTTCTTTAGCTGGTCGGCTGCATGTCTGCAAACAACAAACAAAAACAATTTACCCCTGGGGATTCTGAAGACACGTTCATTAAGCCACTTACTAAACAGACAGCATGCAGCCACATATTTCTTGTCTTTGGAAAAAAACATTAAACTGTGTTAGAAAGTTTTACAGTGCTCTATAACAACATCAATCAGGAACAGCCTTCTATAATTATATTGTTCTACTAAAGAAAAAGGTGTTATTTAGTTTACCAACTCTCACTTCTGCTGTTTTGAAGATTCTAGCATCTCTCCTGGATGGTGATGCACATGACACACTGTTCACAGGAGAACGTAAACCTGTTACTTTGTGCAACTTCAACTGAGGTTTACTGGGGTTGCCATTGCCAACAACTATATTTAATTGGGTCTACAGTCACAATGTTAATAATACTAGCATTTTTTATTTTTTTTATTCAACATGTTTTGAACTCCTCTCAGCTTTTGGGAAAAGCTATGTCTGAGGGCATACTGTGGAACTTTCCAGGCAAAGCAATACCTTTAATATGTCTTTCTTAATATTGTTTGGCTATTGGTGGAAAAAAAGTCCTGTTCTAAGAAGTCATTTTGAGTAAATTGTATTATTTTCTTATGTACGTCCATACTGGCCTATTGAAAATGTATTCTATTCTTCTTCTTCTTTTTTTTTGTTTTTTTTGTTTACATGAAATCTTGTTTTTTAATGTTGATGTAATCATTTAGTCCATAGTACCAGCTCGAGATGAGTACATTGCTTCACAAGAAGAGGAACTGCCAAGTACACATTAGGAAAATAGTTTTTAAATAACCCAAACTGGAGGTGGAAGCGGCACTGAGAGCCATGTGAGGTGAGAATAGTGAAGTGTAAAACTTGGCAGCAGTAAAAATTCTGTTCTGGCAAATGTAGCTACCTGGCAAAATCAGAGATGGACTGTCTTCAAGGGAGGTGCCACCAAAATACACACTACCAATGTGTACCAGAGTAACTATTCAACAGCCATACATGAAAATAATAAGGGGTTGATTTAACAAACCAATTCAAATTTTATCTTGTTTTAAAGTTTATGTTGTAAATATATTGCATAATGTTTATTGTTACATCTCAGGGTGACTGCTCCAACATCTGTTCAGGACCTACAGATGAAAAATAGCCTTTCTGTCTAAATCTGGTTCATTTACAGAAATGTTGATTAATGTACACTGTCCCTGTCAAATAAACCAAATAAATAAAATAAAAATAATGTCACAGATTAGACTATTTTCTTACATTGTAGTTGTTTTACCTTTATGTTTATATCATAGGAATACTGATATGTCTCTGGTAAAAAGATTTGGCTACTAATCCCATTCCAGTGTAGTAGGAACAAATTGTCACTATGAATAAATATAGGCTGTACATTTCATCTGTTTTCCTTGCACACCGACCACAGCAGCTGGAATGGACTGGCTACCTATAATCTCTAATGAAATTAATGAATGAATTAACTAACATTGACATGTTGACACTTGCTAAAGGACAACAGATTTCCCTTACCCAATTAGAAATGGTAAATAAAAGCTGACAGGTGATCAGATGGGTAGTTAATAGGTTTTATTGATGACATAATCAATGGTATTGAATAGTTGGCTTGGACAGCAGCGTTATGTGGAACAGTAATGAAAAAAAGACACACACACAATGGGTCTCCATGCTTTGTGAGGACACTGCGTTGACTTACATTCATTTCCTGGAGATTGATTCTGACCTTAACGATAGTCTCTACTTGCTTCACCTTAACCTTAAACCCGAACTTAAACCTGTTTTAAAACCATCTGAATCATGTTGTTGATCTAATAATAATAATCTAATAAGTATTTATGGAACCAGATTTTTGTCCCCATAAGTGCAGATTCCCGTTGTGTGTGTATACAGGTTTTAGTCCCCGCAATGTGATAAATACCAACCCACAATTAATTTTAGATTAAATGTACATGTTCTAATTTTGTATTTATTTATTTGGACTGTAAAGGTAATGAATGCAAACTTTTCCGAACCTTCTTTAAAAACTGCCGTCGTGACCTGAGTTGCCCCACTTAGCTTCTTCCCATTTGGATGCAAAGCCTGAATGGAGTCAGACCTAAAATTGAAAGGCCCCTCACAGAGAAACCAGTCATGTGTTTCCTCCTTCTTATTAACACACTGTACTGCCTTCCTCCTTCACTGGGATTGCACATTAATTAAAATCAATCAGGTGATTAGCTGCTTTATTGGTGCTTATTTCTCATTTATTTTTGGCTGGGCACTTCCCGGAGTCGTCTTCTTGTCGCCACAAACATGACATTTGCATATCATTTTTATCCTTTCATCTTTGTCCCAGCATGTGCAAGGGAATGAGTGTATTTAACCAAAATGTCAAACTAGTCTATTAACATTTCAGAAAAGTCAGCTGTGGGGATAAATGGTAATAATATCAGTGATCCATCATCCTGACATCTTTCATCTTCCACAGGATAGACCTATGCCATTGAATTGCATTGTTTACATATAGTCTTTCAATATATAGAATGTTATAGTATATAGTATATGTAGGCGCTGGTATGACTGATGTTGAGCTCAATCGAAATGAGAAACCACTACTGTTTTTTTTTCTTCATTCCGAATCAGCGTTAAAATACCACATTCTTATTTTTGCCTTTAAGAGTCATTAAGAGCATCATGTGAAATGTCTGTTAGGCACTATACATGCAAAACAACACAAAATTTGAACTTTAGTTAAATCCAGTTGAGAGAAAAACACATAACGCATAAAGTGCTTCCTTCGGCACATATTTCAAAATCAGAATAGTCTGTATTTCTGTTAAAATAGGCTGAAGTACGTCTGTTGGTGTACTTCAGCTTATACTTGGTTCATTCCATACTGGCTTCCACCTAAACCACAGTGCTGCCCTGTGACTGGTCAGTCTCGAACCACATGCAAAAAATTCCACCAGAGGTGAGCAAGACAAATTATCAAGAGTTCATGAACGCACAAAAACACATGCGACAAAGAACAACACTTTCTTTGGAGGTTTGTTAAAGGTGCACTACTGTAACTTTTCTGATGGTCCACAATATGTCAATAAACTCATCTATTTCCATAGAGACGAGCAGGTGACAGGCAACATATTTATTTTAGCAATACAAAACAACGAGAAAAGTTATATAGTGTACCTTTAAATTATTTTAACTTGACGGAAAGTCTCAGAATATAACTTCTGTTCACCCCATTGCGCCTAAAATAGCAATCCAAATCATTATACATACTTCACACAAACATTATTTTCTAGAGGTGTAGAGACATCCCCATAGCCTGTAATGACTGCTTATACGCACTTGTATCCTGATATGGTGGTAACGGCAGATGGGTGAGCTGTCAGAGCAGGAAATTGACAGAAACACAAATAAACGTGCACACATGCGCTCCCTGGAGACTGTTTGATTGACATATGAGTGTCCAGAGGGGGCCTTTGTGCTCACAGTTCTCTGCTGCAGCTGCCATTTTAAAGCTACTTAGCACATGCATGTATGTAATCTGTAAACATAAACATGGTAAAGAGATAGTGCACCTGGGTGATCATACAAGTGACATGTGTACACGCAGTATAGACACACAGCCTGCATGATAGAGAAGCATGATGAACACAGATGAGATTATATGATCATGCAGAATGGTCCAAAATATGCAATAATGGATGAAATCAATTTTAGAAAATATACTGTTAAATATGAATGATTTCTAATACATTCTGGCATATTTCATCAGTTATTTATGTATATTTTTTTGTTTATGAAGCTTTTTGCTGATCAAAATTGTTTCATCACAGTGGCCTCTCACAGCAAGTGGGTTCAAATTTTAACTCTCTGCCTCTCTGTGTGGTTTGCCCGTTTCTCCCCATGTTTGGATGAGTTTTTGCTGGTTTTCCTTCATCAACCCCAAAACATGCACAAAAGACAAAATCTGAGTTGTAAGTTGTTCTGATCAAGCCTAGATCAAATGGGTCCCTGGGGTGTGGCACTGCTCCTGATAGCTTGCCCCAGTGGCATTAATGAAGAATGGGTCAAATGCAACCACTTTCTCTACAAGGAACATAAAGTATACCATAACCTTAAAATAAAAAAATGCACTCATTCAAATCTCAAACTATAACTTGTTACTTCAGTTCAGTCAGGAGTGTTCATTTTGAAACACAAGACTATTTCTTTTAGTTTTAGTATGTTTTGTGTCTGTCTTATCTGCCCTAGACCATAACACTCCACTGAATAGTAACTGAATAACTAAATGTGCAATACGGAACTTTTCTGGTGGAGGATTATCTGCGTGGAGATATATTTGCTTTGCCAGAAAAGCTCTACATATGGCATTAAAATATATTACTTTCTATGGAGTCGAGCAAGAGGCATCACTAGGCCAAGTTACAGGTCAGATCTGCGCAGAGGCAAGCCGGCTCACAGAAACAATGTATGTTTTTGAAGATATTTTTGAACAACAAAAACACTCAAAATAAGAGATAATGAAATTAATGCAAGACAGATAAGTTACATGTAAATACTGTGGAACATTCCATGCAAACCAACCACTGCTCTATGGATACAAGCAGATGCTGACCCTCACCAACAATGTTACACACCTTTAAACCCATGCATCTGTAATTATACTTTTATAGACATAGTTGCATTAAATAACCCTGTCATGTCTAACCATGGAGAAGCCTGCATGCCTTCATAGATGATTGATCAGAACTGTGACCATCAGGCGAGGTCAGTCTCTGTCCCTCCCCCTAAAGCTCACCCAGTGACCCGATATTCACAATACACACAAACACACATGCACATATACACACACACATATACACTCACACACTCTGACATACTGGCTCTGACCCGTGACCTGGGCGTAATAAGGTCCAGAGAGTGTGGCGCTGATGGGCTGTAAATGCCAGTGGAGGCTGACATTCTCATCCTGGAAGGTTAGCGCCAGGCCAAAGACAGAGAGACACGAGTGATGAATAGATAAAGCGATTGATAAATGGGTGGATGAGATAGGTGCAAGGGTGGAGGGATGGTTTAGATGACCTATGACCTGCAAAAAGATTGACTGAAAGCTTCGGGCGTCACTGGCTATAAACTCACAATGTTCCCTGGCCTTGTGAACCAAGATGCAATCAGGGCTATTATGGACAAAATGACACTTGATGTAGACAGTTGGGTTTATAAGGGCTTTATGTGTGGATTCATTGCATTCAAATTATATAAACATTTTTTATTTTATTTTATTTTTTTAAGGTTGTAATATGTTATTTCTTTTAGTAGTGGATCATAATAGATAAATAAATAGCATTTTTTTTAATTGATTTTAAGTAATAAAGTCAAGTTTATGTTTCGTTAAAGGAACTTCACCTTGGATCTGTTGGGTTAAACAAGGAACTACAATCACATCTGAACTTGACTCCAAATGGACTGGAGTAAACGCATGTGGTTGGGGAAGAATGTCTCCATGAAAGGCTGGTGACCTGGTGCAGAAGTAACAACCTGAAGCTCAGCACCCAGAAGACGGTGGAGATGATGATGATGATGATGATGATGATGATGGACTTCAGGAAAGCCACATCCCCCTCTGCAGACAACTGATTCTGATTTAATTTGTTGAACTTTTGCATAAACATCTCTCTAGATTGGCCAATTCAACATGTAATGTGTAAGAGGAAAGACAACCCACACAATTTAACAAAAATTTCCAAAGCTCTATCTCTAATTCACAGGCTTTAAAACCACAAAGAGTACAGAATCAACATGTTTTGCTTATAGAGGACACATAAAATACCTGTTCTGAACATTTGTGGTCATCCAGTTGTGTGTATACATCAGAAATGCCAGAGAACATGTAGTCTGGACCAAAATGTTATGCCAATGTTAAATGAAGAAGCATTTGTGCGCTGTTACATACCATATTACATAATGCTCTTTTCACTTTGCAGCTGCCCCTTTTTACAACTGTACAGACTTGTCTCAGGCTTTCTATAAATTTTAAAACAGACAGGAGACATTTTAGTCCTCTTTATGTTTTACTGTATATATATGGGAACCGTGGAAACCTTTGAATGACAGGCAGACCCAGGCTTTTCTTGGCAAGTGATGCTCCCTCTTTGTAAGCATTTGTGTGCACATGGAGCAGAGCAGGGGTCACTGGTGGGTAATAAAGTTGCCAAGTTAAAAATCATTGCCATCGTTCAATACCTTTAAAGAAGCAACATAAATGGTAAAGAATATGTGGTTAAATAAATTTATAGGTGACACTGTTACATACTACAACTCTGGACATGCTTTATGATCTTGTGCTCTTCATAGTGGTCTCGGGGGCTATCAGTTGGCATGGCAACCAAACTGAACAATAAATAGCGTAATCTGAGAGAAATATCCTACAATCATTTGATATAACAATAAAAAAAAAAAGTGATTCGCTTTTCTCATAGTTTCGTGTCTTCATGGAGACAAGCAGGTGACAGACCCCCCCGCCACAAACGTTCCATAGTGCATCTTTAAACTTCACTAATATATACCCGCCCTGACATTTCACTGTGCATCTATAAACATTTGCAAGTCTAATTACTTCCTTGTGCTACACTTAACTTTTCCTCACTTACGTAACATTACAATAGAAGTAAGACGGCACATCCGTAGTTAAAGGGCTTTTATTTGGCCTTTTAAAGCTGTATCATGGTAATTAGCATAAAAACAAGGAAAAGGAAAAAGAGGATTACAATTATTATGCAACAAATGTCAAACAACATTGTAAAGTTATTTAACTGTCTCCACAATAATGAAACTGGGTCCTGTGTAACATTACATACAGCCTGTAGTTATCACTGTAACAGCCAGTAAAGTGTTTTTAGTCAAACGGCATCATTATTATGGTCAATAAGATGAAATATTATAATTAGCTATGGGTGAATAAAGACGGATTTGTTTTTTTGTTTGTTACTCCACTTGTATATTACAGTATTTTACAGTGTTTTCATTTTAAACTAAAATAACCTTACAAATTAGTTCATTGATTTCTAGTTTAAAACCATGAAACTGATTTGTGCCTGCCTCTGTATGTCACTCTAAACATCATCCCAGTAAAGCTCTGCACTGCCGTACCACGCTGACAACTGCACCTATGAATAGCTGCAGTTCACGGTGGTAAGCGAGAAGGATTACATTTTTTATTTGAGTCTAAACGGCTTTACGTTGTTGAACCCTATGCGTTAAGGAGGAAGGTGACACCTCAAATACAATACAATAAACATTACTCAAGCATGCATGGGTCACTCGGACTTCAAGTGAGTTATGTGAACACGGTCAAAAGCTCTGTTAAAACTAGTAGTCCCCAAATATAAGGGTGTGTACAATGACAGGCAGTTAAGTCCTTCAGTTGGTGTTGATCCATTAAAAATGAGGAGGCTTTAAAGTCACCATAAGCTTGTAAACCATAACTGTCCCTCTGTATAGAACAGCTCATGTGTCTGTGTGAGTCGTGACAGAGCAGTGGAGGACTGAATGACACAGTGAGGCCGTCCTCTCAGCGGGGGCCTGGACTCAGCTCGGAGCCTGCCAGCCGCTCCACAGGGGTCCTGCGCTGTAATAAGCACTGCCACACGCCCGGTACACGTGCACACATACACAGCCAACAGAAAAGCTCACATGTATCAAATATAGGCCATTGCAATTGTGGACTGCGGTATATATGTGTAATTATACATGGAGATTGCATGCCGCCAGTCCAGAATGCCACACACATGCAAAGTTACACGCTCTGCAGGGGCTGTCTACTGTAATACAGGCCAGTCACGCTACAGAGAGGATACAGCAGCAGCGGATTACAGGCGGTCATGAGGATGGATACTTTGATTTAAACACACGATATCAGCACGGCCATATATGGAAGTCAAAATCTTACAGTTGCTATTGAGCTAATGGACCAGTTATAGCTAGCACACCATCAGCAGTAACTACCCTGGGTATGATTATATGGTCAGGAAGAAAAAAACAGGCTAGCTCAAATAACTTGATTTGTTTAGATCAGAGGCGTCAAACACATTTTCATCGAGGAACACGTCAGCAAAATGGCTGCTCTCAAAGGGCCAGATGTAAAATAAATCTACTTTTTAACTTGTTAATTAACTGTTTCTGTATTTATTTCTTATTCAAGTTACAAATATTGCATATGCATTTGCCTAGATGTAAAGATATGTATGTGTAACTGTGTATCTCCTGATAAAATGACATTTTAAGACCATCATACATTTTAATTTACCTTGTCGAGGGCCACAAAAAATGATGTGGAGGGCCACATTTGGTCCAGGGGCCTTGAGTTTGACACATGTGGTTTAGATGCATAAAATAAATCTAATAATCAAAAACAATTGGTGACACGTTATTTCCTGTATTGCACAACATTGATTGTTACATACCTGGAGTTGTGTTTTGTTTCATTCACACATGTTGAGTAACCCTTTATTATTAGTCTGTCTTCATCTCCAAAGCTCAAAATGCTCTGTTCCACCTTGTGATGTCATGTAGTGGTAATTTTCAAAGTAACAGCTAGTTTTTACTTTTTGTTGAATAGAGATTGGCAACTCCAATGCTGAAATCATCCAAATGATTTTAGTGAAGGCGTATAGCGTTAGAAGACACAGTGGAGCGCTTCCTGTACTTCCACATGACATCACAAGTTGGAACAGTGTTTTCTGTTGATGAGAAGAACTCAACCTAAACATGCAAGATTTGTGTGTTAAACGTGCGAATGAAACAAACTCCAGGTATGTTTTTTTTAGGAGGAAACAACATTATAACAAAGATAAGAAAACAACGCAATATGGGCCCTTTTTATCAATGAATTTTTAGAGGAAAGGTTGTATTTGTAAGTACAACATATACCCACTGTCACACGTATTTCTGCAGTTCAAGTTTTGTTTAATACATTAAAAAGATAAGCCATTAAAGTTTTGATTAATGCTTAGTACTATTAAGATAAAAGTATTTCTGCGTGAAGTTCAAATGACTATGTAACAGGTCTCTTTGCAATACCACCCAGAACTACAGCAATAAAAAGTCTGCTTTAAGCTGTAACTAAGCACTCATTTGATCTTGTGGAAGGTCTATGCTCATTTTGAACACTTCTTTTGATTAAGATACCGAGCCCCTGACTGTTTTAGCGCACGAGGCGTATCTCAGCGTGATACAGGACTTTAGAAATAAGTGGTACCACCAGCAGCTATCTGTGCCATAAAAAGGATACGCGACAGTCCCCTTACATACAACTCAATTAGACCACACAGTATGTCACTTCTGACCCTTAAGCTGTTCCACTGGCCTTTATATGAAATATCAAAGGCACATCTAAGCATTAGCACTAATTAATACTGTAAAGTTATGCATACTATGTAATTGAATGCCCAGTGGAGAGCAGAGACACATATAATGCCTTTATGTCAGCAGGGGTATTCCTTTGTTATAATGAAGCTGTCCTTTGGGAGATGTGTGATATTAGAGGCTTGAGGGTTAATATATAGAGGGTGTGATGTCTTTGTTGTATTCTGTGATGTCGGGTTCAGTGACTTTACCCAAAATTTCAAAATAACTCACTATGTTACTCTTGTTTTTTTTATGGTGACCCACTTTTTGGAGAACCAGAGTAGTTTTTCTTCACCCTCAATTGGGACCAACTATTTATTTGTATTTTTGGAGAGATTAGTGAGTGTTTGAGCAAACTTCAATTGCTTATCTTCAAGATGCCATAAAGCTGATCAATCGCCACTGACAAACGCCCACTGCTCTCTACTTAGTTCTTCAATTTTATTTTCTTAATCAATCATATGCATAGGATTCGGTAGCCGCGTAGTCATTTTGGTACAAATGAAACGTTCAACTGTCAAGATCCTAGTCTGTTCCTGTGTTTCTGTGCTGTCTTTCCCCCTCCCTTCTGTGTCCTTGTCTGAAGCTGGGAGAAGACGCTGGGACCACCAACTACACACCTGCAGCCCATGGGCAATCAAGCCTGCACCTTGGGAGTACAAAGGGATTGAGGATCCCATACACTCCGTCAAATCATTCCTCTATCCTCTGTGGTACAGTTCCGCTTGGCTCAGTCTAGTTTTTGTGATTATGGTCACAACACTCAGCTATTTTTTTCTCGTTTTTTGCCAGATCCCGCTGCTTGGAACTACCCAGCACCTCTGCCTCCGACCCAGCTCTCCACGACCGCTATGAACACCTCAGCCTCTGACCCAATTTCCAACAACCGGCTCAAAGACATCAGCCTACAACCCCATTCTCTACTATCTGTTCTGTCATCCAACATTCACATTTCCTCGTTTGCAATAAACTGTCCAACTTTTACCCCGAGTCTGTATCTTTGATCCCCCTGACGTTACGATAGCTACTCACTAGTGTGATCTGCAGCTATCCATAAGAGTCGCCAACAGCTACACAGATTCTTGTTGTGATGACGTTCACCGTGACGTCAGCTCTCATTGACCACCACAGTTTTCTAACGCCGAAATCAGTGAACTTGTTTCTTTTATTAAGTAATTTTAGATAAATATTTCAATTTAAAATGAGCACATTATAACATAATGATCCATAGGTGTCATAGATTAGAACTATATACAAGACACAAGTACAAAATGTATCTGTGTAATCCCTCAGTCGTCCAGGTCTGATCCATAGTAAAAGCCAAAGTTAAATCTGGCAACTGGACAAAATGTTGTAGGAGTGAAGACGTTTCGCTGCTCATCCAAACTGCTTCTTCAGTTCCGGTCAGATTGCTGGTGGATACTGCCTTATATCTGTCTGAGGGGAGCTAACTACACTGAAACTGTACACAGCTATTGTTTACAGTTCCTCCATTCAACCTTTAATGGCCCTACTGGCTTGCTCTATTGTTCTCTTTGTTTCCTTTGGATCTGAGGATGGAATTATAAATTGGGGACAGGTGATGTCTAAGGCCTTCATTCCTGTTCAAGGAAGAAATGTTTTTCTTAACATAAATAGATTCTTTAACTCCCATCTCAAACCATTTTTTTTCTCTGGCTAAGATCTGACCCTCACTATCTTCAAAGGAGTGGTTAGTGTCTTTGAGATGGAGATGTAAGGCGGACTGGGATCTAGAGAAACTCTTGCGATGGTGTCATACATTCATGGAGTGACTGTTTAGTTTCTCCAATGTTACACTCACTGCACTCTTCACTTTACTTTCCTTCTAGGTTCAGATTCTCTGGTGTCCTGTTTTTTAGCTCTCAGATCTATTGAACGCCCATTTTGGATAATGATAAGCCGAGAGGGCTTTCTAAAAGTGTTGTTCCTCCTTCACTTTTCCCTCTGTGTTTGTGGGCACCACTTAAGCTCTGTGTTGTACAGTACAGTTTGTGCTGCAGTGGATGGTGTGAATTACACAGCCGGTATTGGCCAGTGTGTGTCAGTTTCCTGAAGACTTCTACCAGGAGACCCCGGTCCACTCCTATAATTACTGCACAATCTAAGAAGGCCAGTTTGTTCTCCTTGGCTTCTTCCCATGTGAACCTGATGTTTGGATCCACAGCATTAATATGTGCAGTAAAGGGTTCCAGGTCATCCACCTATCGGTACCAATGCATGGCTGGAGTGTGTGGAAACGAGGCCAGGATGCACCTGTAGATAACAGCTGTTTACAGTTTCAGTTCAGTGTAGTTAGCTCCTCCCTTAGATATAAGGCAGTGTCCACCAACAATCTGACCAGAATTGAAGAAGCAGCTTGGATGAAACGTCTTCACTCCTACAAAGTTCTGTTGAGTTGACAGATTTAACTTTGGCTTTTACTAGTAATAAAATATATGTAAAATGTAAAAAAAAAATAGAATAAAATATAAAAGGTAAAATTTGATATCATCTGCATTTCAAAACTGCCAATGAGACCTTCAAGTGCTTTGGGAAGCTTCATTGTCAGCATTCACATTTTTAACAGCCAAAATTGTATAGAAGACAGAATTGTGCGCAGATAGGCTCAGTAAAGCTTTCTTACTGTAGTCTAAGTAGGATTTACAGCTGTTTTGTTCATGGTGAAAGCACAGTATAATAGTGAAATACAACAACCAGACACACAACAAACATCAGGTCCGTCTGTGTATGTCCACCAGGCTTTTATAAACTAAATGCATTCTTTATTAAAACTTGGAGAATGACTAATGACTATTTATATAAACTGTAATTATTCATTAATTAAATAAAACTCATGAGAAGGCATAAAGTAATAGTCATTTGACAAGACCATGACCGTTACAATGGTTCAAACACGCCACCACTCTCTATCTGTGTCTCTGTCCCTTTCTCTCTCTCTCTCTCTTCTTTCCTCTTCCTCTCTGTCCATCATTCTCATTCTCTCTCTTTCTCTCTCTCACACGTGAGGCTGTGAAAGACACACCATTCTTTCCGTTATTTGGAGTGTTATTCATTTCCTCTAACCTTTGCCTAACAAGCGATCCACATTCAAGCTCAAATTGTGATTCATCCTGACAGCTTGGGAGGAAATCAAGTGCAGTCTGGAAGGAGAGATTTGGCTTTCAAATGATAAAGGGATGGATGAAGGAGTGGTGATGAAAGAGTAGAAATGATAAAGCAGAGAGGAGAGATTGTGTGAAATGTCACCCATGTGCTGAGCTCTGCTAACCTGGACCATTCGGGTGGAGGCATCAGAGCAGACAATGTCACGATTTGAAACACTAATACAATCCCATTCTGTATGATTCATGTAAAAAAAAAAAATGTATTTCCGTGACCATTCATGCATTCCTGATCAGATTAGCCAATAGATTTAACATGAATGAAGAGCTTGGATGAAACTATAATTTTCAATAATTTTACATTTGCGTTTTTTTTTATATTGGACTTTGCAACATGAGGAGTATTAATTTGGTGTAGTGAACTGCATATTCCAGAAAGATGTTTGATATCAGATAATCCAAAGAATATATACAGTTGAAACCAAAAGTTTGCATACACTATATAAAAAGACACATATGCTTTTTTTCCCCCTCAATCTGCCATGAAATCACATTAAACTTTTTTTTTTTTTTTTTTTTTTTTTTTAAGCCAGTTAGCCATTACTTTCTTCAGAGTCAGTTTACATACAGTGAGATTACTATGCATTTAAACCATTTGGTAAAGGTTCTGAAACACACCTGTGGATGTATTTGAACACTTGAAACACACTGCTTCTTTGTGTAACATCATGGGAAAGTCAAAAGAACTCAGCCAAGATATCAGGAAGAGAATTGTGGACAAGTCTGATTCATCCTTGGGTGCAATTTCCAGATGCCTGGAGGTATCACGTTCATCTGTTCAAACAATTATATGCAAGTATAAACACTATGGGAATGTCCAGCCATCGTACGGCTCAGGAAGGAGACGGGCTCTGTGTCCCCGAGATTAACACGCTTTGGTCTGAAATGTGCATATCCACAAAAACAAAAGACCTTGCTGAAGATGCTGGCTGAAGTTGATAAAAGTGTATCCACAGTGAAACGAGTATTGTACCAACATGGGCTGAAAGGCCACCCTGACAAAAAGATGCCATTACTCCAAAAGAAATATAAAAAAGACAGATTACAGTTTGCAAATGCACACAGGGACAAAGACCTTAATTTTTGGAGACATGTCCTGTGGTCTGACTAAACTAATATAGAACTGTTTGGCCATGATGAGCATCGTTACGTTTGGAAGAAAAAGGGGGAAGCTTGCAAGCCTGAGAACACCATTCCAACTGTGAAATGCAGAGATGGCAGCATCACGTTGTGGGGTTGTTTTGCTGCAGGAGGGTTCACTTCATGAGGAAAGAACTCATGTGGAAATACTGAAGCAACATCTCAAGACGTCAGATAGGCAAATTGGTCTTCCAAATGGACAATGACCCGAAGCATACTGCCAAACTGGTTACAAAGTGGCTTAAGGACAACAAAGTCAATGTTGTGGAGTGGCCATCACAAAGCCCTGATCTCAATCCTATTAAAAATGTATCTGCAGACCTGAAAAAGCGTGTGTGAGCCAGGCGGCCTGCAAATTTGGCTCGGTTAGACCAGTTCTGTCAGGAGGACTTGGACAAAATTACTGCTAATTATTGAAAGAAGCTTGTGGAACGATATCCAAAACGTTCGACCCAAGACATACAGTTTAAAGGCAAAGGTATCAAATGCTAATAAAATGTATATAAACTTCTGACTTTGAATAAAGTAATGAAAAAATGTCTAAACTAAAATCCTTCTATCATTATTCTGGCATTTAACAAATAGAAATAATTTTGGTAATTCTAGTTGATCTAAAACAGGAAAAATCTAGTCTAATTTCATGTCAGACAGTGAGGAAAAAAAAGTATATGTATCTTTTTATACAGTGTATGCAAACTTCGGGTTTCAACTGTATATACATGGTTATTTCAGTTAAGATTTTACCCTTATTCCATAATATACACTGTTGACAATTGTGCTTCTCTTTTTGTCAAAATCGTGACATACTGAAATGCCACCAATATGCCGAGCTGTGGCAGTGCGGTGCAGTCTACTCGTGCGTCTCTGGAGGGAGCACAGTGTGTGATATTGGCTGATACAATGTGACTGAAGTGCTTTATTCCAGGGCACCGAGGTGAGGGCGAGTCCGCACAAAGACAAGAATCATAATGTCCTTTTAATTAACTCAAATGTAAAGCTATGTAATTAGGCCAGCACTTGAAGTTACCATGTGCTTTCCCAGAACAAAGGAGGCAGACTCTCTCCTCGTCTGACCCTCTGAAGTGAATTTGAATGCCACTAGTACGCTCCACTCTGCACGTGTGTGTGACTGTGTGTGTATATTGTATGTGTGTTTATGTCTGTCTGCACTGCACCATCGTCTGGAGTCAGCCAATCACTGTCTCGCTTCTGCATTAGTACCACACTGCCTCTGCCTGGTATATCTATTTTAAACGCCATTATGTCAACTGTGTCACTGCCTAGTTCTTATTTACTTTACATTATTAGATGAATCCCAATAGAGTTCAGAAATCCTTATTTGTCCTCCATTGATTTTTCACAGTTCATTATAGGCTAAGACTTGGAGTAGCCCTTGTTCTGTATCTTTTTCTCATTTGGCAGTGCTCCTTTTGGTGTACTTTGGAACGCATCTATTTCTGAGATTACTTTGTGCAGATGCTGATGGTTGAAACGCCACATCTTCTATAAACTGCATTTGGCTTGACACGATGCCATTAGTGGATGTTGAAGTATCAAGTGTGTATAATGTTATATTGATGAAACCATTGCAATTACTCAAATGCTGTGTTTTCTTCTTGGTATTATTAAAACACTCCCTCTGCGCAATACTCTCTATTTTGGATGCTAGTGTGTGTGTGTGTAAGAGATGCGCCAGGGACAAAGAGTTCACACTGCAGCATCGCCTGTCTATCTTCCCTCTTCCCACCCTCCCAAAATCTCTCTCTCTCTCCTCTTCCCAGCATGCATTTTTTCCCCGGTCTCTCAAATGCTTTTTTATTTTTTTGACCTCAAACGTGCTGCGCCTGCCTCCTCTGTCTCCTCAGTTGATCCCAGCCTGTCTGTCTGGGTGAAGAGCATCTCTCTCCTCACCACGGAGATCATGTTTTGTCTGTACATCGTGTGCTGCCGTGTACCAAGACTGTTGAAATGTCTTCAAGTTGCTATCACATGTCTGGTAACAGTGGAGTATTCATAGCAACCTGAGAACATTGCTCTTAAAGTATGTGGTTTGGCACGTGTAAAAATGGTGGAATAATCTATAGGGGCTTTATTGTCGTTAAAAGGTGAGCAAGGTTACTTTTCTGGTGGAGGGTTCCCTTGTCT
This sequence comes from Periophthalmus magnuspinnatus, assembly GCF_009829125.3. NCBI lineage: Eukaryota > Metazoa > Chordata > Actinopteri > Gobiiformes > Gobiidae > Periophthalmus > Periophthalmus magnuspinnatus. The sequence goes on from NC_047148.1 coordinate 9,527,287, forward strand.
CCATGGTGATGACATTGCTTTGTCTGTAATGTTCCGCAGAATTGCTTTAAACTTATCTGTCGCCATAGAGCCAAGCGGCTGACAAGTTTCTGGTCAGATTTGTGGAGAGGCGAGCGAACACACAATAAATGAAAGCTATAAAAGTTTATGGCCATACTGTGGAATATTCTTATCAAGGCAATGACATCTCTATGGAAACAACCAGAAAAGTTACATTGTGGCCCTTTAAATCGCTTATCATAGTACATAAATTGCACAATGGTAATGGGCAGCAAGGAGGTCCCATAGGCCCAGAGGTCCCAGCACTGAACGATGGGTTAGAAGAGGACAAATGGAAGTAAAATAATACATGTTTGAAATGTTGAAAAACTTGTAAGGGCGTCTGATGTAAACCAAACGAAAGTATGAACACTTTGCTGGGTTGAACCATGCAAAGGAGCAACCCACATAGTTATTATGATGATAAGTTGCTCCCTTTTGATTTACAGCCAATATATCATACCATATACAAGTCATTATCCTTAAGAGTATTTTGACATTTCATAAGATGGATGCATATCAGGCTTAGCTGCAAATAGAGAGAGTGTTAACAGTGGTTTTATTCACTGCTTTAATGGCATGACTATTCTGTGTAAGTATCACCCCTACCTTCAGCAAAACCCTAAAGTCATCACCACAGCACTCATATGCTCTAGTGTCTTTGTTTCTTGCACTCCTTGACATTTTCCAACATGGTACTTCCGTGTTCCTAATCTCTCCCTCCTCTGCTCTCTTGTTCTATATCCGTCTCCTCATTTGACCTCCGTCTCTCGCCTCTCCCTGTCTGCCTCTCTCCATGTCCTGGCAGTATATTAAACATCCTCCCACGGGCTATGGCGAGAACACCGTGTCCATGTATGTGCGTCTGAGGCAACCCAATCATATGATGCATCCAGTGTGTGAACCGGCTTCCGACTGAGATGCTCAGCGTGTGTGTAACTGCGATGTACCAAATATACTCGTCTGTGTGGGAGCAGAGTTACTACAAGCGTCCCGTTATAGAATTATAGGACAAATGTCGAAATCAACCATCATACTTTTGCCTATATTGCAGTTTGACTTTGCAATTGCTATAATTTCTCACCAGAGTCTGTTCAAGAATTTGTGCAGAGGCAGCTGTCTGGTCGTCGAGACACAAAGACACTAAGTTCCAGCCCAGTCCTCCAAAAGTACACTGTTGCTACTTTTACAATGAGTGTTGTCCTAGATACTACACAGTGCAATGTATTGGTTAACACATAATGAATATACACTTGCTGTAAAGTTGTAGAATATAATGTAAATAGAAGTCAATAATATTTACTTAATGAGCCGAAATACTTCTATCTAATAACCTTTGTTGTAAAAATCTGCATATTTTGTTTCATGTGTGCAAATACAAAAGAGTCACTATGTATTGTCCTCAAATGTCCTTATTTTTTTGGCAACAAACTGTGTCACATGCAAGGGGTAACCTAAGGACATGGTTTGGTTGCTAAGCAGAGTGAACTACATCCTTAAACTATTAGGAAAGCTTTCACATGGGAATATACTTATCTATACTTTTCATCTGTACCATTGCCATGTCATTTCCTGTTGCTTTATATTGCTGTTCTCAATAGAAAAAAACCCACTGATGATCACGCTAGCCCTCTCATCACGCTAGCCTGCTCCCTCACTCTGCCCGGTCCATGTGCTCGTGCATGTGCTAGCCGCATCATGTGCTAGCCGTGTCCCTTTGAATTTAACACTCGGATGCTAGCGTGTGTGCTTGTGTCATGTGTGTGCGTGTGTGTGGGGGCAGCAGGCAGACAGACAGAGCAAACGTGACCGGAGTGTCGGGAACATGTCGTTCAGAGCGCCGCGCCGTCCCTCCTTCGTCACCTCTCCTCCTCATCGACACCTCTCCTCCTTTCCTCTCATCGTTCTTCAGACACGTTCTTCCTCTCCCGCTTCCTTTCCCGCATCCTCGCTTCCTTCGGCTCATCTTTGTCTTGTGCGTGTCTCCCGCTCTGGCAACATGAATTATTCAAACTGTGTTGTACTGCAGGTTTTCCCCAGTCTCCGCCCACTCCACAGTCATCCCCACTACACTGCCCGGTTCTCTCGTTTTATTGCGCCCTTCCAATAGTATTAAGCTCAACGGCTTTTTCCATTTGTTCTCCATATGTCCTAATTGAGGGTTTAATTATTATTTCATGTGACAGTGACATGGATCAAATTGTGTTATGCTTTAATTATATAAGGGTGTTTTTTTGTTTTGTTTTTTAGAAATCCATGTCTGAGATTCTATTTACATGGAAATCAAGGTGGCATTTATATTCACATTATGTCATTTCTCTTATCTTAAAAAACTAAAAACATTTGGATAGTTGCATTTCTGATGAAGAGTATAACACCTGCTTGTCTCCATGTAGCTCTTATCGCTCTACCTTGATTATTCCAGGTTGTAGCGTTAAATGTTTCTTATTTTTTTTCAATTACAGGTGTTTTTATTGCTCTAAAATGCATTAAAACATGTATTATTATATGTTTAATGCTATAATGCATAACAATCCAAGCACCTCCATAACTCCCAACTGTTTCCTGAGTTGTATTTTTAGATTTCATTTTAATTTTTTTACATAATTCATTTTTTTTTTAACACTATTGTTCTTGCTATTCTACCCACCTCTACAACTTAACTGGGAGAAAGCCAGGCCTGAGTCTAAAGGGGTGCAAAAGGGTCCATTGCAGCCCTAGTTATAAATGTTTCCACCATTATTTCAGGCACCTTAGATAATGCCACTTAATGGAAGCGTATTACGTTTCCACCTCTTTAAAACTCAAATGTACCCTCACACAGTTTGGTGGGCCCGGAGAAAGCACATTTAGTATTCTCTTGTCTGTGCTTCCGGCCTCGCTCTCTCCTTTTCTCTCTCCGCCCCTCCCTTCCCAGCAGCAGCATCATGATTCATTAGAACCTCCAAAGCTCTCCATAAACTGGGTGCGTCGGAAGATGTGACTCACCAATCAGCAGCCAGGTTATGGTCAGTGATGCTACCAAACCAGGAAGTGCTTCTGTGCGCTACGGAGATTTCCAAGAACGCTTTCGACCTTGATAACTCTCACACAAACACCTGCCTGATGGAAAATGATGCACGCATGACGCAGGAGCGGAGTCTAGGAAAATCTAATGCAGTCATATACATTAGCAGGAGCAGCCCACTCACTCACTGTTTACCAGAATGAATTTATCAGCCACTAACGACCACTGACAGCTCTATAATGAGGAAGTAAACAGCACTAAAGAGAATCAACACTGCTGAAAAATGGCCGTCGAGCAGGGTTACACCAGGACAAACAAGTGGTAAATTTGGATATTTTTAGGTTTATCTTTTTGAGCAGAGACTTTTTCCTGAAAGATGTTTGACAGAGACTAAAGTATATAACCTATTTGTAATGCATTTGCCCCAATCTCAGTCAGTCTAATATGAAAAGAAGTAACATTTCACTTTTATAGGTAAGAGGTGAAATGGCTGTTTATCAATGCGAGTCTTCAGTGTTTTCCCGTCTTTGCTCTGTGACTTTTAAGAGCTTTAAGATTTAATGTATTTTTCCTTGAATTTAAACACTAAAAATAATAAATTGCATAGTAGTGAGCGTTCCTTCCGTCCATGGTGGCTAGCTCTGCGGTACAACATAATGTGCGTATTCATAATATATTGTCAATAGACCATTCTGTCAGGTATAGAGGGATGGAAAATAGACCTTAGGCTTTGGTGTAAACGTTATTTGAGGTTTCATTAGTGACTAGGCCTGTAAAATAAATTATATCAATGCTATTTTATGCAATACAGAGCAACTTAGTTTTTTTATTTTTTTATTTTGTTAACAATATATCACTTTTTTTTACATTTTTAGTGCTGCCATCTTGAGATAAAAAGTTATATTTAATCTGTGTACTTTCATTTTATTCTTTAGTTACACCAATAATTGTGAGGCACGTTAGGAATGGGGAAAAAGAGCTTGTGAATATACTTCAAATAAACTGATTCACGGCAGACGCTGGAGGCGAGGTGGGTTAAGTGTCTTGCCCAAGGACACAACAACGGCATTCATCTGTGAGAGCTAGAATCGCACCGCCAACCTGTGGGTCAGTGGGTCTAACCTCTCAACCAATGATGTTTAGGTTGAGATTTCTGTGTATGTCTTAAAGTAAAATCATATAACCGACATCTATATTCACATTATTTGACTTTGAAATGTGTCACTGTACGTGTTTCAGCACCAGTATGCGGGGCAGTGTGTATGTCAGCACTTTTATAGGATATGTTGGTAACAATTAACATTAACATTAACATCTCATTTATCGACATACAAAGGCCTTCTTATCTTTCAAGTCATTTTGTTTCTGCAATCTATCTGCAACACTGACACACAAAAAGAAATCTTGATATCAGAAATCCAAAATGGAGAGGCGGTGGAGTGGAAAAGGGGATTTGAGGCTACTCTCCTGAAATGGCAGTTGCTATGGCTACCACACTGCAGCGTCTGAGTATTCCCGCTCCTCATGTGAAGAGAGGGGCGGGGCATAGGAATGGGAGTGTGATGTTCTTAGCCAATCAGAGACCGGACAAAGCAATGACACATTTCCCACATGCAGGGCGCCGGGTCTTAATGAGGTTACACAACTGCTAACCCAAAAAATATTGGACGTCACTAAACAGTGTGTTGCCTTTACTCTGGCTCTAACTGGATCAAACCTGCTGTTAACAGTGATGGAACAGAGGCTTGTTGAACACAATTAGGAAGAATAAGATTCGCCTACATCTTTAAGGGACATCAAGAGCTGACTTTGATTAATCAGATAGGATTCTGTTTGGGTAATTGTCAGCTAATAGAAGAGTGCTGGCTTTGTGCTGGAATGTTCTTGGACTTTTCTGGTCACATGGTTTGGATGCAGAACAGAAAGTGGTCATCATGTCTGAATCACGGAGAGAGGGGAGTGGGGCAGAGGGGGTGACAAACCATGTCTAGAACCATGATAAAGCCACAGTGTATGTGTCTATGTAGGGTATAGAATACATGTCTTATATTCAAACCCTATAATGAGAGTGATTTTTAATTTGACCAGCGGGGACAAGTGGTACCTGTTAATTAAATAGAGCCAGAGGTGGGTGAAGTAGGTAAAATTGTACTGGAGTAAGAGTAATATTACTTCAAAATAATTTTACTCAAGTAAAAATACAAAGTAGTAGACCAACAACTCAATACTCATTTAATAGTACAGGTAGATCTATTTGGGGAAACTATGCAAGTGTAATTGTAAAAGTGTCTGGGTGTGACATATGATTCATAATATGAAGTATTTGAAGTATTTGAGTACAAAAATTTGAAAAATTAAAGCATATGGAGCAATGGAACAAACAGAAATGTTTAAATAATTTGATATTCTCAACATGTACATTATATAGCTTACTTAAATTTGAAAACAAATTGCAAACTTGTTATGGTATTTTATGTAAGATGGTCTTTTTCTGCAAATAACGCTGCAAAATTATACTTCAATATTGTACATTTGTGGCCACTTCTGTTCTGGAGAACAGCTTGCGTAGACATTATGGTATTTTGAGATGTTAACCTTTAAGTTATTTAAACAGACTTAGTACTATATGCAAATCACACTGATCTTGTGACTGCACGATGTGCAGGCTGAAGTTGAAGAACTGGAATGTCAACATACATGTGTTTTCCAATAAGTTGTAATGTAATGTAAGGAGAAGCTTAGTCTTTACTCATTGCTTGTCTTAACGCATATTTAAAGACTGTCATGGATAACTAGAAACAAAAAATTGTAGAAAAGTTGGTGGAGTCCTGATTAAAAGAATGCTTTTTTTTAACTATACAATAAAAACTATAGGCTTTACTCAGAAATGAATCAGTATCACACCTTTGTTTTAAGACTTATTTTATAATGCTAAAAGATGAGACATAGTTTTAAACTTAGTGTGGTGAATTAAAGCCCCACAGTGTAAGCCAAACAATAGGTTAAAATAAAAGCAGTTTTAGGGGTTAGGGTTAGATGTGTCCTCATCTTATTTTACAAAAAAATTGAAAAAGCACATTTTAGATTTTAGATTTGGGGCAACAGTGGCTCAGTGGTTAGAGCTTTGGTCCCCCACCTCAAGGTCAGAGGATTGAGTCCCGCTCGGGCCAAGTTCTGTCATTGTGTCCTTAGGCAAGACACTTCACCCACATTGCCTAATATGAAAGTGATGTGTGTGTGAATGATAGGTGGTACAGTAGTAGCTTACCATCACCAAGAGTGGATGAATAATGACTATAGTGTAGATATATATATATATATATATATATATATATATATATATATATATATATATATATATATATATATATATATATATATATATATATATATATATATATATATATATATATATATATACATGGACTATAGGAACATACTGTATTGGACATAGGGAGAGTTTATTGTCTTTAACTCCTAATGTTAATGATGAACTGTCTTATAATGTAATTGTAATGAAATTGTATTTTTATTATGTGTCCAGGGACTGCCCATGGAAAGTAGCAGTAGCTAAATCTGGTACAAATCATCTTTTCTTTTGTAAGATGAATTTGTACATGGTCCCTGACAAAAAAGAATAAAGAAAGAAAGACTCTCTTTCATCCTCACAAAACTAGTCGTCATTTGGCCTGGAGGAGGCTTTCCATGGAAATGTTGTTCCATACTATTCCATATCTCAGTGGTGAATGTTTGGTAAGTATGGTTTTAACTTTTATTTCCATGGAATCAGGCAGGCAACGGGCCATTTCCAGAAAGATACAGTGTTGCCTTAACGCAGTGCTATACAAGAATTCAACTGGACTATGTTTTTAGTGCTTAGTGTTTGGCATTCCTAGGTTTAACAGTTAACTAAACCAGCAGAGAAACACAGTTGGACAAAGGTTGAGGTATTTAGCTGGATTTCTTTTCACCTTCACAAGATTCTTAATAAATAAAGATGGAAAAGTTACAGCTAAAACACCGTGATACACGTGTTTGAGACAGCCAGACTGGACTAATGCACTCTGTGCTGATGTCAGCCAAAATACCGTTTGTAAAGTGTCCAAAACTCAGTGGCTCGACTCTTAACTGGAACCCGAAAACACAAGAGCATCTCATCTATTTTAGCTTCTCTCCGCTCCACTTTTATTTACCTTTAAGTGTTTGCATGGTGCCCTTCTACCTTGCTGACCTGATCCACCCTTATGCCCCCTCTCGCACTCTTAGGTCAGCAGATCAGTTGTAGTTTGCTGTCTCGCAGACTAAACGCAAGCTTCTTTGGGTACCATGCGTTTTTTGTTCCTGCCCCACGGCTGTGGAAACAATTGCTATTAGAGATTAGACAGATCGAGTCTCTACCTGTTTTTAAATCACTCTTGAAAACACACCTTTTTTCATTGGCTTTTAACAAATGAGATGTAGGTTTCTTGCTGTTAATTAACTTAACTTATTGTTTCCTATGCATTTAATAGTTGTATTGCAACTTTTTTATACATTAAGTTGGTATGGTATGGTACGGTATGGTATTCCATTTGATTTCCAAGTAAGTTTTGTCTTTTTGTCTTTTTGCAGTATGTAGCACCTATCTGGGTCATCAGTCGCATCTAATGTTATGATGACATACTTGATCTGTATTCTTGTTATCCTTTATTTGTGTTGGTAATCAAGGGCATGTCACTTATCCAGTACTAGAAATAAATCCCATTAAAGTTTGTGACATGATTCTCTGTGATAGAAAGATCAGTATGAATCAGAGACTCCCTGAAACTCTTCCTTTTCTTCCCTGGTCTTCTTTTAATAATCTCAGTGGTAAAAGGTTGTAACTGTACTTGGAGGGATGAAAGAATATGTAGTTTTGGCCTTTGTACTGGAGTCAGGGTGCCCTTGACCTGAGCTGCACCGGCCCCTGGCAGTGCTGAGTGCTCCCTCTACGCTGCAGTGATTAGATCAGAATATGGGCCTGAAGTGCACACTGTGTTATTGAATGAGGATGAGAAGGGCTCAGTGGAAAAGGAGCGGCCTGCAGAGGGAGGAGCAGGGAGATCACAATGAGTGGTTTAAGTATTTGTAGTGAGTGTTTGTAGTATTCGAGGACAAGTTTAAGTGGTTTTACCAAATGTTCAACTTGTCATGCACAGAAATAGCTTTTTCAGTTTCTCCCTGTCAACTAATTGTCTTGTTTATGCTGAACGTCACTCTCACTTTTACTTTCATACTGAGCTACTCCTCTTACTGTAACTGGGTGTGCCAGAAAATCAAATCTTAAGAATTTGGATTTTAGGAATTTTGGATTTTTTTGTACCACTATTACATCAGACTACATTACGTACTGTTTAGTCCAATATGTTTTGAATATTAAAAGTATAATAATAATAATACTAATAATAATAATAATAATAATAATAATAATAATAATAATAATAATAACAATAATAATAATAATAATAATAATAATAATAATAATAATAATAATAATAATAATAATAATAATAATAATAATAATAATAATAATATAGGTGATTTTGTCTTTACTGGAAACGTGACCATGTTTATTTTCTCCCTATTGTATATCCTGACATTAAAACCATAAAACAAAAACCCTTTTGAATCCTTTGTACATCTGTGAAAGTAGTACTTCAAAAGTCTGTTTAGGGAACATAAAGAAATGTTGTGCCAGAGCTGACAGCCCAGTGCAGCTAAGATACAAAAGTGAGACTGAAATAACTCTTTCAGCTGTCACTATCCACTCTCTGTACTGAGAAAAGACAGGCTCTCATCTAAGATTTTTATAGTTTATGAGTCATGTACAGAGCAATCCAAATGTATACAAACAAATACCACAAATTACATAAAATAATTGTAAGCCTCCCATCTGATGCCAACTCCAGTTCTAATTCTCATTCTGAAACATGGCTTCTCTAACACAATGAAACTTTGTTATTGCATTAAGGTAACCATTTTTGTTTTATATTGTATTTTATAGAATTATATACTTAAGCATGCATTTAGATAACAGTTTAGATTCACGTCAATATCTGGTAGCAGCGGGAGGACACAGAGCCTTATGATCCCCTTTGCCCCACTGTACATTTAAACTTGAAGGGCAATTGAGCTTCAAAAATTATATTCCTTTATTTCGTTCTCCTCAGGACATTTTCCCATGATTAATTTAGAGCCATTCTTCAAAAACACACAGCTTTTTGTTCTGTACCTCTCTTGCAGAGTCAGTCTTACAAAATCTGTGACAAACTTGATGCCCTTGTGGTGCTGGATGTTTCTAAGGAGTGTAGTTTTTGTCTTGGCCACCGGGGGCTCCCCAGAGTCTTTGCAGCAGCAGCAGGCTGGAAGCAGGGGCGCGGCTCTGCTCTGATCCAGGTCAATGAGTTTCTTGTGGCGGGAGCAGAGTGAGACAGTGGGACAGATGCAGGATGCACCACTCAACCATATTCAATGCTTTTAATATTTGTATTTATTCATTCTTATTAGGACAGTGCATATTAATCAATGTGTCCAGCAAGCAGCTTCAACGTAAATATGCTGGAGTTAGCGCAATAAATACATTCCATCTGTTTTACTGAGTTAGATCAAAACATTAAACACTCAACGTGACAATAACATACACGTTATAATTTGAAATCCAGAATTTAGTTCTTTAGAATTTTGTTCTTGACCTTATTTTGTAAAACTACAATGATATTTGAACACACGCAGGTTCAAATTCAGCATACACAGCATAGTACATCATCTCCTCTGTGACCTACTGTACTCTAAATGTGAGTAGGAATTTGGTCCAACTCCAGATCGCAATCCAAACTGCTTTACCTAAAAAGACCCCGTATAGAAATAGCAGCAGCGCTTATGAATATGGCTGAATAAGTGCATTTTGTGCTGGAGTGTGCATGCGAATACAGGTATAGCTCCATTTGGGATTGGGTGGTGGGGAAGAAGCGTTGCCGTGGGGATTGGGTTACGAGCAGAGAGTGCATGAGGAGATCCGGGAGAAGTAAGCCAAGCTAGCTTAAGTGGCTACAGTACAACTCTGCAACAGACAGCTGCAACATGAACGCGGAGACCCACACTAGTACAGAGAGTGGGGGGAATCGAGGTCGGCTTGGCACTTTGTCAAAATTCTCTCTCTCCCTGCGTAGGATACTACTCTACACTGAGGGGCTCGGCGGCGCTGCACCATTTTGGATCTACAAAAAGCTGGGGGCATACAGTGCACACTCCCGCACACTGCTGTAACAAAATGAATATATATTGCAAGCGCATGGTAATAGATCATGACAGCTCGGCTAAAAGAGGAGACAAAAATTCTGCCTCCCATGTGCTCACGCTTGAATAACCTCTGATAGTTGGGTTTCTAAAAATATCTGTACGTTCAGTTATGGTCAGACATTTGTGGCGAGATTCAACACAGCTGCTGTCCCATACTACCCTTTACGTGCAGTTAAAATGCACTCCCAAACACCATATAAGGCAATATATAAAAGCTCCCACAAAATATCACAGTTTTTTTCATTTCAGTCTATGACAAAAATGGCTTTGTAAAATTTCAGATTAACGCAATTGTGTAATACTTTAAATGTTTTTGTTGTTTTGCACCATTGTCACGCTAATCTGATTTCAATCTAGACTTTGGTATTTTCTAAAATGCAGATAAATTCAGTTTGCTGATATAATCCCTTCTGAGTCCTGGCGGTATTTTTAAGAGACACTGGCCCTTACACAAGCTAAGCTGCTTAATATGAATACTGCAGTCATTAGCCTCCGTTTTGTGAATTTGTGGTGGGGGCGTGCGCATGTGTCTATATTTAGGCTAACTGGGCTAATAAAACGGGATTAGGGCAGTGGCTGGTGCTGATTGAAAAATGGCTCGCGTCACAAAGAACAGGGCAGTGACACATTAGAGGCAGCGCTGTAGTGGATTATGCAGTCACCTGACGGAGAGGGCAGGGGCACAACACTCAGGGGAAAGTAGACAGCAGAGAAAAGCACTTTAAAATGAAAATGCATTAATCCTATTTAGCGCTTTCTAATATCAAAGGTCCACTGCATACATTTTCGACCACCTGCTCGTCGTATGGAGATTGTATAGCTTTGCCTTGAAGGTTTTGCAGTATGGCATAACTATTTATATCTTGATAATTAATTTACATCAATACCTAGACTCTTTTCCAGGGAGATAGATAAGCTTGATGTCTTTATGTGGCACATTCCATAGACAAAAACTTAGATTCAAACCTTGCAATCAAAAGTATAATTATTCAGAATTGGGACCAGGATAAATCTGCATGATGGCATTGTAAGGTTTTGTTACAAACTTGACTGTAGGAAATTTGTCCACAGCATTTGACCCATCTTTCACTGCCACTCAGGAGCTGTGGAGCACCTGGGGACGCATCTCCAGAGCCAGAGATTTGAGCCGTCGCAGACACGTCAGAAATGAGTGGATGTCGTCAAACTCTAAAGTAACCGCTGGCGTTTCTCTGAGTTATGTGGCTATGCGCTCTCCCTGTAATTTGTCTTCTGTTGCAGTGCTGCTGTATCGTTGGCCGGCCAGGCATTCCTGGGCTGCCCCATCGCTGCAGTTCAAAGCTCCGGCCACAGCTGTTCTAGAGTGGAAATGAGTTTCAGATGGTCGGTCCCTCTATCTCCACATTAGAGAGGGCTTTTACTGTACACACGGGCGGGCGCTGGTCCATTCCCCAGGGTTAGGAGGTAAGGAGAGATTGAAGGGGTAGGGAGGGGAGCAGGCGGAGGTGGGTGTGTATGTGGTGTATGTGGTGGTCCTCTGAGCAGCTGCTGATTGCTGCAGATGAAGAGGTTTATGTCGATTTGCACACAATGTCTAAGTCCTATTTAGGTCTTTAAAATGGAATGAAATATTAAATGATTGTATATGTGAATGTGAATGTGAGTTTGTCAATTTTGAAACCTTTTGTAAAAATAAATAAATAAAAAAAAATCCAGTCCAGACATTAATTGATCAATTTAAACAAGCACTTATCCTTAAAAAACCCAAAAAACTGAAAAAAATATGACAAAGTTTGACCTTTTAGAATGACCTACATCTACTGTGTATAAGAACTGTAAGACCACATCTTAATATTAAGAAACTATTTAAAAAAATCTTTAAAATAGTATGATTTTTATTTACCACATGTAGTACTTACCATACTAATGGATTCTGCAACAATAAAACTAATGAAGCCATTTTCCCTCCTTCCTCTGAACGCCTCATCAGATGGTGCTTTTACAGACAGGAGGAGAAAACATTTTTCTGTGTAGAATCGAACAGTTGCCAACGCTGCACTGTGTATGTCTGCTGTGTCATGCAGACTCAATACAGCTCAAAGCCTATTGATTCCCAGGCTGCAATCACCATCCATCCTGCTAAATTATGCATGTAAAACCATAAATTATACTGTTTAGAAAGCTGACGGTGGAGCTCTGACACTTGACTACACATTTTCTTTTACCAAACGGGCTAAAACATTCATCTGTCTTTAATCCTACTCGCAGCAAAGATTTGTACATTCAATACCCAGACAAACCTGCTTCTATAATCGAAAATCTGTCATTTTTGACGGCATTTATAAGCTGAGAGAGCCACGTCACGGCACTAAAAATACATCAAGTTTAGTCGAGCGTTGAGAGCATAATTCTATTTGTAAACTGCTTATTTTCAAAAGGCTAATCTGCAGCAGCGTTACACAGAAGTCTCAGGATGAATGCGGTTCTTTGAGAGCGCTACAGTGCCAGGGGTCAACAGTGTATCATAATTTTGCCAGTCCATTTCACGCCTGGCCGACTGTGCATGTAACATGTGTGTACTGTTTAAAAGCAGTTCCATGTGTGTCTGGACAAAATTATGTTTGGTGGAAGCATCTGTGCATGTAGAACAAGCCACTTAGAAAAACATTGCATTCGCCTCAGTCTGCACGACACAAAATTAAGTGTATTTCTATGTAGATCTTGATCCTTGATTCTTTAGATAATAGAAAACCCACCTCTTCTCTGTGGCATTTAGTTCTAGCTAGGCAGGATATCTTGTTGCCTTTTTATATAAAGCACTTTGAACGTGCCAAACAAATACAACTGAATTGAACTGAATAGATACTTAGGACCCCAAGGCATCCCCGGGCCAACTATGTCTCTCGGCTGGCCTTTGGGGTCCCATCGGAGAAGCTGGAGGAAGTGTCTGGGGTGAGAGAAGTCTGGGAGCCCCTGCTTGGACTGCTGCCCCCACGACCCGGCAGAAGAAAATGGATGAATATACTTGATTTAGCAGTGAAATTACTTGGACATAACAGCTCACACGTTACATTATAATAACAAAGAACAGAATTAAAATCCTACTGTTTTAGCATAATAGTAAAAGACTTGTCAAATATGCTACAAATTTATTCTACTCTATGTGCAAGTAGAATAAAATTAAAAAGTAGCCTAAATTAATAATATCTAACTATATTTATTACCTTATTCTGGCCACCGCTCACTTCTAAATGCTACTAAACTGTACTGTTTTGTTATGGTGGCACTTCCGGTTAAGACAGAAAATTTAAGAAAAGTTTTGCTACTAAACTATGATATGAAGTAGATTGAATTGTGTAAAACATTCTGTGTTCATGTGACCAGTAATTCAACAATGCAATGCTCTAAGTGGCTTTAAAATGGGCCGCTCTGTGGACTGAACCCATTGCGCACCAGCCTTAGTTTTGTTTACTTTACTTTTGGGTCGGCCTTGTTCAGAGACACTGTGCATCATTCACCCCAAACACACACCATGAGCCACGTGAGAGTCCATCAGCTCATCGCCGAACTGTGGCTAAATATGCCGTGAGGATTGCACGCACTGATGGAGAAAAAACATTTTGAATGACACACAGACAGGCTCACCTCCTGATATTAAGTTGATCTAAATTGCCTCGTCAGATGAACGTGTCAAACACCAGCCCCACCAACCATTCATACAAATATATGTGAGCCAAGCACTTTTACTGTCACCGTAGACAAGCGCTCTCAGACCGGACGTTTACTATGGGCCAGAATGCGACTGTTGGGTTCATGTCGGCCCAAGCACATGGAGCTTTTACACTGACCTGACCAGTGACAGTGTGAAAACTACCTAAGTCCACTGTGTACTCCCTGCATCTATAAAGCGTCAATATGTCTGAGAAACAGGAATGCTAGTTATTGTTAGCATTACCATGTCAGCAAAACTCTCTGGTCTCTGAAAGTTGTGAAACGCACTTATAAACCCTTCCCTGTGAATAATTAGGATGCTCGGGATGCATGGCAAGATAATGAAATTGTGACATTTACAGTAAGTCAAATCAAACTCGATGACGCATTTGGACTCATACAGTTATGTAATTCTTTTCACCAGCCCTGTGTGTAAAACATATTCTTATATATTTATTTACTTTTCCCAGCAAGAGATAATGGCTTGATCCTGCAAGAAATGTATTTTGCATTTGACAAGCCTTAAATGACCATCTAAAATGTATGAACGTATTATTATTATTTTGTTTAATAAAATAATAAATCACATCAGTGTGGATACACAGCTGTACTGGCACAACTGCGACACCAAACAAAATTGCAAATACTATTAAACCAAGGGTATAATTTAAAATTCACAGCCTTATGCAAATGTAATGAACATATCCTCTCAATGCAAAGAAAAGCTTATATGTTGTAATTAGTTTTGTAAATTCCTCTGTAATCAAACCATACCTTAAAACAATTATAATCACAGTATTATTTGTTTGTGTCATTATATCGTTCATTAGTTATTCATGAGATTGTCATGACTAATGCATATGTAATCATTCTATATCACATATGAACACCGTCTCATATTGTCAGTAGTGTATTCTGTGGAGATGTGAGCAGTTCTCCTCTGGGGTAAGGTTCACAGTACGAGCCTGTGTTGTTCTGAAGGGCCCCGCTGTGACTCAGTGTGTTGCAGAGGTCGAAGGTCGTGGTGTGTTAGGATAATATCTCACAGCCACATGAGTGCAGGGAGCAGGAAGAACAGATTATTGCATGTTATCCATTGCTTGGAGAAGTCTGGTGCAACGGGGTGAAAGTTCAGCTGCACAACACAGATGACTGTTTGTTCCTCTCAATAAAAGTCCTCTATAGTCCAGAGTGCTACTGTTTCCACACAGCCGCACAGAACAGAAGAGAATTTATCTTAGAAAAACAGCAGTGTCAAATCACAAAGCACAAGAATACATAGTATTAGTGGATCTGCATGCATTTAGACTTAAGTCTACTTTTAATAGTCATTTATCTTTATTCATAATTGCATTTAAAAATAATTCTCCTGCCTGCCTGTTCTTGTACCCCGTGTTACAGCACTGCAATTTCTCCATTGTGGTACAAACGGTTGGTTATGGTATGGTTATCTAATATTCTTTGATTGAATTCACCCAACATGATTTTCATTGATAATATCTGTAGAGGATAGTAACAAAACAGGTTTTCCCAAAGGCACTTCGCAATTTTTTATCTGCCTCCTATAGCCTCAGCTGTGCCCCCATGGGTCCATCCACACATGTCCTGGTATGAGCCCTGATTTGAACTGTTGCAGACCTGGATGCATCCTAGTCTAGTCCAGGTTTAGTTCTGGTTTATTCCCAATTTTGATCTGGCAATTAATTCTTGTCCTGTGATTGGAAGTCTTTGTAAGTCCATTCTGTTGAACCACTGGTACCTCAACCTTTCAGTCACTATGTCTAGATTTTTCTTATACAATCCCTCCATTACATAGTTGGTTTCTAAACCTCCTTTTCAGGCTGCACTTTGTCCTATTACCAAACTGTCCCTTATTTTTCCTCCAGAACATTCCTCCTCCCAAGACTTTCAGACGCCATGTTAGTATCCTTAGCATCCAGACACAGCGCCAACAAGCCCCTTTCTTTTCAGTTCTGGTTCTAATGTGAACTTTAAATTTCCCCTCACATACAATGATGTCACCTCTCCAGCCGCTCTGACAAAACACAACATCTCATTTGCATTCTTTCAACCACATCAAGTTGTTTTGTCTCATGTTTTCGCTTCCTCCTTCCTCTTCCTTCCCTCCTGCGTTTTTCTCTTTCAATTACTCTTGAACTTTTATCTGCACTTGTTGGGTAGCATAATGTGTCTCTATCTCAAACACACACATACACACACATTAACACAGTGGTCTGAATGAATGGGGGCTCTGTCTTGGCTAAACAAAAGCTTCTCTTTCTGCAGAATGGGAGGCAGTTTCCGGTCGGTGTGTCAGAGAGAAGAGGAAGGGCAGCGGCCAGCCAAGAATACCATCACTGTATAAGTATGTGTGCACTTGGTGTCCTGTCATTTATATGCATTTTGATCTCATGTGATTTGTGTGTGATATCTGTGTCACTGGCCTATTTTGAATGCATTGGTGAAACTGTGTCACTCAATAGATTTTCATTCATAAATGTGTGTGTTTGTGTGTGTGTGTGTATAAGGGGGGTTGTATGGGTGGTCCATGCTTGGCTGAGGGCAATGGGTTTGTCTCAGTCCGGTGTGAACCAGAGAGCTGCCCCCTCCGCACACATAACAGGAAGGACAGGACGCCAGGGAGAGATGGGAGCTGCGGAATTCTCACCATTTATCAAAGAAAGACAGGGGATATGCAAACTAAGGTTTTTGTTGTCTTGTTTCAGGCAGATTGTCAAAGCTTTTTTTTTTTTTTTATATATATCAAGGGCCTTATCTTAAATGTTCATATTTACCCATCTTTACGCCAATCCCACTTTTAGTTTATTAGCCTACTGGACATAGTAAAACCCAAAGTTAAATCTGTCAACTGGACAAAACGTTGTAGGAGTGAAGACGTTTCGCTGCTCATCCAAGTCTTCAGTTTAGTTCAGTTGCTTGGATGAACAGCGAAACGTATAAAAAGCATCTATAAGGGAATACTTGATAAGCTCCCTTAATATCTCACTTGTCTATTGAACTTTGATACGGGAACTGTGAATACAAGCTCTTACGATTGTCTACGTCTAAAAACTATGAGAAGTGAACTTATGAGAAACAAGCTTTGGGTTATTTTGCTTAATATAAATGGAATACTTTCAAAAGGACACGCAAAACTGGATACGTACTTTTGTAATCTGCTCCGTTATCCATTTATATTAGCATGATTTCTTGTCTTGTCTTCTGCACCTGTTCTATGTCCACCCGTCTTATATAATGTGAAATAAAATGAACTGAATCGATCTAACCAAATAATCGGTTGAGGGAACTTTAGTGTTCAGTCCCGTTTAACCTGGGAGTGTAAAGAGCAGTAATGAAGGCTACGCATGCAGTGTGTGTGAACAGTGCATAATGAGATTCAAACAGTGTGATTGAACGTTTAGCAGTCTGAGCTCGACATCCGCAGGTCTGTATTACCCACCCGTCTGCAGCAGGGGGAGGAGCAACGACTCAAGTGTGTTTAGTTTCATTTATTCTGAAATGACAGAACAAGGCAGTGAGGCTCCTCCCTGCAATTAGCATCATGAATTTATCGGTACAACATCATTATACCTTGTAGTATTCATTTATGGAGATAGGCACCGTTGACTCATGGGAGTAATAGCGTGTCTTTAAATATTTGAAATTATGGCAGTCCTCAAGGGATATCGGTTAAGTTAATTTTGCAGTTTATAAAGGTTCGGCAATATATTTTAAAAGAAAAATATAGGTTTTGTGGTCGTTTGTATTTTGTTTGCTGATGACACCAGAAAGAATCTACAGTAGAAAATGATCTTAGCAAAATAAAACTGTGATTTGATATTAATAAACTTTCAATGAATCTAAATAAAACTAAATATATTATCTTTGGGAATAGAAAAATTGACTGCGCAACTAATATTAAATTAAATGACGTGGAAATTGAACAAGTGACTGTGACTAAATTCTTAGGTATTTATATTGATGAAAAACTTAATTGGAAAGTGCACATTACTGTTCTTCAGACAAAGTCAGCTAAAATTGCTGCTATAATGAGTAAAATGAAATGTTTGCTGAGTCAGGTTTCACTTAAATTAGTCTGTTTCTACCATATTTGAGTTATTGTGCAGAAATCTGGGGTAATACTTATAAATCTAATATAAAATCAATTTTTAACTCCAAAAGAAGGTCATGAGAATAGTTAACCAAGCAGACTATTTCACACCAATAAATCCTATTTTTGTTAAATTTAAACTAGTAAAATAGTTTGATCTTGTTGATTTGAGCCGTAATGATGCACAAGGTCAATAATCATAATCTCCACTTGTTTACAGATGTTATTCAAACAGAGAGACTCAACATCATCTTAGACAAACAGGTATATTCAAAAAAATTAAGACTAGAAGCAATAAAAAACATCATTGTATTTCTGTTCGAGGGGTTAGTGTGTGGAACAACCTCGATGATAAATTAAAAAGCTCCTAAAAACAATAGAAACATTTAAAAAGAGGTATAAAACATTACTTTTTGAAAATGACAGGACTCAGGAATGATTCATGTGAACTGTCGTGGTTTGTAGTTTTTCTTTTGTTTGCGTATTTAGTCATATATTGTGGAAATGATGCTGCTTTTCTTTGAATTCTTGTGTGTTATTATTAAAATGGGTTGGGCATTATTAGTATTTTTTTCTTTACTTCAGCCTAAACCCTTTCGGTCATGATAGAAATATTATGTACAACCCGATACAAGTTGAATAATAATGTAATGACCGAATAAATAAATATCTATCCATCTATTTGTTACTACTTAGTCCCTAGCAAGCTTTCAATCATATTTAAGTTTATTGGAAAATTTATGTGAAATGTACTTCCAGAACATCGAATAAAAATGTACTAATAAAAAAATAAAAATACTGAGCTGTTGATATTAACATAATTTGCAAATATGCTATTCAAATATTCTTTTCAAATCAAATAAATAGCCAGACCATCTTTGGTAAACTCAAAATCTTATCCTTTATAATTTCAAAAGCAATTCAACTTGGCAGCACATCTTCACCCCCGCTCTAAACTTTGTCTCAGCAGTGATACGACATTTGTCATTTTTATTCCACATACGACACGGCTCTAACATTGCAGATATCTATGCGGCTTCACATGCGCCCACTTAGGCCACGCCCCCCGCTCAATTTGAAGGGCTCTCCATCTTGCTTTCGGCCCTCGGCTCTGCTCCACATTGATCGGCGTCTGGGGTCCACAATAAATCTGTAAGGGCCCGACAAGAAAAGAAAATTGCGGGCGTCCACCCCTGCACATATAGAACCCAGTAAGCTCAAATCAATATCGCCAATAAAACGTCCATATAAGCAAGCAGGAAGAGCATCTGCAAAATGTAGCGTGGCTTTCACCCCGGGATGAAAAATACTATTGGTGTGTGGGTCAGCATAAAAACACCGCTGGCACTGATAGCTTGTTTGTGCTACAAGTGTAAGTTTAGCTTGAGTAATGTACGTGCGTTCTGCATGAGTGGGTTTGCTTATTCCTGCTTGTATGCATTCTGTATGTTAAATATGGCAGCGTAATTATGCTCCCAACTGTATACAACGTGTGGGCGCCGCTCACATAGTTGCGGCCCATGAGATAGTCCCACCTTTCTTCCCACTATGATTAAACTGACCTGCCGAGTGAGGCGCTTATGTAGCTTATGTAAGAGCTTTTGTTTTGTAAAGTGAAAGGTGGCGATATCTGTGAAGCTAAAACTGAAATAAAATCTTTGCTAAAGGTCCTATATTACACATAATGGATTCTTGTGAGTTTTAAGTCATCTTATAATGTCATCACCTCATCAAAAACATACCTGGAGTTGTGTTTTGTTTCATTCGCACATGTTTACGTAATCCTCAAAGCGCTCTGTTCCACCTTGTGATGTCATGACGTGGTAGTTTTCAGTTAAGAGCTACGTTTTATCTTTAGTTCAGTAGCAATTGGCCAGGGGTGCTCAAACTCTTTTCACCGAGGGCCATATCTTGAAAAATATTTGACACGGAGGGCCAGTGGTCAATAGATAATTCAGATGGTGCATTTAACATAGTTTTGACTTCATACTTTAAATAAGGCTTGAAATATTAATATTAGGTCTGTATGACAATTTAATGTGATGTTATTTAGGTTATATTGGTAGGATTACTTAAATTTGACCAATTGGGCCAGGGTTCAACTAGAGGCCTGAGTTTGGACACCCCTGAGATTGGCAATTCATCCAACTCATTCTAATGGAGGTGTATGGAGTTTAAAAACACAGCGGAGCACTTCCTGTATTACCACATGACATCATAAGGTGGAACAGAGTGTTTGAGGGAAGAACACAGCGTAAATATGCAAGGTTTGTGTGTTTAAACGTGTGAATGAAACAAAACACAGCTGTTGTTTGAGTATGTTTTTGACAAAGAACATATAGATAACATAGGTCAGAAAATGGCGTAATATGATCCCGTTGATGTTTGTATGTTTGACAGATCTCAGTGTGGACAGTTTCTAGTGCTGTATATAACATGTACTGGTCATTCTGCAGGGAATACATTAAAGAAAGAAGATATGAGAAGCAGAAGAAGACACTGTTCCTTCAGATGTAATCCATCGGCTGCTCTGGGAATAAAACAGCTAGACCACAGAGAGAAGTTTGTATCCCTAGTGAAATCAGTTGGTTTCCTTTTTGATGGCCGGCAATTTCTAACATGTTTCTGTACATGTACAAAACATTGATCCCTTGGTGTGGAGCGTGTGAAAGTTACATTTATTTGATCCACCGATCAAATAAATGTAGGTGTAGCTGATGGTGTACCCAGTGACCTTGTAAGTCACCCGTCGAAACATTAATCACCCTGTAAAATGAACCTCGCAGTGTTATAGCCTATGTTATGACCAAGGGCGTTATGAGTACTGTTATTTATTTAAAATACAAGTATTGGTGCAGTAAGGTTCATTGGATTTTTCATAAAAACTAACAAATAAATAAATATATAAAAGATAGACAGACAAACACACAGACAGACAGACAGATAGATAGACAGACAGATAGATAGACAGACAGACAGACAGACAGACAGATAGACAGACAGATAGATAGACAGACAGACAGATAGATAGATAGATAGATAGATAGATAGACAGACAGACAGACAGACAGATAGATAGACAGACAGATAGATAGATAGATAGACAGACAGACAGACAGACAGATAGACAGACAGACAGACAGACAGATAGACAGACAGACAGATAGACAGACAGACAGACAGACAGACAGACAGACAGACAGACAGATAGATAGATAGATAGATAGGCCGACGGATAGATAGATAGATAGATAGACAGATATATAGACCGATAGATAGATAGATAGATAGATAGATAGATAGATAGATAGATAGACAGATAGACCAATAGAAAGATAGATAGATAGACAGACAGACAGACAGACAGATGGATAGATAGACCAACAGATAGATAGATAGATAGATAGATAGATAGATAGATAGATAGATAGATAGATAGACAGACAGACAGACAGACAAACAGACGGACAGATAGATGGATAGATAGATAAATAGATAAATAGATAGATAGATAGATAGATAGATAGATAGATAGATAGATAGATAGATAGATAGATAGATAGATAGATAGATAGATAGACAGACAGACACACATATAGATAGTTAGGTAGGCTTTTACTCATTAAATAAAAGAATATTATAAACACGTCTGAGTGACTAAACACTCTGACTACGTTCAAATTGCAAAAATCAAAAGTATACTGTCTAAATCAGACTTGGAGAGACTTATACATGCATTTGTTTCTAGGAGGTTAGACTCCTGTAACGGCCTGCTCACTGGTGCCTCCAAACGAGCGTTAACACAGCTGCAGTACATCCAGAATGCTGTTGCTCGAATCCTGACTAGAACCATGAAGTATGAGCACATAAGTCCTGTGCTCAGGTCTCTGCACTGGATCCTGTGGCTCAGAGAATAGACTTTAAAGCAGCTCTGCTTGTGAACAAGTCTCTCCATGGCCTCACACTAACATACATCTCTGACATGTTAGAGCCGTATGAGCCATCTCGCACTCTGAGGACTTCAGGGACAGGCCTCCTGCTGATCCCAGAGTCAGGACTAAACATGAGGAATCAATGTTTCAGATTTTGCAGCTAAACACACCTGGAACAGTCCGAGACAGGCCTCTACTCTGACAATGTTCAAATCCAGGCTCAAAATAGTTCTGTTTAGCTGTGCATATGATTGAAAGGTTTTTATTCTGCACCCTTCTCTTTTAATATAAATTTTCTGTTTTATTTATGTTTAGATTTATTTGTATTGTGATTTTAATGTCTATCTTATTCTGTAAAGCACTTTGAATTACTTTGTGTATGAACTGTGCTGTACAAATAAACTTGCCTTGCCTTTACACGCACACACACACACGCACACACACACCCCACTCCCCCCCCCCACACACACACATTTCTATTTTATAATCTATCTTATCTTAAATTAAATTTCTATCTTATAATATCATACTTATAATAAGATTTTAAGTGTGCATGTAACTGTAGCCTCTGACAGTTTTATACAAACAAATCCACACATTAAATGACAAATAATGATGATCATTGTTTTATTTAATATCACCAAGGCTTAAATATATTTTATATTGCAGATGTTCTTGTACATTGTTTTTGTAACACTGCAATTTAATTTGAGTGAGGAATACCGTATCCCTGAAATTTTATTTTATTACTAATGCTCAACCATTTGTAATAGTGAAAGTGATGTGTGTGTGCTGTTTTAATATAGAAGTCAGTGCTCATAAAGTTAAATGAATGCAGCGCCCTAATCCCAGCTGCTCCTGTGCACACGACACACATTGGACTCACTGACAGCCTCCTGCAATTAGCTTCTTCTCCGGCGTTAGCATAAGCCGCTATAAACTAGTGTAATCCCTGCTCTTAACTGTTTAAACTGCTCCAGCCCAGATCTTCCCAAAAGAGACACTGCCAGCTTTCTATTGTAACATTGCACTGATAGAAATTCAATTCTATCATACACAGACTTTGCCAAGGGACACTCAGCAGTGCAAATTCTTTTTTAATTTGGTGCATGATTAAGAAGTGTGTTCTGTACATGCAGCTACACAAATCTAATCCCATTGGCATGAAATTATTTCCTTCTCTCTATACTATATATCACAGAAGCTGCACTGGACAGTATAAGCTTTGTAGAGATTTGACATAGAAAAGTTTTTATGATATCTTATCACTTAAAAGTACACCGTATGAATTTTTATTATTATTATTCTTATTTTATTTATTTTTTTTCAGTTGCTATGAATCTAACCCCATTGCATCACAAGGGTTTTAGACCCCATTTTATTAGAGTTTCATTAATTTCTTTCCAATATTTCATGGGACTTAAAGGCCCTCTACCCAGTTCTTTCTGAAAGTGTGTATAAACCTTTGTGGAGAATAATAATTAAGACCCTCAGAATGTGTAGGGTAAGTGAGGAATAACTTTGGACCACTGCAAATTCTTGTTTTAAGAAAATGAGTTACAGTGCCTTTAAAGAAGATTATACAAAGTAATGTACAAAAAAATGTAGCATAGCCTCTTTTCAACTATAAAAAACACCTTAAATTACAAATGTCCTTGCTATGGTCAAAAGCCGCTGTGAAGAGACGGGGCCACAAGCAGGGAAACGACAATGGACCTGTTTCAATTACGAAGTCGTTTAAGATCAATATTGAGATTTAATTAACAAAATGTAAATAAAGGATCTACATATGGAATGGTTTCCAGAAGAAAGTCATACGTCTTCTTTGACATGTTTTCCCTGTACACATTATAACATCTATTTATGTAACTTGTAAAACAACTCCATGTGGGCTGCGCTTTAGCGAGTCTCATAAACGTGTGTAGTCAGCGCCGAGTGGGAGAGCCAGTGCGTTAAGGCGAGGCTAATTTGTTTGTGATTGTCATTGATTTAAGCAGATCCCAGGAGAGCTGTGAGCGCACTATGGACCCGCTCATGATATAAGTTTCACACTGGTCCACTGTCTACCGCCTTTTGTTTCCAGTCATTAATGTTCGTGTTGTAAACTTCACTTCTCGGAAATGAGCGATACATTAATCATTTGTCTGCAATGATTCAAGTCTATGTTCACACACCATAATGAGAGCTGAAAGCATGTACGCTGCAGTTTTCTTCTTGTTAATTACTGTGTGGGTCGGCTAAGCGCAGCAGCGTCGAGGAGTCAGAAGCGAATAGTAACACTTTTAATAGCCTTAATAATGCATGAGCACAGACTTTATTCATAATGAAGAAACTGTTTATTAAGAATGATTCAGGTTTAGTAACTACTTAATTCATGTCCTAACTCTTACCATTAACCCTAACCCCTTTTTCTAACTATTCTTTGCAGCACTTTTGCTTTATCCTTCGTAAAACTTACAATTAAGGACATCTGACGGCAACAACTCCCAAGGATAACTAAACCAGTCCTAAATATTGTACGTAAATAGTCTACATTTTGTGTTTTTGAAGCTGGTTCTTTGTCTCAGTCAGGTCTGGTGATCACCTCCTCCTCCAGACAAACTCAGTGCAGTCATATTTATGTCAGTGATGTATGGAGATTTCTTTTTTTTCCCTTCTCATGAGCAGTGATGTTTGCTTTGATATGTTTGATACGTTTCTTTGATTGGTTAATTCACCTGTCAGTATAGCCGAGGATACCTGCGTTTGTGTTAGAGAAGCACGTTGGCCAGGCTAGTGTTTTTTGTCCATGGGAAAGTTTATAAGGTGATGAAATGAATAATAAACTTTCCTGACATACCAGGCTCAAGGCATTGTTGTGGGTCATGGGATTGAGGTCATCTATACCTTCACGGTTGGCTGTTCGATCTTCAGTCCACCTGCTTTAAGTGTCCTTGTGCAAGACACTGAATCATGAATGATCTCCCGCTGTCTCCCATGTCAATGACAGTAGTGGATGTGGTTGAATGAATGCTTGAGTTCTTCGAGTTTAATAAATGCGACCGTTATTTTTCCCACAGTTCAAATGGGATTGACAGATGTTTTCACGTGGTAATCTTTTCTTTTGAACAAATTCATTTAGTTTATGAAAAAGCACCTCCACGTATGCCGAATATTGAGTAAAACATGTTTCTAAGACAAAATAACACATAATTTGGTTTTATTATTTTATCATTTGTGCAGCATCTTTGAGTGTTTAGAAAAGTGTTATTCATGGGTTTCAAAATGGTGAAAATTTAGGACCGTTGTCATTGGAATTGGTCCTCAAGTGTCCTCAAATGTGCAGAATAAAATGTATTGTTTTATCATTTCAGTACCTCATACAAACTAATACACACAATTATGTAAGAAATGGTGATTATACAAATGCCTTTTCAATCCTAATATTAAAGGAGCACAAAAATAGATCATTTAAATAGTGTATTTCAGAAGCCGAATGTGAATGTGGGTGTCCTACAGTGGCTCATTATATTAGTCTTTAAAACAAGCCGTTCTGTAACTCGGTGAATCTCTGTATAATGCAAAAGGTAACAACAAAACTAACCCTCACTAATACTTTTTTAACAGAGAGGACAGAATGTGTTTTCAGGAGAGTAAACTAAACATTCAAATAAAGGTAAATGGGTTTTGTACTGTACACTTTTCACTGTGTAGGGCGACAGTAAAAAGGTCATTGGTCGTTTATTTGAATCTCCATATCTAGTATATATGGAATAGTTGCTGTTATCCCACTCAACGATAAACAAAGAGATTGGTGGGTGTGGGGTTATATGAGGACACCAGACCTGTCCTATAGTTAAATGTCAACCCAGCTCTCCTGAAGTGTCTGCTTTAAAAACAACAGTGAGAATAAAGCTGTCACGGTTACAAATTAGCCATGAAATGCCACATTCTGTGTTATTTTCTGAAAAGATAGATAGATAAAACCCTGCTATCACGAACTGGAAAAAGTGTGTTTTTCATTTTACTTATCACATCAATCAAATTGCCTTCTCATTTCCAGATTGTATCCAAATTTCATGCATTTATAGAAAACACAAAATGACACATACTGGTTCTTATTAAATTGTGTATTATTTCAATTTCATCAAAGGTGAAATGAGGACAGAAGAAATCTAGTCTTTATTTTTGCGCTACAAAGCCAGTGTCTAATCACTTTACGTTCACATGTAACCCCCACATACCTCGTAAAAAAAACTTCATTTCATCATCGCTCCCTTTGTGTATAATTGCATGGTATTGACCGATTGTTTCCCTCGCAATATAGACGCTGCGTTGGTGTTTTGATTTGATCCGTTGCCCGTTGCTTGCATCGCTCAAGGAGACTGGATGTGCAAGTTCTGATGCAAACTGACGCAGGCTATGGGAACCCTTGGCAACGCAGCTGTACAGGCAAGACTGATGCAACTCCCCATGTGGTACGTACACACCCTTCTCCGCCCATCCCACTGTTGTAGGGATGTCGTGTCCTTGAGCAAAACACTTCACCTTGCCTGTGAGTGGGGTGTTTGAATGGCTAATAAAAGGCTAACCGAAGAAACATCAGGCCTAACTAACAGTAGCAATCATGGAAATCCTATGTTCAGGTACTGTTGAGATGTTCTTGCTCAAACCCCATCTAATTCTTGTATCAAATAAGGCAGTGTTTGTAAAAATAACATTCTGTATTACCCGCAGTATTTCCAAACCAAATCTCCCTGACAAAGTGAGTCTAGCAGAGGTCCAATAATGTTACGCTCCCTATTGCTCTTGTTAATCAGCTCACAGTGACAGCTTCAATAATGCCCTTTCCCTGGAGCGCTCTCTGAATATGTGTTTGTGTGTGTTTAAAATTTTGCCCCAAAGTGCAAAAGGGCCTAAAAAAATATGTATGAGGCCCTTGAGACGAATTAGCCCCCCCCCCCTACTGTTTTGGCCTCTGCATTTATCCTGTCAATGAACCCAGTGCAGACACATTAGTATCCCTCCAGACATACAGCAGCAGCCATCTTGTTTTGTCTTTGGATCTCGCTTTGAATGTATCACATTAGGGCTCATGTTGTTTGCCAAAAAATACAAGCTAAAAGTGCGTATGAGTGTAAGAGTGTGGTATGCATGTTGCAAAGTGTTAAAGGAACGTGAGGGTTTGCTGCCTGCTTGTCTCTATGCCTGTAATGTCCCACAGTATTGAGTATTATCTAGTATTTATTAAATTGCTCGTCTCCGTGGGTAGATACATTTAATGCCATACTGTGGAACATTACAGGCAAAGCAATAACATCTTCAGGAAGACAAATAAGTGGCATATCCTCCACCGAGTTACTTATTGCATCTTCAATACATGATTACATAGTAGATTCTAAGCCTTGCCAGTTTTATATTGATTTTACATGATGAGCTTTGACCCTGAGCATAGTACATAAAGACGCCGTGCTTCTATCGCTGTACCTTTTTACCAGTGTGAATATCTTTATAAATATTAAAGCAAAACTCTCAGTTTGAATGAAAACCTTTGATCTCCCCTACCATTTTCCAAGCAGATCATTTGCCTCCTCCACCATTCATAAACCACAGGAGTTGTCTGGATCACAGCCAAGAACCTGTAAGAGAGAAAAAAAAATCTCATTATAGTAGGTCTGAAGCGTGGCAGAAAGCTGATGGGTCCCACAAGGGTCGACAGCATGTTAGTTTAACACAGCAGTAACATATTGTGTGGAAATTCACCGGTCAGGGAATGGCAGACTGGAACAAACAAAGGTTAAAGATGAAATGATGAAATGTCTGTGTAATCCTTCAGTTGTCCAGGTATGATCCATAGCAAAAGAACAATTCAATTCTGTCAACTGGACAAAAGTTTTAAAGGATTTAAACGTTCCGCCGCTCATCCAAGTGGCTTCTTCGGTTCTAGTCAGGTTACTGGTGTTCACGGCCTTGTATCTATCTGAAAAGAGGAGCTAACTACACTGAAACTAACACATCTATTTGTTCGCAGATTCTGATTGTTCTGTTTGTCTATTAAACTGCAGTAAGTGTGAACTGAGAGATTACACAGACATCTTTCTAAGAACTACGAGGCAAACCAGAAACAGTTAACACCCAAAGTATTGCAGAGGAAGGCACCGGAACCAGGGCACAGGGCGGCTAGTTTAACTCTGTGTTATACATTAGGAAGATGCTCCGCCATAGAATTTTCTCAACAAAAAACTTACAAAACAGGATGGCTACTTCAGTCCCAGAAGAAATATTTCGAAGGATTAACAACTTCATAGCCACAGGTCAGTTCAAACAACACAAGGAAACCAAAGAATGCCACATGAAGAAATGTATTCAACCCCAAAAACAACCTAAATTGGAGAGAAAAAGGAAAAGGGGATGAACTCAGCTAACATGTGAACAAGGATGAAAACGATGAAAAACAACAGTGATAGCCAGAACGCTAATAGGTGTGAGAGCAGCCATTAGGGGCCTGAGTGATTATGCAAAATACGACTTAGGCACAGTTCATACTTAGTGATCCCTCGCTATATGAGTATTGGTGTAATTTTGCATGCTTTTTTACAGTGTATGAACGTGCAATGCGTTCAGCAAAATGTATGTAAATGTTCGATCGACACGACAACGGAGTGGCACCGGGACAAAGAGCCACGGTCAGAGGAACTATGAAATACGCATCAATTAATTAAACAAGAGAGAAATTTGAGAAAATGTTAATGCCTGTCTGAGAAAAGTGTATAAAGTGTGTGGTGAGGGGTTTTACAGCCTTAAAACATATATAATAATTGTAAAAAAAATAAATAAATAAAGCTGACTATTTTTATTCAGTGCCATTCAACACAGTTTCTTCCTCCAAAGTCTGAACTCTGCTCCAAACTGGGAATAGCCTAGTTGTAGTAGGAGTAACAGTACAGAATAATAATTTAGTTGTGGGACCAGCAGCTTTTGAAACACATGGCTGTTTTCCTTGTAATGCAGTACAAAAGTGTAAGTATTTCTCTCCCTTGCGTGCGTCCGCTTTTGTTATACATTTGAAAGCAACACCAAACATGGCATAACAAATCTCACAGTTAATTAAACCAATTTGATGGTGCTAACGCAGGCCTGTAGCAGCATTTGGAGTGGCCCCGCGTTAATTGTCAATGCCGGTTCATTAAATAGCTTTGCACGGTCGTATGTGACAGAACGAAGTGGCTTTGGGGATGCTAATAAACAGAATTCATTAGAGAAACAATAGGAATGAGGCTATTAACCAAATGCACCAGTCTTAAGAGGGAGAGGACCAAGATCATTTATTAAGCTGATTACGAACATGGGACCCCAGGCCAAGCTTTATTTTGTACGACAACTAAGAACTTGTACAAATCGGACAAACAAAGGAGAGCTATTGCGCTTTTCTGTATGGGGAAATATGTAAAAAAAAAAAAAAAAAAAAAAAGAAGGTATATACAGCATGGTTATTCAGAAAAACACGTCTCCCGGATGCAATATTTTAATGTTTTTTAATCCATTCATTCAGGAAATGATGTTATTTCAGTAGTAGATAAAGTAGATAAAATTGTTAATAATCTGATTTTGTTACCGAGAGCTTCTTTCATTTATAAGAAGAAAGTCGGGATATACTTCAAGTTCAGCTTATCATGAATCTGTTTTGGAGTAAATGGTTAATCTCTCATAAACATAACAGAAATACATATAAATACATCTCCTTGCAGCATGCTGTTTACATATACACCATCTGCTGTTTTCCATTTTTTGTTGATCATTTCCATTTTATACTGGGTCATTTTCATTTTTATTTCCTCCTCAGATATGTACGAAATCAAATTTACATACATGCTCTATACGCTGGGTGTTTTCTTGTTTTCTCCCCTGCTGTTTCTATGCATAAATTACTGGTTCACCTAGTTGAATTGATCTGATTTATGTCCCACAAAGCAGCATCTTCAGCTGATCATTACTACTATTGGGCTGTGACATGCATATCTGATTTGTAATTTCCACTCCTAAACTTCAGAGGCAGGTCCTGCATCTGCACTATTGGATATGATGAAATGGAGAGTCTGTATCAATTATATGACTTTATGCCTGGATGATATAACATGTTTACTGAGTGTCATTTCTATCTGAAGGCAGGGCTGTGATGCACTATTTACATTTCAATAAAACCTGCAGTGCACAAAGCTGAGGATATAGGCCGCACGGACCCAATATCAAGCCAGTTTATGAGTCAAATTGGGTCAATAAATATGCAATGTACAACACAGTATAAACCCGTGAAGCGAGGGGGTATAGTGTTTAGAGACAGATCTGTTGGGCGATATATCAGGTCAGTATTTCCCATTTTTAGCACATCGGGTATTGAGCTTAAATCTCCCCCACAAACTGATATTTAGTTTTACCATCCTGCTGCTTAAAGAATACACAAGCCTGACTATACAGCTCTCTGATAGTAAATTTTAATGACATGGGGGAAAAAAAATCTAAATCGGACCCACATATCGGCCCAAAAATATCGAGCTTTTCGGCCACTGGTTGCTCTGGATTCTAAACAATTGGTACAAGCATCGACCAAGAGAAAAAACTAAACGATACAAAACAAAAAAACACATGTTGATCGAATCCTAATAGTGTTACAAGGTATATTAAAAATAAATAAATAAATAAATGAGTCCTAATTGAATCATAATAAACAAGCAAAACTCCAACAATTCAATAAAAACAAGTGTAAAGAGTAAAAATAATAACTATAGCCTAATAAAGCATCAACTAAGATGATTTCATAATGAACAAATTGTTTATTAAGAATGATTCAGGTCTAATAAATTCACATTTGTTCATTAGGATATGTGTTAAGCCTTTGTTCATGCTTTTTATGGCTGATTAAGGAGTAGTGATTATAAAGGAGGACCAAATAGAATGATTTAACATTGTATTGCTATATCCTGTGGTAGTGGCATGCAAAGAGCTGATAAATATTCAACATTCAGGGCAAAATATAAAAATAAAATAAAAAATAATATAAAAATAAATAAATAAATATTGGTAAAAATTGTATATGTTTGAATACAAAAATGAAAATGATCCAAATTATTTGGCCATATTTAAGGTTATTTGTTATAACCCTCTATGACAGAGAACAACTTATCTGTGTAATCACAACTGCTGTCTCTAAATGTAGCGTATCTGGGGATAATAGCATCCGTGCGGCATCATGATCCGAAAAGCCGCGCCCCAGAGCCTATAAAACTATTAGCAAGGTATCACACTGATGATGCTTGCACCCTGAGGGTCACAACATCTGCTACCGAGGAGAATAGAGACAGGAAAAGATGAAGACCCAGACAGAAAGCTTAATCTAACGATAGAAATATGCACATTATATAGAGAATGAATGAGAGATGAGGATCTGATGGTGTGTTGAAGTGATCGATAGACCTGCACACATACACTGCTGATGTATAGGGACAGACACGTGGCCCGGAGCGCATTAACCCCCTCATTAGAGCCAGTCACAGATGGTGCTGCTCTTTAACACCACGCAGGAAATGGCCTGAGAACGTATATCCCACAATCCCCTGCAGCTACATTGTCCCCATCCCACCTTCAGCAAGCTCCTACCACATGTGTTTTTGTGTATGAGTACAGTATAAACCAAATCAAAATTTTCAAAACATCAGTTATTTAAATCAGAACCAGGCGATGTAAGAGAAACACAATAAGATAGTTTTAGTGTATAAGAACATAATAAGGAGTAATACAGACTTTAGCCAAGTCAAGTGAACACATTATTCTTCTGGTGGTGATTCCAAACCTGGAGCCAAAGATGGAGAGATTCAACTGGTAAGAAGTTTAAATTGTGACTATTATTACATTGTTTAGTTTAGTCTTTTATTTTTAAGACAATGTACAGAGACATTTCATACAAAACAGAGACGTTCTGCACCGGATTATGGCTAAATGGCTAGTTTCCATCTGCAGTGATTATGCATGTTATGATATCTTTATTTCTAATATTATTCTTGTCATTCAAGTGCTACCAATTTTGTGCTTGAAAATCCTGGGATGCAGAAAGAAAGCTAACCACTTGTAGAGATTGAAATGGTTGAGAAGTGCTGAATAAAGTTGCAGTGTCTGTCAAATACTGTCATTCCGAGGCACTGAAACGCTCAAACTTTCATTTTGGATTCAGTATTTTTCAGTATTTTTCAGTCACTTGTGATTTGTAATAATGCCCAGTGAGATTTATAAGCATGCAGCAGAAATCCTCTTTGACATGGGTAACCTTAGGGCTTTCTGCGATTTATCACAAGCAGGACAATGATAAAAACATAATGACCAAGTCTGGGGGGAACAACCCTCCTCCATTAGTTCCAATGCCTCTGGATGCTGTCAGGTTAGAATGAATGCGTAATCCCTGTTGATTTACGGGCTCAAAATCAACAACATTTAACCTTTTTAGTACAAAGTGAAGAGAGCTTGTATTAAATTGACTTGAAGGTTCATGTCAGACAAGCTTTTGTGGTGGATTTATTTTGATAAGCTTTAAAACAACCCAAAAATGTTACCTGCTTTTTTCCATTGTTTCATCAGTCTGGAATGCTTTTGCCATTCGGCGCAGTCCTTTGATCATTGAAAGAAAAAGCCATTTGGCCTTAAAACAATACATTTAGCCAGATCTACTTTCATCTCTTTGGAAAGTCCCTGCACCTCCAACAGTGCACTGGCCCTCGCTGTTTTATCCTTATTTGGCATCGGTGCTGGAGATGGTGCCGCAGTCTGGATGGCAGAAGGAGAGGGGTCGTGTGGGCCTCTGCAGAGTTGGACTCACAGAGAGCAACAGGCTAAACATTTTAACCCAGACAAATCCAGAGCCAAACAGCTGGGACCGCATAGCACACCACAGCAAACATATGTGTGCAGGGGAGGGCATGGGGATACACAGCTTTCAAATAACATTTTTAGACACTGCAGGTGACTAGGAAAAGATTGGAACATTTAGAGATAGCAAAAGCGTCCAAATTGTTGTGAGAGTGAATGTCCAGTTGACAGACCTAGACGATTGAGGGATTACACAGACAACATTTAGCAATATCAGTTCTAGTGTAGCTGACATAAATGTAGGAAAATAAATATTACAGGTTTTTCATGTCATGTCTTCACATAAAAATAAGGCATTGCCAAAATTGCACATATATAAACGAATAAAAAATATGTGCAAAATAAATAAATAAATAATAATAATAATAATAATAATAATAATAATAATAATAATAATAATAATAACAATAATAATAACAATAATAATAATAATAATAATAATAATAATAATAATAATAATAATAATAATAATAATAATAATAATCAGCTTTTTTTTTTTTTTTTTTGCAATTAAAACTTAAATAAAACAGGCTCAGTTTTCATATCAACAAATCCACCAAAATCCTATTAAGAGCAATATTGCAAAGTTTGCTGGATGTGGGTGGTTTAAAGTGCGATCTTTATGTCCATATAATGCATTTTGATAAAACATTATATGCAAAAATTATTTTATGAAATAATAAAACAATTACTAGACCAAAATACAAATAAATCAGTTTTGCCTGTATTTTACAGAATCTATTAATACATATAAGGTTTACAGGTGCATCATCTTTCAGTCATATCTATAGTAACTGAGGTTGCAGTATGAATGCTTGTAACCATTCACTATTCATTCAACATGTTTTTTTTCTGTGAAGACTATTTCACTTCATTCACTGATGATTCCATTCATTAAGTTAAAGAAATTCTTGTTCGCTGAAGGTCAAAACAGTAAAAAGAAATATCAAAGGTACAAGGTTGTTGTGCATCTCTGTGAATGGTGCTCAAACTCAAACACAGCCGAGGCATTAGTGATGTGACATTCATGACCAGTGTTTTTTTGTTTTTTGTTGTTGTTTTTTTGACTCACCTTGATGTGAATGGTTCAGTCAGTTTATTTTTTTACACAACTGTACACAGGTGAGCAAAAACCACACAGGAGCCAAGTAAGCAGTGAAAGTTTGTAGCAAAAGTCCAGATTTCAGATTATTTTAAGGGTAAACACCACTGTCACCTTAAGTTTGGATGAATCTTATACATTTTCAGCCTTGGTCATTGCTCCTCTTATTCTTGGAAAAAAATAAATCCTCAGACTGCCATCTAAAATACAAAAAGATACACTTTTTCACAGCTCTTTGAAATAAACACATTCTAAAGATTCAGTCCCTATTAATACAAACCTTTTTTTTTTCTATATGGTTGGTTATTACACTGGAATACATGCATCCATACTATGAGTGGGCTTGCTTGTCCACAAACCTTCCTCTTACTTGTTTCCATGATAATGTTTTTGGCATAAAATATATCTGTCTCCATGGAGAATATCGCAAAGTATGGTTTTAACTTTGTATTTCCATTGAATTATGCAGGTGACATGCCACTTTAAGAACAATTCATGCAGTGTTTTTAAGTAATCCATCCATCCATCCATCCATTTTCTTCCGCTTATCCGGAGCCGGGTCGTGGGGGCAGCAGTCTAAGCAGGGACTCCCAAACTTCCCTCACCCCAGACATGTCCTCCAGCTCCTCCGGTGGGATCCCAAGGCGTTCAAAGGCCAGCCGAGAGACATAGTCCCTCCAGCGTGTCCTGGGTCTTCCCCGGGGCCTCCTCCTGGTGGGACATGCCCAGAACACCTCCCTAGGGTGGCGTCCAGGAGGCATCCTGAGCAGATGCCCGAGCCACCTCAGCTGGCTCCTCTCAACGTGTAGGAGCAGCGGCTCTACTCCGAGCTCCTGCCGTGTGACCGAGCTCCTCACCCTATCCCTAAGGGTGCGCCCAGCCACTCTGCGGAGGAAGCCCATTTCAGCCGCTTGTATCCGTGATCTTGTCCTTTCGGTCATTACCCAGAGCTCATGACCATAGGTGAGGGTAGGAACGTAGATTGACCGGTAAATCGAGAGATTCGCCTTCCGGCTCAGCTCCTTCTTCACCACAACGGACCGATACAGCGACCACATCACTGCAGACGCTGCACCGATCCGCCTGTCAATCTCACGCTCTCTCCAATCTCTCCAGTACCCTGGAGTAGACCTTTACCGGGAAGGCTGAGGAGTGTGATTCCCCTGTAATTGGAACACACCCTCCGGTCCCCCTTCTTATACAGAGGGACCACCACCCCGCTCTGCCATTCCACAGGTACTGTCCTCGACCGCCACGCGATGTTGCAAAGACGTGTCAGCGAAGACAGTCCCACAACATCCAGAGACTTGAGGTACTCGGGACGGATCTCGTCCACCCCCGGAGCCTTGCCACCAAGGAGCTTGCCAACCACCTTGGTGACTTCAGCCAGGGTGATGGACGAGTCCGCCTCCGGGTCCCCAGTCTCTGCTTCCTCCTCGGAAGACATGATGGGGGGGGTTGAGGAGATCCTCAAAGTATTCCTTCCACCGCCCGTCAACATCCCCAGTCGAGGTCAGCAGCTCTCCACCCACACTCTAAACAATGTTGGTGAAGCACTGCTTCCCCCAGGAGAACAACGGAGTCCCCAGTCGGTGCACTGTCTAGTACCCCTCCCAGGGACTCCAAGAAGGCCGGGTACTCTGCACTGCTGTTTGGCCCGTAGGCCGACACAACAGTGAGAGACCTGTCCCCGACCCGAAGGCGCAGGGACGCGACCCTCTCATTCACCGGAATGAACTCCAACACGAAACTGCTGAGCTGTGGGGCAATGACCAAGCCAACACCAGCTCGCCGCCTCTCCCCGCGGGCAACGCCAGAGAAATGGAGAGTCCAGCCCCCCTCAAGAAGTTGGGTTCCAGAGCCCAAACTTTGCGTGGAGGCGAGGCCGACTATATCTAGTCGGTAACGCTCAACCTCCCGCACAAGCTCCGGCTCCTTCCCCCCCAGCGAGGTGACATTCCATGTCCCCAGAGCTAGTCTCCATGTCCGGAGATCCGGTCGTGGAGGCCCCTGCCTTCGACTGCCACCCAGATCTTCATGCACCGGCCCCTTACAGATCCTCTTGCCCCTCTTGCCCCTTACAGATCCTCTTGCAGTTTAAGTAATCAATTCAATTTTATTTATATATCACACAACTTCAGCTGCCCAAAGCTTCAGATAAAGCAGATAAAACAATAAGGATCTTTCAATAAACTGCACATTTCTTCTGTATTTGTCATGAAATGTTTTTGAAGCAAGTAGAAAGAGCTGCTCCTTGATTGGGTAACAACATAAAAGGTGTGAAAGACATTGTGAGATAGAAAGAAAAAAAAACAAACAATTCAGTGTGTAGACTTTGGCGTTATAAGCAGCTATGAATCACATGACCAAGTTTAGAGACACTTTATATCCATGTCTCTCATCACTCCTCACGACAAAGTGTTTTTCCTGTAGGGGGGTGTCATGTTTGAAATGTATGTGCAGAAATCTATCTTGATTTGTCTTACTGTCTTGCCTGAAATGAAACCTTTCTATTAGACTCAGTGATAGGATCATGAGGAGGTGCTGGTGTCTCCTATCAGAAATGAAATTCGTCATTTGCTGATGTTCTCCGCTTGAGAGCCCTCTTCAATTCATCGGCTTTAAATCCCACCCAGCTCCTCCCGAGTCTTTCCCACTGATTGCTCCTATATCCCTTCACACTCCCTTTTAATATTGGATTTGCTTGATTTCCTTTTTCCCGCTGGCTCTATCACTCCTTTTCTGCCTCTTCTTGATCAATACATCCTTCACTCTATCTTTCCCCAGCTGTCTGTCTCTGATGGCTTCGTTCAAAGGACCCTGGTATAAGTGTATGGGAGAGAAGGTCCATGGAGGGGCATTATCAGTCTGGCGTCTGTCTCCAGGGCACGTAGCTGTGATGGGGCCTAATGCACTATTGATCCCTGTCACCCCGACCACGATATACCTGCTGATGCACACACATGGACGATCTCCCCAGCACATGCCATACAGTACAGGGCAGAGCAGACACCCACCCAAGGGTCCAGACGAAGCTATAAGTGGGCAGTACTGTGGAGAACAGTTTGAAGCTAAATGGAAAACAGTAGTGGGCTTTAGAAAGAACAATGGCTCGTTGTTAGCATCTGCAATTAAAGCAGAAGTATGTAGGTTGTTATTTAAATTATTGTTTAAAAATAAGTATAGTGAGTTTTCTTAATCTGGTTTTCTCAGAACAAACTTCCTGCTTGAATAATGATTAAAATGCCTTACATCTGTAGTTACTGGTAGTCGGACCCTCCTTCTACCAGGAAAACACAACACATTTATACATATAGGAAACATGTAGGAAGTGTCTTGCCCAAGTTCACAACAACAGCAGAGTTTGCTTGTAAGTTGGACAATGTCTTAACAAATAATTGACTTAACTTTCACCTTCATAGGAGCTGGATTTGACGACTTAACCTTCTGGTAAATGCGCAAATGTTGTAACTATCAAGCTGCTGCCGCCTACATTTTTTACACAATTTAGTTAAAAATCAAAAAAAAAAAAAAAGGCTGCATACATTTCCGACACATTAGACGCTCCCATGAATGCTTCCTTGCAAAAAATGTATTAAAAAAGACACGGTCAGCTTTAATGTTACTGCAGACATGGCAACACGTTTTACCGGTTCTGTAGGTCAATAATGCCATTATATCACAGGAAATTGAATACACGGAAGTTGGAATTTCTTGTCATTCAATCAAAATGCATGTTCCTGGATATTGTGTTACTACATCTAAGTTTCAGGAATTGTAAACGGAGCTTTTTTCAGTTACAGAAACCAATATGATAGCATGTCGTCTGTATATTATGTACATATGAAGATCCAATTATGGTCTCCAGGTAAAAAGTATATTGTTTTATACTGTATTGTTTTGACGAGTATGACCATTAAATGCATTCCCAGAAATAAACAATAACTATGAGTGGTTTAACTGTTGTTTTCATACATTTCATACATGTTATACAATGTGAGTAACTGCATAATATGACTATACACATCAACAATTACATATCTATAGATCACACACACACACACATGTATATAATCACACCAGACACGCTCTCATTCTTCTGGTATAGAAGAATGTTATGACAGTGGGACCTTTGGCCTTCACACCACACTGTCAAGGTCAAATGTCAAAATCACAATGGAGCCACATGCTTTTACAGTAGCTCTATTGAAGATTTACAGTTCATGAACCCTGCCATTCAATTTATACCTCCGTCACAGTCGTTTGGACACAGCGAGCAGGAAAAAGCTTCCGTTACGGTTGGATTAGCCCTGGTTTTGCCCTGGTGGCATTGATCTGAAGATCTTTAGTGCTTGTTAATTTCACAGGGTCAGATTGGCAGTTCAGAAAACCTGAAAAAACAGTTAAAGGAGAGAGGTGGTGGACATCATCATTGACTGCGATGGGCAACCACAAGCACGCAGTCTTGGTTTAGTGTAATAGTTTAGTCTTGGGTTTGAACTCCTGGTTTAGCTTTGGTCTAATCTTTGCTGATTATTCAGACCACTCCAAATATTATTCATTTTATCTGGTAAAATTATACGGTAGCATAATAATGGCATGTAGATTTCCCACTTTTGTTATTCACCTTATTGTGGAAGTTGCCATTGGTGCCGTCATCACCATTCGGGTTGTATTATTTTGCATGGAGCTGCTGTTTTTTGCATTTTACACAAATCAACCTACTTTATATCATAATTTAGCCGCAAAACTTTCAAACTCCAAATTTTTCATTTAAATTAAAGGGATTTTCGCTTAACCGGAAGTGCTGCTACACGGAAAGCGCAATTTGGAGCATTTAGAAGCAAAAGTGGGAGGGGCAATCGGACATTCTAGGCTTTGGTTAGTGATGTTTTGCTCAGATTTGATTCAGGCTGTGCTCACACTTTCATTGAAAAGACATAAAATTGAGACTAAAATTAGACTAAACCTGGACCAGAGCTAAACCAGGACTAGAACAGGACCAAAGCAAATTTACAACAGGGCTAAACTGGGCTAAGCAGTTTCAAACTGGAGCAAGTGTGAATGCACCCTCACTCTTTGTTTGGCATGTATAGTCCTATAGTTTTGTTAGATCCTTTAGTACCCGTAAAACATAATAAGCTCACAAAAGGTCACTGTCACTGAAACTGTATTTGTTTCAGCAACAAATGATTTCACTTTCTTAAGCTCAGATATGGTTTGCCAAAAAGCCGGGATCTTATGCCTCATGTTTTCTAAGTTTGCCTGCTGCAAATTGCAAAATTCCCCGCTGTGTGAAAAATAATGGTTCATTGTAATCACACAATTATGTCAAAGCCTTTGAGAAATGTTGTTTCATGTTTGAATAATTTCATGGATTTCTAATGTTTACAGCACAAATACACACTGTTATTCATGTTTTCAAAAGACAAGCCATTCCAATTTAGAGATCTTGTGTGATCTGACGAATGAGTCCTCATCAAATTACCCATGAGATCTCAGTCAGGACCTGGGCCAATTCATAAACACACTTATGGGATGAATACATGCATAGGACATACACATTTTGTTTTTGGTTTTTTTTGTTTTTTTTCCCCCAAACAGCATGGTATTTTGCATGCTGTGGTAATGTTAAGTAGATTTTTGCCTCATTTGCAATTATGATGGACTGATTCCTCTTTCATAGCTTTCCCTCTGCAGAGAAAAAGAAAAAAAAAAAGTTTGGTTAAGAGGTGCGAGATGGGGACAAGAAAGTCATCCTGGTAGAATAAAGTTTATGTGATCAAATGGTCGTTCGATGTAATGCATGTCATATATATTCTACGCCATATTAATGTACCAGGCAACAAAAAGATCATTTCTGTAAATCCAGAAGAAGAAGCCTTTAAAAAGATCAATTTATTCTCCACAGTGTGTTACAGTAATCCGTGTGTCTAGAGTGTGTGTCCTGTCGAGATGTATGGCCTGAAGAATATAGGGAATCTAATAAAACGTGACATGCGTATGAGAGATGGCTCTGTGTATTGCTGTCCGGGGTAACAGTGGGAGGCATAATGCATTGTCTTGTATTGTACGCACTATGACACAGGCTGAATATAAAAGCAGTGAATGGGGTAAAAGGTGCTGTTTTCATTTAGAAGCATCCTCCCACACAGCATATAGGCAATACCCCAGGGGAAGGATGACAGGAGGTATAGAGCTATTTCAATTCAAAAACTCACTGTAATCTTTTATTTAAGGGGAACGATGCTCAATAAATTAATATGAATGGACTTTATCACTAAATGGAAAAAGTAAAATTGCATTGCTATATTAAAAAAGGCATGTTTCTGCAATTTACAATACAAAATAAACACTATATGTATTGGTATAGTTAGTTCATGTATGGGTCATATAAAGTGAAAGGTGATTACAGCCGGTCAGTAATGGTGAATGCTGGCTTTTGTTAAATGGGTTAAAAGGTGCTATTTTCATTTAGAAACATCCCCCCACACAGCATGAAGGCAATACCCCAGGGGGAGGGTGACAGAAGGTATAGAGCTTCAGTTCAGAAACCGATTGGAGTTCTTAGGTATGAAGGAATATACAACTTGAAAAGGTAAAGTTGCATTCCTTTACAAAAGTCATATTTTCAATAATTTACAATAAAAATATATGTATCTGTAGCAGTTTATCATCCAGAGGTTTCAGGATGATCTTCTGAATGGTCAAGCATCCCCATAATGGCACCATATAACAGGAAACTGAAAGAATATACAGTGAGGTTAGTCTTGGGAACTTCTGGCTTTTGTTGTTACACCTAATGTATATGTTATTTTTCAGCTTTTTGTGTGAATCCTGGATCACTGTAGCTTCTTTGTAATGTATTGATCACAAAGCTGGGTCTTAAGTGACACTTGCTTTTATCTGAGAAACAATCCATTATAATGATGAGTCTACAGTGGACATTCGTCAGCCACAGTGAGTTAATGGCAGCTCAAAGTGCACCAATACAGCTCCAATGGGATCGATACATGAGGAAAAGATGGTTTAAAACACTCCCTTTGTTTGCTTTGGTTGGTCATTGTTGGAATACGAATTGTTTTCCGTTCCATAGACGGAACAACTTGAACGAGTGAATCCTATTCCTACACTCAAGTAGTACTTAGAATAAATGGTACTATAGGAAAATCTGCAAATGTGTGAAGTTGAATTTATATTTGTTACGATAAGTGTTTCATAAAAGGTTCATAGGTGGACAGGTGATGTGGACAGAAAAAGTTAAAGGTGCACGTATGAAACTTTTTTTTTAGCTGAATGAATGTATGAAACATTTACCACAGTTGGTCATGCTGTGGAACATTTCAGGCTAAGCAAAATGGAGATAATCAGGCGCAGACGCTCACCAGAAAAGTTACATATTGTATTTTTAAGCTCCTTCAGAAAGAGACTGGAATTAAAAATGCACTGCAGTTTGTGTGGTTTATTGTGAAGCACATGAGGATGGTTCTAACAATCAATTATTTTTGACAGATGAACAATAGACCAAACTGAGCAGGTTTGCAGCACGCTCTTGCCTACCTGGACTCAGACAAATCAAATAGCTTGACTTTTTGCTAATGCCCAATTTCCCTAGTCAGCGTCTTGGTGCAGCAGACGGCAAATCATTACCTCTGTGTTTTTCTACCTTTCTCTCGCTCCTGTTCAGTCCAGCCAAAGTGCTGCAGTGGCACAATACAGGATTAATTAGTAAACACAAGTGCTAAGTGGAAAATCTTTGCTCCAGCAGCCCCAGTTTGGTTACACTGATTGATGGAAGGGGAAAACATGTGAAAAGGCACTATGTGTGTGTTGCTCATTAATGAACTTAAGT
This sequence comes from Periophthalmus magnuspinnatus, assembly GCF_009829125.3. Classification (NCBI taxonomy): domain Eukaryota; kingdom Metazoa; phylum Chordata; class Actinopteri; order Gobiiformes; family Gobiidae; genus Periophthalmus; species Periophthalmus magnuspinnatus. The sequence continues at coordinate 9,569,230 of NC_047148.1, forward strand.
CATGAGCGCTGAGAGAGGGGAGGGGCTGGAGACAGCATGGGTTAGTCTTCAACACTTTATCACTATATACGAGGACAAATTCCAACACATTTACACGTGAGATGTGATGAATCATCAGTCAAATTCAGCTAAACTTGTTCAACTATTAAAAGGACGTTGCTTAGTCATTTTTGATACAAAAAAAACAAACGCTGCTTGCTAGAGTGATCTGCAGCTATCCACGACAACATCAGCTCCCAATGGACGCTGTAGTTTTCTAACGTGGAAATCAGCGGACTTGTTTCTTTTATCAAGTCGTTTTAGATGAATTTTGTGATTTAGAGTGTGCAAATTATAACATAATGATCAAAGGGTGTCATAGATTATAGCTATATGGCAGACACAAGGTCAATAGGTCTGCTAAAACATGAAAAACAGAGCTAGTTATAACTGTTTACAGTCAAGTTATTCCTCACTTTTCCAACACATTCCTAGCATCCTATTCATACACTGAGATTAGTTTATAATGGCAAAAAACATCAACTAGTATGCTAAAAGAGCACTAGCGTTATTTCCTGGTTGTCGGATTATAAACACACTTTATAATTTAATGCAGACATCCCATAGTGGTCTCATTTTGACCCTAAGCTGCTTTTACATATATAAGTAACTGAGGCAAAAAAAAATGTTATATGCACAAAAACAGTTGTTATGAAGTCAAATGCATATAATGTACATAGACCTTAAAGTGTTACCCATAGACATGCATTGTGTAGAGTGTGTAGTGGCTGCAAACACTGATAGCTGAACTCCCTTACCTTCAGGCCACTCCAGTGTTTGCTGTCTCTGAGCTCAGGGAGGAAGAGGATATCCTTTTGCACTGTTTGAACTTAGCATGTTTGTTTGCATTTCCACTTCACCATTTTTTTGTGCTCACTCCCCTCTTCCTTGGTTCTATACTGGGACTTAGGTGGAAGTAGAAAGATCAACATGCTGTTTATTCTATGGGACCTTTGTGCACAGTGGAAATGCTTACACATGTACGCACTGAACAGTCGTGAGCCATATCTGATGTTCGTTTACACAGCGGGGGAAATCGTGCAGGGGACAATAAGAGTAAGAGAACTGTGTATATTGATATAAGATACATACCTTTATGACTGTTCAAACCCTTTGTACTGGTCTTTGTTATATCGAAACAAATCAGGTCCAAGCTTTTTGCCTTTATTGTCTTTTTTCATTTTTAAAGGTGCACTGTGTGACTTTTCTGATGGAGGGTCTGCCACCTGCTAATTGTCTTAATGGAAATGTTTAGTGATTTATTGCCTGGAAGGTTTATTTATTTGGCATTCAATTCAATTCAGTTTTATTTATATAGCACATTTAAAATACAACTTAAGCTGCCCAAAGTGCTACACACAGAAGTCAACAAAAAACAGAAAACATGACGCACAGCCAAAGAACAATAAAACAATAAAACACCAAGATATTCTGTCTAGTTAGAACCAAACGCCTAGGAAAAGAGGTGAGTTTTCAGACAGGTATTCGACATATCTTACTCCATAGACACAAGTAGGCGATTTCAGGACAGGTTACAGGCTTGATCTGTGGAGAGGTGACCCCACTCACAGTAAGATGCAGGTATTTTTGACTTTTAAAAGTAAAAAGTTGTAAAAAGTTACTACATTGGAAAATCCAGGCAAATCAACAGTTCTGTGGAGACAAGCAGATGGAAAAGTTACGCAGTGCACCTTTCATTTCTTTCAGTTGTTTATTGAGAGTGAGATATGTTTAAAAAAAAAAAAACATTTAATATTAGCATTATAGCAGATAGTAGCTTCACCAGTGCTTTTTTCACTTCAAACCAAATACAGATATTAATGTTTGTACGTTTTTGTTCTGCACTTTTGATCCTTACCATATAACAAGTACTGACATCATTGGAATATTTATGTAGTTCCACGTAAGCTCTAATATTTACATAATGGAGAGATGTGTATTGTACCATGGAAAGCACTGACTGAGTTCCCCTGTATTTGTTAATAGTATGTTTGTTTTCACCATTATGTAGTACATCATTCATTTTTATTTGATGCATTGACATTAAGCAGAATCTATTCCATGTAACCTGTGCTACTTGTTGTGTGTATAACAACCTACACAACATCGTCACAGAGTTGTTTTTCTAAATCAGATGAGACAATAAATGAACTGATACGAACACGCTAGTATTAATGAATGTACGAGTATATCTAATTCTTTATATCTGCTTAGTGTTGTTTTGCATTGACCTCTCTAGCCAAACGTTACACTTATCTTACCGCAAACCACAGACACAAGTTTCAGTACATACAGTCAGTAGGATTGACAATGACAACATCGCAATGATAACTATGGCCTTCAATACATCTTTAAAGCGTTAACATTCTGAAAAGATTGATTTGGTCTTCTTTAACTCAAAATAGGTTTGTTTTTTTTCTATCTGGTCTAAAACAACAACAACATACACTTAAATAGGCCTTAATAAAGCATGAACAAAGATTCAATTATAATGAATGAGATTAGTAACTCTGATGTTAGTGACTCGGGCTAACTTAATACCCTTACCCCAGCTTCTAATCTTAAGCAGTTACACCTGAATCTTTCTCAGTAAACAATGTGCCCATTATGTATAAGGCTTTATTTATTAAGGCTTTATTAAGGCCAATTTAAGGAATAGTTATTATAAAATGGCAGCATGTAAACAGAGGACCATTAAGAGCCTGGTATTTGTATTGTTATAATTGAAATTTATTATCAAACATACCAATATTTCCGTATTTTTGACCATCATGGCATGACCCACTTTTCCGCTTATAAGAATCTCTGAGTGTGTGTGTGTGTGTTTTGCCTCAGTGTCTGACCTGCTGCTGACCGGAACAAGGCTTGCATAACACTCCGGTCAGGACCCCCTGCCCTCCTCCAGTGGGACTGTGTGGGTGAGCTCAGCCTCAGCTCCAGCTACATTTCTGCGTTTTGCTCTTGTTTTTCAGGTTCCTCTCTGAAGGTGACAGCGAACTTTGACCTGGCAAACTTTGACCTCTGTGTCTCTTTCATGTGGCACTGTCAGCAAATAGCAGAACAAGACAAACAGATAGATGATGACCACATCATGCTCCCACAAATATTATTGACCGTGAAATGTTTATTCAGGCCTTTCCTTCAACCTGACCTCATCCGCCTTATCAACAACTGCAAACTGCTTTTACAGTAATTGCAGTTTGCCAACTCACTACTTTGTACAGTTTGTACGGAAGGACTATCTGCACTTACCCAACATTGGTATTTTTGTGTGACAGCAGTTTTTTTTTCTTCCTTCTTCCTGTTGTTTTACCAGTGGAATGATTGTACTTTGATTTTTTTTTAATTGCTACATGAGCAATATAAACAGGATAAAAGCAATTAATAAAAACTAAATTATTTTCTTGTATTATTTATTTATTATTTGGTTTTATTTTATTTTATTTGATTTATTATTATTATTATTTTTATTATTTTTTTATTTGCACTATTCTCCTCACCTGACCAGGCACGGGACTGGCTCAGGATTTCTCACTGCTGTGGCAATAACGTCTACAGAAATATACAAAAATATTAGGCAAGCTGAAAACATAAACCAACAGCAGCATCAGCCAATAAGTTAAGTTCTGTATATGTTACTTTCCTGGTGAAGGGTCTCTTCTGATTTGACTCAGTTAGATGTAATTTCTTCAAATGTCCCACTATGGCATTACATTTACCTATCTCCCTGGAAACAAGCAAGCCACCAAGCCAAGATATTGATAGGCAAGACCGCTAACAATAAGAATGCATGTGCTATATAATTGAATAATGGTTAGATACATATGTAGAACCTTCCAGGAAAGTGATAAAATCTCAAGTCTCAAGACAAGCATGTGGCAGACCCTCCCACCAGTAAAGTTACGTGCACCTTTATTACTATATATTACAAAAAAATAAATACAATGAAAGTTATAGAATACTTCATGCACTTACAACTCAAATGATTGTGGATACTGTGATAACGTTAACAGCACTAGGATTTGAGGCTCATCTGTAAACGTGGGATAGGCGGATTTCCACAGCATCTGCTCTGGGTAAACATGCTCACATAATCCCATTAACTATATTGTGTTACATGAGTCTGCTTGAGTAACTTATCCACATACATACATGCACACATAACACAGCAACACGCTCCGCAGCCATCAGCCCCTATTGTTCTGAACGCACAGTGCACCCAGTGAACCAGAAAAACAATCAGCTCGGACATCCTGCTGGCTTCCTCTAGTAGTGGGCCTGGATCTCGATATTACCATCCTATCAATACACAAACACACACATGTATTTAGGGTTTCCATGTTTTGGGCGGACATTACATGGACTTACATTGATTTCCTGGCAACTGATTCCACTGATCCCTGTGTAATTTTTTAGACAGACAATAAAGTAAAATAATAGCTTTTTTTTTTTTTTTATTTGGGATGTTTTTATTGCACTGAAAAATGCACTAAAATATGTGTTCTAACTGTGAGTAGACTTGAATCTCCATTATTCATTCATTCCATACTCAGTGGTAGTAAGCCACAGCTGCCCTGGGGTAGATTGACGGAAACAAGGCTGCCAATCTGCACCATCGGCCCTTCCAACCACCACCAACACTCACGCCCATGCCACATCAATACTAAACAAAGTGTCTTGCCTAAGGACAGAACAAGAGTTTTGCCATTTTCCCAGCGGACATTTTCCTCTTCCTGTTTGTTTCCATGGAAATGTTTCTGCATTGGCAAAACATACATTGAGATTTCCAAGGAATATCATGACAGCTCCGAAAAGTTAGAGTTGTGTAGTGTTTTTTTACCTAACCTTATCCTAAACCCTAACCTCAACCCATTTTAACCCATTACGTAAATGATCTAATAACAAAGGATATACGTCATGGGGATCTGTTTTTGTCTCCATGATGTGAGTTGGCAACTAGTCTCCACAATGTGATAACTACCCACCGCCACACACAGTAAACCCATTGGAGCCCAGTGTCTTCCCATCATCCTGTTTTCACGCCTAAGTTTATTTTGGTAGCCAGCGTGCAACCGTACAGGAAGGGGAACCTACTCGCTAATCTGAGAAGGGAAATTCAAGGGAAAATACCTCTCTGTGAATAATAATAACAAGTCCATATTTGGCACAAGGTCTACACAAGGCCATGTGTAAACACGAACCAATGTCAACAAGTGACTTTCCACCAGCATGGCGCCTCTCCATTTTATTGTGAACCAGGGCAGGTGTTTCCAATGGCAACAACCTAAAGATATCGTTCAACAGAGAAGGTGTTTACTCTCGACTCCACTTTCAAACATCATTCATTAAGTCACTCTAAACACAGGGTGCTCCAGGACTGAACAGCTACCATGGAAAGGCATTCTAAAACTTCTGCTATTTTATACAAAGGCATGTTGTTTAAGAGCAAATGGAGATCGGTTCAGATGAAGAGGAAAACACATTTTTAAACTTGCCTTATAAATGCCTTGGTGTTTTATTGGCCAAATATAAGTTCATCCAAGTTGAAATATTGAGCAAACATATTTTCATACATATGTTGTGTACTGATACTTCAGAAGAAAATCAAAACAAAGGATAGGATGAAAAAAGGCAAATTTACAATGTTTTGAAAATGGATAAAACTAAAAAAGGTGCACTATGTACCTTTTCTGGTGATATTTCCGTGGAGTTGTTGCTTTATTTGGAATGTTCAACAGTACGCTATAAAACATATCTATAGAATTGTTTTTAAGTTCTTGTTTTTATGTTTTTATGCCTTGTGGCATCACCTGCTTGACACCTACTATGGAGATAGAAAAGTTTAATGCCATACTGTTGAACATTCTGAGCAAAACATTTCCATAGACACAGGCAGGTGGTGGATCCTACATTAAAAAGTGACATATTGCACTTTTTTTCCATAAACATTGGCATAGGTGAGAGCCATTTTAAAATCAGTTCATAATCTCTGAAAAAACAAAACAAAACTGTGTCACAATTTAGTTCAACCCTAACTTTAAATTCCATGCTCAGAAACTTGTTTAGAAAGCCAAATTCCAATGTTGAGCTGTTTGTTCTATAAGAAAGTTTCTGTTTTGGAATAACCGGTCTAGTCAGAATAAAAATAAACATCACATCACAGAGTTCATGTTACACAACCGATGATGCAAATTATGAAGTTGGACCAGTTCTCATGAAGTACCTTTACTGGCAGTGTGTTTGCATATTATTAATAGACAAAATGTCACACATAGAAAAGCCATCTGTCCTGGAGTGACTCAGTACCCCCTCAATGTTTTTGTGATTCATTTAGAAAGAGCGGTGTTTGTTTGATGCCCTTCTCCTCAGTGGCTCTGACTCACAGCACTTAATTAGCAGCGGGTACTTTGAATACACAATGAGGGATTTTTATTTAACAACTGATACAAAACACAAGCCATCATTGCTCTGTGCTAACACTCCTTGAGTTACACAAATGTGATGAGCAGAAATCAAGTGTTGCATTACTTTACTGCACTCCTTGATTCTTGGATACAATTTAGTGGGTTTAGTTCATTATAATTTGAAAGAAATGTTACTGTGCTATTTAGTTTATAAACAAAACATAACATAACTGAACTTTATTAATCAAAACTGTCACCATCTAAATAAGAAAGATAAAGAATTGTATTGTCAATTATGAGATTAATACAAACATAGAAATTATATATAAACCCTTAATATCCAGTTGATGTTGCCTCATAACTAAAGCAGTAGCTCTACTCCAGACCCATAACTAGACAAAATCCTTCAAAGTGTTACACATAGTCTTCTGACATTTAGTTTGTGCCAAAGTGTTGTGGGTGGGTTGTCTTTCTCCTTCTAATGTCTTCAATAGTTTTTCAAGGACTTCCTGGTCTAACTTTAGCTGCACACCTCCTCTTGGGACTCGAGAGCTCTGACCAACTTCATCTATTTATCTTTGAGATCACTGTGGAGACATGATGGATGACATGTGAGAGGCGTGAACTGGAAACACAGCCATGTGCTGGAAATACACACTCGAGAGATGTATGAGCAACAATAGAATGGGGTTTGACCACACACGCCTACCTCCTATAGGGTGTGTCACACGTGTTGTCATTTAGTCCTATGTGGAACCCATTTCAGCGCTGATGTTGACCTGGTTTGGTCCTATTCTAGTCCAGGTTTGCTTTCTCGTCCGTATTTATTCCCAGTTTTGATGGTTATGGTGCTATTGTGAGCGCACCCACAGACCACATTTAGACTGATGTTTAGTCCTGTTTATCACTGGGATTTTTGTTATTACTATATAGGATATGGTGCATCAAAATATGTAATACTTTAACGTAGTGGTGCTAGCTCCAGCAAAATAACCTATAAATTAAAAAAATAAAATAAAATAAAAAATATATAAATCAAAAAATAAATTAAAAAATAAATACATTTAAAAAAAATAATAATAATAAATAAATAAATGTAGTACCTAACATTGTTTCGGTCTTGCTTTGCTGGCAATAACAAAACAATACTAGCACACTATAAAAGATCTTTGTCTAGTTTCTCTGTATCGTAAACATCATTGTATTTAATAGTTTGTGATAGACAGTCATCCAGAATAAAGTGTATAATGGGAGAAGAATAGATCCCCATTAATGAGATAATATAACACATTTACAGATGCTTTAAATCCGGACATATTTACACAACCTAAACACACGCTTCTTAAGGATATTAACGGAAGTCTCATCTGAGCACATCAGTTAACAGGCAGGTCAGGCAGTGGCGCTTAGCTTGGCTCACTAGATTGAATAATGTGACAGTGCTGTGCAGAATTCCTTCCGGTCAATAAAACTAAAGCTTGTTGAGCTCTAATTCACAATGAAGCGTACTTAGCGTGGCCCTTGTTCTGGGCGCTCATCGTATGAATTTTAAATGGGCACACATATATACATGTCTGTGGGTGCTGCTGACACAGAGCTCTGGGCAGAACAGGAAATGGAGCATGTTGTGGGGTCAGCACACAGTCACTGTCCAACCACACAGCAGTCCGCATCACACCACCCTCCAGGGTTCACTGCATAACCGGATATACATACTTTAGTTTCCTGAGAGAATTGTGAAACCCAAATATAACATCCAAAGTGAGTCATAGGCATGTTTTTTAAAATGTTCAAATGTTGTTAAAAATCTATATAATAATCAATATTAAAACAAGACTAGACAAACGTCGTGGATCCACAAGGGGAATTACTTCTACGAATACAAGCTATAACTTAGTAACATAGTATAACAAGTGTCGATAAAAAAAAATACAATTAAATAAAAAATTACTGTCATAAATAGGACAAATATTGACCTGTAGAATTTACTTAATCTGTATCTGAACTAGAACAAGAGTATTTTGATTAATATTGCAGCATAAAAAATAATAATATAATAATAATAATAATAATAATAATAATAATAATAATAATAATAATAATAATAATAATAATAATAATAATAATAATAATAATAATAATAATAATAATCAGTATTTTCCTTTGTATCAAATTTGAGTAATTTAGTTTTGTGACAAATTTACAACATTAAAATGTAATCATAAAGCTTTGGGTTTTTGTTATGTACTTCATGGTTCATTAATTCACTACACACTATAGCCAGAGCTGCGCTGGGGCACGCTGACTGACATGGTGAATGCCAATTTGCGCCAACAGCCTCCCAAATTACCACCAGTCACTTACTTTCATCTCACAGACAAACCCTTGTCTTTACCAAGAACACAATATGTCTGCACCACCCACCTTCTTTTTGCTCGATAACCCACCAGAGCCAATTGTCCCCCACATTTTACATATTTGTGTATTAGCACGATTACTCCACACAAGTCAGTTTCACTTCTCATCTGCCATCCTACTAATATCTGATACTTGCAGATGCCAAAGTATTGTCTTGATCTTTTTGCTTAGGTCTAATGGGTCTAATAAAGTCAGCACAAAGCTCATATCCTTCTGTTGCCATGTCTTTTATGTTGGTACATATGAATCACAACAGGAACATGCTATCAAGAGAGTACATAGTCCTTGAGAGGTTATTGTTGTGTAGAAGATGTGAATACAAAGACAGTGTATCTTGTCTCTTGTGGCAGCAATAGGGGGACAATGCAATGTACATGGTGAAGTGGAATCTCTTCTTTTAAAACTTATCGCTGGCATTGTCACAGCCTTTCAGCCTCATTCAAAAAGTGTGAATAGAGTATAATAACTCAGACATCTTGCACTGTGGCTGATACTTTTTCCCCATATAGTCAATAGTGAAGATGTAAGAATAAAGCTAGTTGAAAAGAATATATTGTAAAAGTTACTCTTTCAGTGCTTTTTTAATTTTTAACTCGTGCATTTTTGCTTTTGTTCAATGCTAAGAATCACTGAATAGTTTGGTTTGTTTTTTTATGAAGATGTGTCTTGAAAACAATTTTAAGGAAGTACCTTGAACAAAGGCAGTGCATTATACGGGAGTTGTGAAGTCAGGGGCGGGAGGAATTCAGTCTTTATATATATATATATCCATCCATCCATCCATCCATTTTCTTCCGCTTATCCGGGGCCGGGTCGCGGGGGCAGCAGTCTAAGCAGGGACTCCCAGACTTCCCTCACCCCGGACACGTCCTCCAGCTCCTCCGGTGGGACCCCAAGGCGTTCCCAGGCCAGCCGAGAGACATAGTCCCTCCAGCGTGTCCTGGGTCTTCCCCGGGGCCTCCTCCCGGTGGGACATGCCCAGAACACCTCCCTAGGGAGGCGTCCAGGAGGCATCCTGAGCAGATGCCCGAGCCACCTCAGCTGGTTCCTCTCAACGTGTAGGAGCAGCGGCTCTACTCCGAGCTCCTCCCGTGTGACCGAGCTCCTCACCCTATCCCTAAGGGTGCGCCCGGCCACTCTGCGGAGGAAGCCCATTTCAGCCGCTTGTATCCGCGATCTTGTCCTTTCGGTCATTACCCAAAGCTCATGACCATAGGTGAGGGTAGGAACGTAGATTGACCGGTAAATCGAGAGCTTCGCCTTCCGGCTCAGCTCCTTCTTTACCACAACGGACCGATACAGCGACCGCATCACTGCAGACGCTGCACCGATCCGCCTGTCAATCTCACGCTCCATCCTTCCCTCACTCGTGAACAAGACCCCGAGATACTTGAACTCCTCCACTTGGGGCAGAGACTCACCACCCACCTGGAGGGAGCAAACCACCTTTTTCCGGTCGAGAACCATGGCCTCGGATTTGGAGGAGCTGATTCTCATCCCAGCCGCTTCACACTCGGCTGCAAACCGCCCCAGTGCCTGCTGCACTAAGACTGAATTTTTTTCCCCCTCATGCATTTAAATTGTTTGAAATTTGATAACTATGGGTCACACTCTAACACAGTGGGGGAAATGTACCTGATATGCTCAGTGCCACTACATAGACTGTATAAAGAAGTGAACTAAGTGAGTGCGACGTTACCCACAGCGTTCAGCTCCAGTCATATGATCATAAAAACCAAAGAGCCAATCTGGAGCCAGGCTGTTGAAGGTAACGCCGCTTCCTGCCTACACCGCTGGTTTAGCAGGGAGTGGGCACTTAGCAACGCTGTCAGTCAAACCCGTTGCTAACGCTAGTGGGAGGGACCTCAGGAAAAGAAGGCGGCTGATTTGTCTATTACTGTTCACATCTTGATTTAAGGACACAGTAGCGAAATAAAAATACTAATGTCATGAGTGTGTTAATACGACTGTTTTAAGACCAAAATGACAGGGGTCAGCAGTTACAGAGAGAGGGGTGACAATTTTTCAATGTGAAGTGAGAAGATGGAGTGCGTTAGCTATGTCCATTTATACAGTATATACAGTGTGTGTGCCGCCAGTATAAAACCAAATGAAGAAGAAGCACTCAGATGTGTCAAAAGCCTGGAAGCTTGATCAATATAATATGCAGTATAATTAACTGAATAATTTTCAAATGTACACTGTAAAATCAAAAACATTACCTTACTATGTTACCAGATATGGGCCATTCTTAGTGACAAAAACATTTTATATGACAGCCAAGTTGTTTATGTTTAGATTTGTTTGCTTGGGAGCCAATTGCAACCAGAAAACAGAATATCCTCCTCACTTCAGGCTGCAAAATCCTATTAGAAAAAAACAGTTGGGGCGTCTACCTAAAGCCAACAGTTAGAGTCCAGGGACTGTCTGTGGTTCAAATGTCATGAGAATGAGCTAACCTTTATTTTTAATATTAAGTTTTGGTTGTTGTACAGTTTTTATACCAGCCCAAGCACTTACTCTTACCCTCCCTTTAATACAAGAGACAAAAAGCTGAGTTCATCTATAATGTTTGTCCAGTACTGGGCTCACAGAGTGTCCGAAGCCAAGGCCAGAGTAATGCTTGGCACATAGGGGTAACTTTACTGGAATACACTCTTTCTTGTGTAGCTGTTGGCTTTTCCACTATTGACGTGTTCTGGGACGAGGCCACTCTTTCCTCACTGGATAAATATTTAGGTAAACGGTGTCAGGTCACTATTGGAAACTGATAAGAAAAAAATAAACAAATACAGTATTAAACAAGTGATCTACTGATTCCAGTTATGATTTGTATAATTAGATAGAAATAAACTGCAGTTGGAATGATTAGCAAGCAAATACAGCATTTTGTTGATGGTTGAGGTACACTTTATTTTCCCTGTAGGCAAATTTGTCCTCTGCATTTGACCCATCTCCAGATCTTGATGTAGGCTTGGTCAGGAATACCTTAGCTGAAGGACTGTACATGTTGTGCCTGTTTCAGTTTGATGGGGGAAAACTGCAGTGCCTGGAGGAAACCCACCCAGAGACAGGAGAAACATGGAACCTCCACACAGAAAAGCCCAAAGAGCCTGGAAGTCAAACCTGAAACCTTTTTGCTGTGAGGCAAAAGTGCTAGCCCCGTCATACAGTAACTTTATTAAGTAAGATTAATGATTTAGCAATTTATCATGGATTTGTTATTTTACATTTTGCCTATGAATGTGGTGTGTACATGAGTGATGACGTACATGTCCATCAGTCTGTCCCAGGGCAGCCGTGGCAACAATAATAAAATAATAATACCATTTTATTTGCTGGATAACCGTAAGTCTTCTGTATGTCTATGGAAACCCACTACTCCTTTATACTACTTTATTAAACACTCCACTCTGTGACTTTTAAATATTTATACGACGAGTACAGGCACTATTTTTACTCCCATAGTATCTCTATTATTACAGATGCACACTTTGCCACCGGTGCTGGTTATTGCCAATCGGATCACTGCTTCAGACGTACTAAAAGTCCCAGCGGGTCTCTATGGCAACCGTAGCCAAAAAATAAAGCAGCTGCCGAGACAGAAGTGTCGCACACATTTAAAAGCAGACACACATCTACAAGAACACACACACACAACTCCCCCAGGTCTCTGCACCTAGAAACACACACAACACAAGCTCACTGTAGCAGCAGTGCAGAGGGAGACCAGCGTGTCCTCAGATAACCCCACCTCAGCCCTGTGTGCACTGTTCAAAAGAGTAGACATTTTTAGCTGGCTCTGCCCCGGCTGGCCACTTCCCAGACTCCCTTTGACATACACACACACTTCATATGCTCCGCAGGTCTGGTTGGCATAGCGAGCTCTGCCTTCTAATGTCATTCCCAGCACCCATCCTTTGTCTGTGTGAGCGGGGGCACAGCGCAGACGAACTGGGTGTGCTTAAAGTCTAACCAGGCCTTTCATTATGTCTAAGTATGCTCGCTCAGATATTACATTCTAAAAGGGGATGGGAAAATACATCTTTTTACATATCAAATGCATCGCTATTAAAGGTGGAATGGACATAATGGAGCAGTGAATGAACAGTTTGTTCTTTTTCCGCTAACTTGAGCCATGTTACAACCGTGCATTCTGGGGGTTTGTTCAAGTCTGATATTGTATGCTTGGCGATGGCTTAAAGGATGTTCCCAGTCTGGAATGGTTAGTATTTCTCAAAATATTTTGTTTTGGTGGAATTGCATATGAAAATGGGTTTACTGATTAGGTATAAGGCAAGATTTATGCAGGACTTTACTTTCCAATCAGACTTAATTGTGCTCTCCAAAACTGTGATCATTTAGCACTTTTCCATCACGCTTTACATCAAGGAACCGCTCATGCATTCACACGCACACATTCATACACAATGTAAGCAGACACTGAGGGTGAGATGGGTCAAGTGTCGTGCCCCAAAAACACAATGACAAAATAGAACCTCACCGCCAACCCGTGCATCAGTGGATCTGACCTCTTTACCAATGACGTTTATGTCGAGAAAAACGGCAACCATTTCACATTTCTGTCAGGTCAAACAAAACGGACCAGAAAATCATTAAAAAGAATAATAGTATAAGAACTGAACCTTATGTAAAATATAATCTTATATCAAGTTCATGCTCCCTTATTTACACATTGTACTTCCTTACCCCACCTCTGTACATATAAAAAACTGTACCCAGTTACATTTACCCTGCTTCTTTTACAGATTATTATCACAACTGTACAGATACGTTCCTACATTACTCAAACTGCTGGAGAATGATTGCTGGTTTATATAGCTTGCAGGGCTCTAGAGGGTTAGTATACGAGGTTGTATTGTTCTTGATAGTTGCAATCTATATGAGCGATTTAGTGAGCAGGTTTAAAACGGGACATAAAAGGCCTTGGTGCAATAGGACAGCATTAGAGGTGCTGTATATGAGTCAGAAGTGTTGCAGCATTCAAATGTTTCATAAGCTTCTAACCTCAGTCAATACAAGTCAATAGAGAGAAGAGTGAGCACAATGACACAGTGCACAGTGAGTCAATCAGTAAGATCAACCTGATCCATCTCATCTCGTTTGTTATTTTAGTATTTGTGCACAAGGTTAATAGTAATGGAGGCGTAAAGGGGTGAAACATGATTCTAAATGCTTTGTTGAAGTAACATAAGCATTATTTTATTTACAACGAACTAACTGCTATTGTTTGGTAGATTTGGATACTATCTCAGGCAGTGACAAATCAACACACATTTGATTAGTTCTAAAAAAAAAAAAAAGGTCCTAATGTTAAAATAATAAGACTAACGACCAAATCCATGACTTTTATTGAATGACTAGGAGCACTTTAAAGCCCGTGCATTGTAACAAATTTCCTGTACAATTTAGAGGTATCACATGGCAGTTTTGTTGCCAGATAATTATTGTAATATTTCTGCATTTCTACTGTAAATCGTTTACAGATGAGAGCTGGATGCACTTTACAGGCTTTTGTTGGGTTATTTTTACAGTTATTCACTGGTTGACGTATATAGCAAATAGTTGTTCCCAATAATCACCTATAATTTAAAATACGGTTACCCTATGTATTGTCATACTCAAAGCTAAAATAGACTCAAACTTTTATTTAAAAAACAGCATACACAAATATACAGTAAAATATGCAAACAAATTGCAAGAAGCTATTTAAGAAAGTTAAAGACGTGTAACTGATTTCGTTCTACATGAGCTGATATATAAAGTCCATAAACATCTTAAGAGACGTGAGGATCATTCAGTTTTGTGTGAGAGAGTCCTTTAGGCTTCTTCTTCATATGTAGTCCAACCCTGATGTGTTCACCTCATGAAACATCTGCAATCACAAGAACACAGAGGAATCAACAAAGGTAATGACACTCTTGTGCTATTCTAATGCCACATAGTTTAACTGCATGGCACACATTAAATGAAACGCTCACCGGTAAAGTGCTGTGGATGCAGAAATCAGCTCCTCTCAGACACAGTGGTGGAATGTGACCGGGTTTTACCTGATCAGCGCTCAGTATATGCCTGGTGACCTTATTGCACCTTTAACATTCTCATAGAGCAATGGCAGAAAACAATTGTTCTTAATGTATTTCAAATCTTGACATTAATGCTATGCTTATCTCTAACTGCAATCCAGTGTGGAGTAGGCTTTTAGTAAAGAAGCCAAGTCAGCTACAATGGTAGACACTTCTTTAATACACTTGTGACCACAGAAATCTATAGTAGCCCATGTTCTTCCAGTGACAGAAAGTTAACATCACTAAATCTTTACATTAATGATATGTTTACCTTTAACTGAAATCCAGTCCACAGTAGACTTTTAGTGAAGAAGGCATTCACAGTTCACGTACACAACAGTAGATCAGTCCACACTCACCTCCAATCACCCCTGCCTCTCGTGTGCACCTAACTCCCACTGTGCCAGAGAGATGTCTTTTTGTACTGACCAGTTTAATACATGAAAACAGGAAGTTATAGTCAAAAAATACTGTAGAAATTACTGCAATTTGTTAGAGTGTTTAACTGTTTTTACTCCTCATTCATATTTGGCCTGACCTGTTTCCATGGAAATGTTCCTTTTGCTATTATATTCCACAATATGACATAAAACTCTTCATGAAGAATGTGCCAAAGTGTGGTTTTATCCTTCTGTTTTCATGGAATCATGCACGTCACATGCCACATCTAGAAGGTTACACAGTGTTGCTTTAAATGTACCTTGAATCTTCTTTCTTCATGAGACTCTTGCTCTCCATTCGCCCTTATTGCTAGTGCCCTCCCTACATCTCCCCTTTGTCTGTTGTGAGGTTGTGGTGCCAAGGTGCAGACAAGCTGGCCGTTCACACAACCTAAAGCAGTGCTCCTCTGGGCCTGGTCTAAAATGTTCCAGAGACTTGTGAAGCGGCCAAGCTGGCACTGCCAAGTCCAAGCTCCACATAGTGATAGTAACAGCAGGTTGGTGTGACGACAGCTCTGGGGCTGCTCAGCTAAACATGGCCAGTGTTTTCCCCTCGCTGTGCCAACCCCCTGAAGAGAAACTAAATATATTCTGTGGATACCATACAGTAAGATGGAGAATGTCCATCTTTTTATAGCAGTATAAAGCTCACATATTCAAATTCACTATAACAGTTTTGATTCATATTATTGCCTCAGGTCAATAGTGAAAAGCCTTGGTGTGTTTGTCCTCTGATCCGAAGGTTGGCGGTTCGAATCCCGCTCTCGACATACACATCATTGGTTGAGCGGTCAGATCCACTGGCTGACAGGTTGACAGTGTGATTCCAGCTCCACAGATAAATGCTATTATTGTGTCCATCTTAACCCTTCTCGTCCCCAGTGTCCGTGTGCACTGGTGTGTGTATGAATGTGTGTGTGAATGGGTGAGTGGTTCTTTATGTAAGAAAAAAGATGGAAAAGTGCTATAAAAAAAAGTGACCATTTACCCAAGTGCTGTACCCGATTTTTACCATCTTAAAAAATGTGATTTTCACTTTCCAACTATCATAATTATTCAAATGATTCTGTAAGTGTTTTCGCAATCTCAGTTGAGAAATCAGAGGATGGGCATCTCACCACTGCAAATATGGTAACGCAGATGTTGATGCCTGAGCCGTGAGTGCACTTACCTATCCAAATATCCAAATTCCTGTATCATTGCCTCTTTTAGTGCCGTTCTCTGACTGCGAGCTTGGCACCGCTTCAGTCTTGCAACACACTTCACGATGCATTTTTGTGCACCCTCGTCTCTGGCAACAGGTAATTAATGCCTGTTGACTTTACTCCGGAAGTTACCGTGGGCGCCGCCATTGTCATTTGGGTTGTATTATTTTGCACTTTTGACCGCCGATCTTGACAGCAATTAAGTTAAAAAGTATGTAAATTGGCTCTCTTACTTTGATATGCTTACTTAAAGTTTCTGGTTTTGCATAATCCCTCAGTTGTTCAGGTATGATCCATAGTAAAAGAAAAAAAAGAAAAAATCCTGTCAACTGGATAAGAAGTTTTTTGTTTTGCTATTGTCCAGGTGACGGAATTAGGTTCTGTTCTCAAAAGATTTAGGGTGGCGTTGTTGCAATACTTATTTTCTATTAATATTCCAAACTGTTAACCCCTCGATTACCAACTTGAACCAGTGTTACTTACAAAAATCAATCCAAATCCAAACTTTAGAGTGGTGTGTATGTGGTGCACTAATGAAACCAGGCAAGTGGACATGAATTACTGCTCATTAAGGAACAAAGCACATATTTACAAAAACATATTTATCAGTAAAAACATGCAGTGAATGACTTCCAGCAGTTCAGAGAATTTCACATTTTATACTGTGCTGTACTTTATATAGCCTGTATAATTGTTTTGAGTGTTCCCATGGCAGCAGCCCCACAAGCTATAAAGATTATCAGTAAACAAATACATAGGGTCAGATTGCTACTTTTTTTTTCTTGTGCAAGGTTGAAATTCATAATAATAATTCTACAAACTGTTTTTCCATTTTGTTTCAGCTCCTGAAGCCTGAATCAAGGCTGAGCAAACACAGAGAAGATGAACACGCTGTACTTGAAAAAGAAATGACTATCATTGATGAACACTGAGGTACTGGTACATTTGAATATCCTACAGGACCAGCCACCATATTGTATCTTATTACCACCTTATGTCCTAAATAAAATTAAATGAAATAGCAAAACAGATTTCTAATATACGTTTTACTAAAATAAAAAAAAATTAAAAAAAAAGAACAGCTGGCATCTGTAGAGAGCATCATTTCATTTTGCCACCAGATTTTGCCAGAAGGACTTTAAGATCACACATTTGGTGAATTGCTTTTAATAGCTATTCACCAGATTTTCTGGCAAATAGAATTTTTAAACATCTTCATTGCTTTTTGCTCCAAACGGCCACTACATATTTTGAATTTGAATTGAATTTGAATTTGCAAATAAACACATAACAATGGTTTAAGTGCATAGTTATAGCTAAATCCTATGTTTAAAATGGTATTATCTTCAAGCTATCTATGCATTTGGATGGATTTTTTTTTTTTTTTAATGTTGATCAGATAGAAGTATTTCATTTTAGAACTCACAGCTACTTCCTGTATCTTTTATACTTTTCTTCTCAACCTTTTTCCACTGTCACTTCACTGTAAAACTATGATAAATATTTACCACAGGTACTATCTCATCGAAATAAGTAATAATTAGAACAAACATAATACATTTAATACATACATATAATACGATACATTGTAAAACAAGTGATTGGTTCTCGATATTTCAAAATTTTAACTGATTGATTAGGTTACACTGTCAAGCTGTGGACTTAGCTCCAGTGACACTGAGTCATTTCAGATGGAGTCATAGAAAAGATCCTGCTTCATACACCACCAGGCTGAGATCTGTGATAGGTCACAGAAATCACACGTTCACTATAAATACTTAGCTCACATGACGAGCGGTGACAGCTGCTCACGGCTTTTATACAGGAAGCCGTGTGACTGTAATCTTAGACCTATCCGCACAAGTGTTGTATGTTTACTTGGCTAATCACTTTGAGACACACTGCCAACAGAAAGTCAGATGGAGATAGCAGTTCTACTCTGTCATTCTTATTCAGGATTTATGACTAACTTAATATTCCATCTTTCATGTTGGTCTAGTAACAGTTTTAGGTCAAACAACATCAGGGTGTAACCAAGTGATGGGCAACACCAGTGGATGTCCTGATCAGATCTCAAGAAATGGGTGTATTATTTTTCAAATCTTTGCTAGTCTTCAAAGATTGATGTTTTTGTATTATCCACTGGTCTCTAGTTTGTCCTTGCACTTGTTTTGCAGGGTTCCAAATATTTAAAAAATGTACTCAACAGGAATTATTTTCTTTGTGGTTTCCAAATAACCTGAAGTAATGGATGTTATGGGCATTGTGGGTGCAAATAGCTCTGCCCATGAACCTAACAGCACTTTTAGCTTAACCTTTAAGAGTCAGGCATAATTATTTTGAATGTAAAAAGCCATTTTTGAATACCCACATACACTCACACATATTCACATCTTGAATTCGCTCAAAGGGCAAGCACCTGATTTCCAAACCATGAGCCAGAAACATGTTTTAGTTTGGACTTTAATCCCACTAGTTCTTTTGGCCACTGTTATATTGAACTATGACACAGAAACAACTGTCTGGGATTGTGTCATGCAGTTGCTTTCCCATGATGTCCCGGATAAAAAAGGTAACCCTGTCAGTAGCTTCTGTGTTAATGTAAAATGGATAGATTTTTTTTCTTATTTTGAAGCTTTTACCATACAAAGCACAATGTAAAGAGCATTTATTTTGACAAGAATAAATTAAAATCTAGTACAAGTGTTTGAAATATGAATTAGAATATTAACAAGCCTTTTCGTTTGCTCTTGAATACAATATTTATCTCATTTCCTTCAGTGTAAATATGAAACTGGCCTGGGATGACAGCTATCTAATAACATGGCAAATATATACACCACTGTAATTGCCCTGAGCGTTTTCTTTCTCCGTTTATCAGAATTTAAACACTGTCAGTGGCATTTAAATATCCACTTCCACCAATATACAGTTTATTTAATGCTATTGTAATCAGGAGAGCGCCTCTTATGTTTTCAAATGGTATTAGAGTGTGCATACAGTAGATGTAATGGCCTGCAGTTATATATGGTCCATTTACGTAATGCTCCTTCAAAAGACAGAGTGTGAATTCTATCATTAAGCCAGTCACATGAAACCAGGATAATTGTGCATCACACTCCATTTGCTAAGCTTTAA
This sequence comes from Periophthalmus magnuspinnatus, assembly GCF_009829125.3. Taxonomy (NCBI): domain Eukaryota; kingdom Metazoa; phylum Chordata; class Actinopteri; order Gobiiformes; family Gobiidae; genus Periophthalmus; species Periophthalmus magnuspinnatus. The sequence goes on from NC_047148.1 coordinate 9,588,963, forward strand.
ACAGCACTGAAGTCACCGGTGGTTTTGTGGATCATGCATAGTTTCAAAGGCAGGGGTTCACCTCCAATTAAACCGCTAATAATACTCACTCACTCACTCATACTCACTTTCTGCTGTTGAGGAACACATTTGAATTGTTTATGGATTGGTTTTCAGCAGCTAAAAGGGAATTCCGACATTTGTACACAGTTATACAGTAGAACATTTACAACGACATGAACTAACTTGGACTAAACCAACATAATTTCCCCTAAAAAAGAATAGTTTTACCATTAAAATGAATAAATTAAGGAATAAAGTTTAGACTTCCCTCCCAAGACTTGGATATGGGACTATCATTTCCTGAGCTGTCTGGTTATGCGAGTGTTGTCTGAGTATTTGCCCACTGATCCGAAGGTTGGCCGTGCAATCCCAGCTTCCACAGATTAATGCTATTGTTGTGTCCTTGGGCAAGACACTTAACTCACCTCACCCCCAGTGTTAGAGTATACTGGTGTACTGTGGTTCCTTGATGTAAAGCGCTTTTAAAAATGTGACCATTTACCAAAAGGTATACTATGACCTTTGACAAAAAAATGCATTCAAATATTACTCAAGTAGACGTACAAAGTAGAAAAAATACTACAAAAGCTAAGCCGTATTTGAACTACTATAAGAAACACAAATGCTCAAATCATCAAATACTAACAGAAACCTTTTTAATGCAAACTTATCTCACAGTGGGAAGAGTAATCTAAACTTTGACTCAAGTAAGAGTATCAAGTAGGGGTAAAAGTACATGGAGAAGTACAATTAGGACATTACGTAAGCTTAAATGTAACTGAATACCTTTGATGCTGTGTAATTGATTCATTTTATAAGGTAAAAAAAGTCACCCTTGCAGCCTGCCTCTATACACACACACACACACAGTTGCTTTCTAGGCAAAAGTGCACTATATGAGAGAGTGCAGTGTTAGTGCAGCGTGCATATTCATGAGGCACGCTCCTGAAACACTGTTGAGAGCAGTGCGAGGGACCAGGGCTGTGTCTTTTGGCTTGTATCTCTCTGCATGGCTGCCCTTTGCCTACTATCAAAGCAACCTTGAAATGATCTCTGTGTACACGTGTCCACCGGGCTTGTAAAACGCTACTGAGTTCAATTTCAGTAACTCTCCTGCTATCCCGTAAGGGTTGAGTAACTTGATGACTATAGTAAACATTGCACTTTGCTCCTCTTCAGTTCCTTGTACTTTATCACACAGCATAATGTGAGGGGAATTATCTGTTCTAAAAAGCATTCATGAATAATTTAGAGTACAGCATCCCGGATAGCTCTGCAAATTACAGTGGTTTCAAACTGTTTTGGGGGGTAGCTGGAGGTTGTTTTTTTCTCCACACAAGCTCGAGAGATCTTACCAGACGTTTTGCCTCATTTAATCCTTGTCAGAAAATGTGGAGAGAAGTTGGTATATCAAGTCAAATTTAAATTTTGAGTAAGTTTACGTAAAGGTGCGCTATGAAACCTTTCTAGTGCAGGATGTGCCAACTGTTCAACACTATCGCTTTAAACTCTTTTATCTTTTTTGAGACAAGCAGGTGACTACTCCAGGCCACGTTACAGCTCAGATCTATAGAGGGGCGAGCCAACTCACTTTTAGAATGTATGCTTTTCAGGGTATTTCACAACACATGATAAGTGAAACATTTAAATAAAGCTATAACGTTTTTATTGAGACAAGCAGGTGGCAAAAAACCACCACCACCACCACCACCACCAGGAATGTTACATAGTGCACCTTTAAAGCACAACAAATAAAGGGAAATGTTGGCAAATTAAATGTTATAATGTTGTTACCTTCTCAAAAACATACCTGGAGTTGTGTTTTGTTTCATTCACACATGTTTTAGAAATCCTTTATTATTAGTCCGTCTACATCTCCAAAGCTCAAAACGCTCTGTTCCACCTTGTGATGTCACGCAGTGGTAGTTTTCAAGTTAACAGTTAACTTTTGCCTTTAGTTTATTACAAATTGGCAATTCCAGGTCTGAAATCATCCAAATTTCCGTGAAAGTGTATGGAGTTTAAAACACAGTGGAGCATTTGCTGTATTACCGCGTGACATCACAAGGTGGAACAGAGTATTTTCCATTTGATAGAAGAACTCAACCTACTGTAAATGCAGGGTTTGTGTGTTAAACATGTGCAGATGAAACAAAACACAACTCCAGGTATGTTTTTGATAGGGAAACAACATAACATAGATCAGAAATTGGTATAATATAGGGCCTTTAAACAATAAATACATAAGAGACAAACCCAGCTACCCTACAAAAGATTAATTTTATAAGATTTTTTCCTTTTTTCTAAGCAATACATTGATTTTAATTAGCTTGTTTCTGTAATATAGCCACCCTCACACATGAATTTTATAGCAAACTGCTTCGATCTTCCAATAACGCTCCTACAATCGCAAACGTCGCTACAACCTTCCATTTCCACCATACACACTTAATCTCTCAATCAGGAACAAAGCAAAGTCCAGCCTTGTAATAGCTTAAGACAACACTCCATACCATTAGTGTACAGTGAATGTTATGTAAACCTCACGCTGCATCCACGTGTGTGAATCACTCATTTTATTGACAGAGCTAATTACACACAAGCCGGTGCTGCTGATTCGTTTACACATGAATGATTCCCATGTGACGGATTTCAAGAAGCTCTGTGCACTGTGCGGCACAACACTATAGCAGCACTTAGCTCTTAGCATGCTCACCATATACACGCCGCTTTATGTGTCTTTTACCAGCCCTGGGATTAATGGTGACTGTTAACCGGGGGCTGTTAATTTTTAATTGCGTAGGTTTCACTATTTTGTTACACCGACAGTCGCAAGTGTCACAAATATATTAACGCTGTACCCATTGGCATTCACGACTGACTGACCTTCTTTAACTGTATTTTGGTAATTAATATAAGCGATATGTTTACTTTGAACTGAATCGTCTTTGGTGAAAAGTGGTTGTAACGATTCCCAACGGGCCGAGAGAACCTCCAATAAATATTTTACAACACGTCAACCTGCTTTCAGTCATAACGGCTGTGTGTCCTGTTAGCAGCAGGGAGGGGAGCAGCTTGACAGGGGGAGCAGCCTGCTGGGACTGGCAGGGGGCCGGGTCAATGGCTCTCTAATGGCCTCTCATACGGTAGCCCTAATGATAAAAGGTGACGGTAACAACTGTGAATCCAAAACACCCGATAAATAGGAATGTGAGTGAAAAAAATGAATCGTATGCGATTGAGTGATTATATCCTTGTACTAAATATTTAATTTCAGTCTCTCCAGCTCCAAAAAATAAACCTTATTTGCGTGCAGTATGCAAATTTTATCCTGGAGAGTATCAAGATGGTATGATACTTGGATATCACACTAAAATTGAGAAAATAGATTTGTAACTTGGCCTTGTGTCATCACCTGCTTGTATCCATGTAAGTTTAATGCCATACTGTGAAATATTGCCTGAAATGTAACAACATCACCACCAAAATTATATACTGCATGTTTAATTACCTGCCTTAGAGAAAATGCTATACCTTTCCCATTTATATATAAGTGGTGGCGATACAGCCTCTCCTGTCATCTCTGTGATAGTCTTTTGGATGAAATATGGTTGTAATAACAAACCTACAAAATGATGAGTATAAAAATGGACTAGTGTCATAAAGCACTTTATTAGATGCTCAGGCCCCATAAGAATCGATCATTACTTTTGCAAAACATATTTTCAGCTTAATCCCAGTTCAGTTGATTTACTATGGTCAAACAGTAAATAACCATAGCGCAACCGTAGAGAAACCTTGACATGACCTTTCCCCTCCATCTTGGCTTGGTCCGACCCCACTCTTCTGCGGCCAGCTGCAATTTCAACCCCAACGTTTTAATGGTGTAATATTTTCTCCATTTCGGTGCAGCACCCCTCTCATGACAAATCGTTGACAAGTAGGGGGTGCTATTAAAGACCAAAGTGCCACAAAGTGAGCGACACATGTTATGGTGCTATTATTATTGCCGTTTCTGTCACCAGTAGAGTGCTTATAACACAGGTTAGGACTGCAAATGGTGAATAAAATGAGGAACTGAGACCATTCAAAGGTTCAACAATATGTATTATAAAAATATATGAGAAATAATCACAGGAAGGGGGAAATGGAGTGATGGCAAACAAAACTTCTACATTAAAGTTAATCCCTATAAGAATTTAAAAATACCTAAAATAGAAGTTTGTTAGGGGCCATTGATGCACGGCAGACTGCAGCACCTACAATACAGAATAACACTTACAAATACATAGTCAAACATGGCAACAATAGGTGGCACCTACCATGCATCTATTCTATGCAGCATTAAAGTTAAGCCGAGCAGCAGCTTGTCTTCAGCCCTGTGCTCCATATAAATTCCCCACGTGCTACATCCCTGTGTTGGCTGACGGGGGCCAAGCAACCTGTGGTATGACTGATTTCTGAGCAGGAGACACTCTCAATTGAGGACGAATAGATAATGACACATAGTGACTAAATAAACAGTATAAATTGCACCACTTTGAAACCCCTTTGGTCTGGATGCTCCACTGAAAGAAACATCCATTTGGCTGATAGATGTATAAATTGTTTTGGACAGGATTTAGCTGTGTGGTTGAATGGAGTTTACACAGTTGACCTCAATATAGGATTTGTGATTTCTTTTTTAGAGATATCCAATCTTATACTATGTCTTATCAAAGCAACCTACATTTAAAATCCCTCACCTCTGCAGGAGCATTACAGCAGAACATTCAATAATAAAGCCTGTGTCGCAATCACATATGTTACGTTTAAGAACCAACAGTCAGAGGTAATTGCTCCAGCCACTGAGTCAGGCAATGCTTTAAGCTTGTATCTGCATCAAATACACTTGATAAACTAGACAGACATTGTTATTTTTTTATGCAGAATGTACTGTTCCAGATCTAAGAGGAACATGCTATAACATTTACTGGGAAAAAAGAGACAAAAAAATCTTCTGAACATTTACAAAAACTTACAAACTAGGAATGTGCTTTGATGATATAAGTCAAAATAAAACAATTAATTAATTATTTCAAAATAAATAAATAAATAAAATAAACTATTAGAAAATAAAGGCATGCATACAATAAGAGTAAAAAAAACCCCTTTAAATACTAATATTAACAGTATGGAAGAAATCTTCATGAGATGCAGAGAGAATAAAACTGGTACAAGAAAACTAACTATTGCACATGGTTTGGACGTGTTTATTGATAAGAACTGTTCTATAATTTTGGAAAATGTAAAAAAAACAAAAAAAACAAAACAAAAACATGCTTATTAGATTTTATACTCTTTGCTTTACACACAAATTAGCACATAACGGGACACTTCCACTGATCTATATTTAGCTATTGTTAAGCTGCCACCAATGTTTGTTTGTTTGTGCAATGTTGACCTCCATACATGTGACAGTATCCCCATGAAACTGTCAGGTTAGATTGATAACTGCGTCTGTGTGGAATGCTCTTTAATGATGACGCCCCACGGCTTTACTTTGGTTTCCTTGACCGGTCAGCAGTTATGTATCACTTACGTCTGTGGCCTTTTTTGGACCAGGAAGCACCCATAGGCACCAATGAGGTCACAAGAGAAGGTTTTGGTTACACTACCCCCATCTGTCCTTGCCACAGGATGTTTGGGGCAAGCTAGCTCCACAGCTAAAGCACTACTATACTAGGTCTTCATCAGCAAACGAACTAATTCAATTCAATTTATTTTTATAAAGCCCAAAATCACAACACCAGTTGCCTCTTAGGGCAAGATCATTGATTTAACCAACAGAAAGTTAGAAAATCCAACAGTCAAGCATTGTTTAATAACATACAGATGAACCAACATTCATAGAAAACAAGCAAATGGATAACTGTCTCAGAACATTCCCTGTCCTTAGACCCTTCTTCTCATCAACGAGAAACCTTGAGGAGAACCACAGTGAAGGAGAGATCCACTCCCATGAATGGGCGGGCTGCAGATGTGTCCAGGACTAAGGTGCATCCATTTGCAGATAAAGTGCAAATCTGTAGGGTCAGAGCCCACTTAAGACAGGGGGGCAGAGGGGAGCTCATCCTGGATAGGGAAGGGGTCATCCAGCCAGATATTGGGTCATCCAACCAGGACCAGCATCAGGGTGCTGATTCCATAACACCTTGGTAACTGAACGCTCTCCATCCTCCTGTGCTTTTAGACATCCTAGGAACCAGTGGAGTGCTCTGTTTGGATGATATAGTACTATAGCATCTTGCCTACAGGATCGAACCATGCTCTTTATGGCTTTATATGCCAAGAGGAGAACTTTAAATTTATTTCTAACTTCAGCAGAACATCAGTGAAGGGACTCCAGCACTGGAGTGATGTGTTCTCTTGTTTTAGTTCCTATTCTTGGCTGCTGCATTTTTAACCAGTTGAAAGCTTTTAAAGATCTTTTAGGGCATGAAGCTAGTAGGGAAAACTAACCTTGATGGCAAGGCAAGTTTATTTGTATATATTTGGAAAGTAATTTCAAGTACTTTACCCACTCAGAAAAAACAAACAAACATTCAAATAACAATACAGACAATCCAAAACATAAATAATCATTGTAAAATGAACATTAAAAGAAAAGAGTGCAGACATCTGAGCTTTAAAAGAACTGTATGTGGGCCATTCTCTGAGGGTTACCGGGAGACTATTCCACAGGTTCCCACCTTGGACAAATAATACATTCTGACCAAAGGTGGTCCGTCTGTGGGGGATCAGCACGTCACCTCTGGTGGTGGCTCATGTGGTCCTCGCTAGATTGTTTTTATATTTAACGTACTCCTTTAACGGTGGTGGTGCGAGGGAGTGTAGGACCTTGTAAATTAGACAAGCTCTTTTGAGGTTGACCATGTTGTTAAAGTCCAATAGTCTATGCTTTTTCAGAACGTGACATCGGTGGTGGGAAATGTTTTTTTGCCAAGTATTTTTAGGCTTAGGAGGTTTTCAATGGTTTTAAGTGTTGTTGTGCAAGAGACCAAGTAGTTAAACAATAGTCTCTGTGGGAGATGATCATAGAGTAGAAGTAGGTTTTAGCAGTCATGTTTAAGTTATTCCGGATATGGCAAAAATTCTGATTATTGAATTGAATTACCTGGGAGACTTTTTTTACGTGACTTTTAAAGGACAATGTTGGGTCTAGGATTTTAAGCAGAACTAGTCTAATAAAGAATTGCAGTTTTTCTAACTAACATTTAACTATTTTGCCTATTATTATCAAAATGCCAACCAACTAAATGTTCTACTCCACCACTCCCATCACATGAACACTAATGCAGGAAAACTCTTAAAAGGTTCAAGGTTTTTTTTTCCAGAATAGGTTTAATGACTGCACTGCAGGACTGGGGGACATAGCCATTTACTAATGAGGTATTTATCAAATTGAGGATACAATCTATAAGTAGGGGGAGGATTTCTTTGAGGAGTCTGCTTGGAATAGGGTCTAAGATACAAGTTGATGTTTTAGAGGACATAATAGCTGAAGTTATCTCTGCTTAGTCGACAGCAGTAAACCTGTCTAGTATCACTGGAGGATTAATGTGGGACACTCGTTTTACAGCCTGAGCTTGCTCTGTACTAATTGTAGTAATGTAGTAATTTCATTTAATTTATCTCTAATGGTTGTGATTTTGTTGTAAAAAAAAAATATATATATATATATATAATAAATGAAGATGATTATTGTGGCTGAGCGTAGCAGGGATTGCACTGTGGTGGATTGTCAGGCTGGCAATAGAGCTGAACAGCAACCTGCTGTTGTGTTTCTTTACTTCTATTAAGAAAGCAGAGCCTTCTTGCTCAGAGTGGGAGTGGCACTATGTCCTCTCTAATTTTCAGAGTGAGTTGTTTGAATGAGCGCTGTTCTTCATTGCACCAGGGGGTAGGAGGTCTGGGCCTAACAGCCTTCTGTTTTAATGGAGCAACAATATCAAGAACGGTTTACAAGGAGTCCACAAACTGATCACTCATAGTTGGACTAAAGCTGTTCTCATCAGGTTAACATGACGTGTCCCTAAATATTAGCTCCATTATTTCTTTGAACTTTAAAATAAAGTTTTCAGATATTGTTCTTTTCATTATAGTTTTATTCTGTGGAGCAGTAGAATCTCCATTTTCTTCAGCTTATCCAGGGCCGGGGAGCAGCAGTCTCAGCAAGGACTCCCAGATTTCCCTCACCCCCGACACATCCTCCAGCTCCTCCTGTGGGATCCCAAGGTGTTCCTAGGCCAGCCGAGAGAAATAATCCCTCCAGCGTATCCTGGGTCTTCCCCAGTGCCTTCTTCTGGTGGGACATGCCCAGAACACCTCCCCAGGGGGCATCCGGAACAAATGCCTGAGCCACCTCAGCTGCCTCCTCTCGACGTGGAGGAGCAGCGGCTCTACTCCAAGCTCCTCCTGTGTGACCGAGCTCCTCACCCTATCTCTAAGGGAGCACCCACTCACTCATTAATAAGACCCCAAGATTCTTGAACTCCTCCACTTGAGGCAGAGACTCTTCACCCACCCAAGGGACTCATGGCCTCGGATTTGGAGGAGCTCTCATCCCAACCGTTTCACACTCGACTGCAAACCAACCGAGTGTCTGCAGCAGGTCTTGGGTTGGAGAAGCCATCAGGAGAACATCATCTGCAAACAGCATAGATGAGACCCTGTAGTTCCCAAACCGGATCTGCTCCGGCCCCTGGCTGCACCTAGAAATTCTGTCCATAAATATAATGAACAGAACCGGTGACAAAGGTTAGCCTCGGCAGAGTCCAACATGCATCGGGAACAGGTCTGACTTACTGCTGGAAATACGAGCATAGCTCCTACTCTGGCCATCCAGGGACTGGACAGCCCTTAGCAAAGGGCCCTGGACCCCATATTCCCGGAGCACCCCCCCCAAAGGGCACCACGAGATTCACAAAACATGTGGACTGTTTGGGCAAACTCCCATGAACCCGTGAGCACCTGATGGAGAGTTTAGACCCGGTCCAGTGTTCAGCGACCGTGACGAAAAACCGCACTTCTCCTGAATATGAGGTGTGACTGTCGGTTATATTCTCCTCTCCAATACCCTGGAATATAGTTTACCAGAAAGGCTGAGGAGAATCACACTCCCCCAGTATTTGGAACACACCCTCCGGTCCCCCTTTTTATACAGAGGGACCACCATCCCGGTCTGACAGTCCAGCAGTACTGTCCGCCACATGATGTTGCAGAGACGTGTCAGCCAAGACAGCTCCACAACATCCAGGGACTTAATGTACTCAGGATGGATCTCATCCACCCTGGAGCCTTGCCACCGAGGAGCTTGGAATCCATGTCCTCTCCTCCATCCTCTCCTGGGATCTGGGAGAAGCTCTCCTGGAGGTGTGAGTTGAAGACCCCTCTGACAGAGCGCTCGCCAGCCGTTCCCCCACAGACCCTCACGATACGCTTGGGCCTGCCAGGTCTGTCCAGCTTCCTCCTGTGGCTGGAGGTCAGATGACACGACAACAAAGTCGATCATCGACCTCTGACCTAGGGTGTCCTGGTGCCACGTGCACAACATGGTGTTTGTTATGGACAAACTGTGGCTAGCAAGTCCAATAACAGAACACCGCTTGGGTTCATATCAGGGAGGCTGTTTTGCCCGATCACCTCCCTCCAAGTGTCACTGTCGTTGCCCACATGGGCGTTGAAGTCCCCCAGTAGAACCATGGAGTCCCCGGTCGGTGTACTGTCTAGTACCTCTTCCAGGGACTCCAACAAGGCCGGATACTCTGCACTGGTGTTTGGCCCGTAGATTGACACATCAGTGAGTGGCTTGACCCCGACCCAAAGGCACAGAGACACAACCCTCTCGCTCAACAGAGTGAACTCCAACACGAGGCGGTTGAGCTGTGGGGCAATAAGCGTGCCCACACCAGCTCGCCGCTTCTCCCTGCAGGTATCGCCAGAGAAATAGAGAGTCCAGCTCCTCTCAAGCAGTTGGGTTCCAGAGCACAAGATGTGCATGAAGTAAGGCCGACTATATCTAGCCAGTAACACTCCACAAGCTCTGGCTCCTTCCCCACCAGTGACCAGTATAATCTTTACGGAAAAATTGTATTCTAATTAGAAAATGGACTGATAATATTGGGTTTTGAGGGAGGACATTTCGATCACTGTTCTCTACTCCATATGTTAGTACAACGACCAGGGTGTCCATGTGACTGGGGGTTGGTTCATTAACATTGTGGGTAGAACCGATGCCATCTAGTAGGACACTGAAAACATTACTAAGGCAGTCACTGTTATTGTCAACATGCCCAGGACAAGATCAGTTAAAACCAAAGGCTAAATTAGGAATAACAGATACATTAAAGTAAATAAATAAGGATTCATGTGGACTCTCAACATCAAGCAATAAACAATGCACATGGAATTATTTATGGTTTTCCTGAGATAACTGGGAGCAAGGTTTTAAAGAAGACACGTTATGCTTTTGTCTACACCCGTGGATGGTTACCTTATAATATGGAAATCTAGACACATTTTGAATTGCAATATTGATCTAAAATAACTCTGTGAATGAAAACACTGACTTCTGAGTTGAAAACTACAAAGCTGATTTCAGGCTGCACTTTTATGGTATGTCATCGTAAATGCCATCACAACAAAGCACCGTGCTGCTGAACCATAACAAGTATGCTTATAAATAGCTACAGTTTGCGGTAAATGTGTATCAGTGTTTAAAAAAAAGAACAGGGGGCGTGTATGGGGTTGATGGGGGAAACAGGAATTTTCTGAGCAATAGTGTCTTGAAGGTCTTCATTGCAGCAGAATAAAAATGACTCAAACATACATGCATAAATCACAACTTCAAGTGGGTAAATGAGAAAGGACGCCAATTATAACATGGCTTTAAATCCTTTAAGTGTAACTGGCATATAATAAAAGAACAACATCCTTGGGAAAACAAATCTCTGTCTATACATTGAATGGTACAATGGTAAAGATATAATGCCTAGACCTGGACTTGAACTCGCCTGAACAGGAAGTATAGCCCCTCATGAAGTGTTTTTGGACCCCCACCCCTTCTACCCTCCTCCTCGGTGGCCCATACGTTGTACACAGTTTGACAGATGGGGGGCCTAAGAATAGGGCTTTATGATGTGGCCGTGTAAACATGCTGCTAAAACCTTACAAGGAGCCCGTGCTGAAGGTTATAGGGAGGAAGCTTGTGACTCGAAGGTCATTGACTGTGTACACGGAAACAAGGTTAAAAGAGTGAGAGAGCTGTTTTCATTCATGCTATTCACAAAACATAACTTATTACTCAAGCAATAAAACATTTCTCACATTGAATAGTGAAAACAGCATCATAAACCTTTGTTATACAACTGCAGAGGAAACCGTTTAACTTTATTGTTTCTGGAGTCATTAACATTTATGGTATAATAATAAAACATGTATCATAACTGTATGCATTTCATAATGAGAAGCAATTACAGTAAGATAAGTATATTGTTTGAGTAATATAAAATGTATAAAAAAAACACAGAAAATATATAATGATCCATTTTAAAACATGTGGTATATGTGTTTTTCTCTACTAATTACACTGTGTGGTTGTTTTACTTCTTTTACATTGTGAGTTTGTGAGGAAAACCAATAGCTGTCCCCACACCAAATTATACAAGGTTTTGGATTCTGTAACATCTGTATGAAGATCAGTGAACCTTGTTTTTATACAGGGTGTCCATTAAGTCTCTTTACAATGCAAAAAATGTATTGCAAAGGCCACTGATAAGATATATTAATCAGACCTTTTGCTTTTTGCTGTAGCATAGCCTCTTTAATGGTTATCCCATATCTTTGTGTGATACACTATACCTTTAACATAGCCCCATAGAAGGAAATCCAGAGGTGTGATATGAGGCAAAGCACACAAGGTAATTCAAAGTGCTTTACCAAATAAAAAATCGAAACATAAATAATCACAAATAATCATCATCAATAACCAACTTTAAAGGAGAAAAGTGCAGAATAAAAATCTGGTGAACGTGGTGACCAAAGAATTGGGCTATCCCTTCCAATACGCTCTGGAAATGTTTGATTGAGAAACATGCAGTACCTAATGTGATTAAAAACTTTTATAACCACTGAAACAAATTAATATATCTTATCACTTGCCTTTATAATTACATTTTTAATTTGTTAAGAGACTTTATGGACACCCTGTATTGTTTGTGTAATCCCTTTGTCTTTACGTATTATCTTATAGTAACAGGGATTTATTATATGATTTTTTATTTTTTTTTACCCAATAGCTAAATTGATTTTCTAATTTTAATCTTATTTTGTGACCAGTCAGAATTGATGTATTTATTAAACCAGTGAAATGTCATAAATTTTGAAATCCAGATTATTCAATCCAGATATTAAATGTCACAGTGTTCTTATGCTTCTAAAACATAATTATATAACTAGCATTAAAATACCATTAGGTTAATTAGTCTTTCTAGGCGTTTTAATACCACCCTCTAACCAGTGAAATATGTGATTGGCCGGAATCCAGTCACACAGGTACAAATATAAACACTTTTAGTAGTAAATCCACATACGTCAGTTAAACCACTTTCACTATGTCACTGCGGCATGATGCAGGCAATTTAGTTATTAACCTGTCCCAGCACACACCCAAAGTTGGAAGAAATAAAAAAGACAGACTGTTTTAATCACGCAAGCCTCAACACTGATTACAACTTGATGCTGCTGTACCACCTCCACTTTTATAAGCTTGGTGTGGTGCCAAAGCTTCTTAGCTCCTCATAAATTCTTCTACCACTGCAGAAAAAAGAGCATATAAAACACAAACAAAAGTAAAAAGGTTTGCTGCAATCTACCCATTTCCGGCAGCCACGTTTCCTGACAGGATACAGCGGTGGCATTGAAGGATGGGTCAAATGCAGGGGTCAAATTAAACAGGGACAATAATAGTGCACCTTTGGCTGTTTGTTTTAGAATACATAAAGGGATTTATAAATGGTATTTCACAGTTTTTCTTCAGATATGAACGTTGCATCATCACAAACACACGGCAGTTTTATAGCTCAATATTGTGGGATTACATTAATTTATTGATATTAAAACATTTATGACCTTTACCGTGTATAGTTTCATAGTAATCAACTGCACTTATCTTAGCTGCTGCTCATTAATTTATGAATGAAATGTGACTGTGATTATCAGCGTGCATGAAGGAAAGGAGCGCCACTGTGGAGGTGGTTTGCCTTAACGGTAAAGTCAGGTGTTATCTTATCTATATAATTCATAAATATATCTTTATCTTTATTACAAATTGAGATACCAACACTTATCTTGTTTCACTTACTCCTACACGAAAACAGGACTTGAGATGTGTTTGCTGTGATTCATGTGGACTTCGATTTGTCATTAAGACATACTGTAACTAAAGCTGCTTGATCTGCGAGTTCACGCTTCATTGTGATTGGTTAGATCTGCATGTCACTCATACAGAACATGAGGCTGCGTCAGTGTTTGAGCACAGAACTGCAGTAAACAGAAAAGCACGATAGAAAGAGCTTTCCAGATTGACAGATTCTGATTATATTCTTTGGTCCACATTTTTGAGACCTGTACCTTTTGTAATTCTTCTAGGATTGTGTCATTGTGTCCTTGGTCAAGACACTTCACAAAACTTACCTTAGTATAAATGTGGTGTGTGGAGTTTTGTCCTGGGGCAGCTTATCATTGTTAGACCTGTGTGTAATCAGACATCACAGTATAAAAAGAGATTTCACAAAGTTTTCATTTAAACTGTCTGCCTATAATGGCGTACTTGCTAATTTGATTGGTTTTAACAAGTTTTGAGAAGAAATTGGCTGCTGATTTTAAAACACTGCGTTGTGTATTTTGGATGCTTTCCATTTCTACCTTGAGGCTTGAATACCACAATTGATGTGCGAATAGGTTTGGGAAATTCGCATACTAGCACAGGGTGTTCTAGAGAAAGACCACACCGTTTCATGTGGTTAGTTTTAACGATAATACTCCCTCCCTGTAACTTCCCACAGGCGTCAGGAGGAGTGCAGTGTGTTCTCAACCCGCGGCTCCAAAAGACATTGATTTCTATTACGCAGTTTTTTAAATACACCTCTGTCTCTTGTATCTGTTCATTTTGTCTGGACTGCAGCTGCATTTATAAAGACATGTCACACTTTTCAAGGACGATCTGTATCCTTGAATTCCAAAGTCAGATAAGAGGCTAATTTAGATACCGTTACTTATTTTTTTCTTAAAGGTGGCGCTAATGAACAAAGAAAGTCCAATATGTAAACTCAGAGAAGAGAAAAAAACACTCAAATTCATGGTCACATTATAGTAAACATAGCACCAAGGTCCGTACTTGACAATCTTTGACAAGTGTTTATTTTTCCCATGGAGAACAATACATACATTACACACAACAGAATGTCCACATCTGAATAAATCATCTGCACTGCACTATATATTTTGTAGAAATAAGAAGCTGCAGCCCAAATTGACACGTTGCTTTGCAGGTTAGTTTACATTTGGACAACTGGACTGAGAGAACTTTCAAAGGTCAGTGGTTCGAGTGAGGTGGCTAAAGATAACAGTGACACACACACATTTGAGTACGTACACACACACCCACACGTACATAAACATGCATGTGCCTAAGTATTGAGTCACTGCATCAATAAAGGTAGGAAGAACAGCTGTACCATCACGTGAAAAGAAGGTGCACTCTTACTAACGCACAAGAAATGCCACTTGTAGGGCAAAGGATGTGGCCATTTAATACAGCAGTTAATAAAACAACCAACATGTTCTGTTCCCATAGCTTCAAACCCAAACCCTGTTAATGTAATGTGATGCAATTGACACACGTCTGTTCCAGTAATAGAAAAAGTAAAACAAGGAAGTTTAAAGTTACCGTAAAAACCAGTTTCCTCTTCCAAGTTTACACTGAGTTGATTTTCACGTTTTATTGTGTAATATAATGGTTGTTTTGTGTGCAGCTTTACTCACCTGTGTCACATACCACTCATATTTACATTCCTGAGGTGCTCAGGTGTGCCCAGCCCTAAGCCGCCTGCTTTGCCTAATAACTCCTAATCCCATTCTTTCCTATGGCTGAGCGCACCACTTTGTGTTTGTGTACAATGGTTAGCTCACATGACAAAAGTTGGGCTAATACAGGCCCACGCGCTAGCATACCAATCATAGTTAGCATTTAGCAAGGGTTTAATGAAAGAATGTGTTTTTTGTTTCTAAAAGATGTCATGTGACCAGGAAACAAAATAGTGTTAATAGAGTTCAACAATCAGAAATAATTCTTTCCAATGTAGTGGCAAGTATACACAGTTCATTAAACCATTTGATGTTATAAATTGGTAGAATTGTTGTGTCCATGGGTAAGACGTGTTACCCACTTTTCAGATCCTAAAATCCCCTTGGTCAGTCTATTTTATTAATGAATAATTCCAGTGACTCATTGCCCAAAAGAATAAATGAATATTTGATATAAGTGCCATGTACAATTACTGGTGCACCAAAATAACAAAAACATTCCATCTCCACCACTTTTCAAACTCTTGGACAGTTTTCCACCTCCTGAATACCTTCCAGAATGATCTGTCATGTACCATTTGAAAGGACAACCACTGAGCTCATTCTGCACACTTCACCCAGAGATTATAACAACACTGTTTTCTCACGGGTGTATGTCTCGTTGGTTAGAGTTCATCTGAATGGTTTGTGGTGTAGTCCATGTCAACAGTCCACCTTGCCTATGTATGAATGTGCTATATGAGTGAATGATTGGATTTATATATTGGCAGGCACGCTTCTATCAGTATCAGTCTGCATCGGGGCAACTATGGCTACATAAGTACATAGATTACAAGCACAGAGTATGGGGAGAGAATAAAAGACAAGAGTGCTATGCAAGACTAACATAATACTTTTATTGTCTTTATTATTCAAAATTGTAAGTGCACAATGTCAAAAATTAAGCCTCAAATGGTGAGCTGTAGGGTGAGTTCACATTTGTACAAACATTTGAACTAAACCCTTAACTAAACCTTGGAACTGGACCAAACCAAGTCTATATCGAGTCTAAAATGGAGCCAAACCAGAACCAAACCAGGACAAGCACTTAGATACGTCATTGAAAACCTCCTGTGCCCCACCTTTTAGTTAGTTCTACCCTTGCTTTTCACTCGTAAGCCCCCACATGCTCTCCATCAATCTTTCTCTAAACACCTCGGAAGACTTAACACATGTCGCTATCATCGTGTGAGACTTGGCCGCACAGATACATAAATGGTTTTGCAGCTGAAGTTGTGGATAGCTAAAAATAGCCTCTTTAGTGGGCTACAATACGCCACAGTACTTCCATGAATGGCATGGAAAGCTTGAGTTGAGAGCACTTCTTTCTTTGAGTGCGATTTGTCTCTGCGATTCACGTGCCTGTGTTGAGCGTGACCAGTGCAAATGGACCTAGTTTGGGGGGCGGAGGTCCATGGGGGGTGTGTGCAGTCACGGGACACGCACACTTGAGAGGAGGGAGGCTCGGGGTGGGCAGTTGACAGAGAGCGAAGCTGGGTCACAGGTGGTCAAGTGGAGGAGGCGGAAAGGGGAAGAGTAAGCTTATACAATGTCAATTTAAATTTGTTTTTTATTGTTGTTTTGTTTTTTTGCAATTGGCTTTTCAACCTAAAAGATATGAGAAAAAGGAGAAAAACAGATCGGGAGAAGTAACAATAGACTGGGATAATGGATAGGAAGAAATACAGTCTGATAAACATATGACCGAACCAATTTCATCTCGAAATCAAAAGGTTTATGAGAAATGGTCTGATCCAGTGTAACAGAGCAGACATGTATAGTGGTATGTTCAAGGGAGACAGTATCCGCATGTGTGACTTTATGTGTTGTTATTGCCCTGATTTATGGAGGATTGACCGCGTTGACCGGGAGTCCACAGCAGCTGTCTGGCTCTGTCTGCGTGGTTAAGATTCAGGAGTCTTGCCTCCGTTTGTCTAGACACAAAGAAAAAGAAAAGACAGAGGTGCAGGATGGAAGTGTTTTGTTTTTGGTTTTTTTTGTTTGTTTTGTTTTGGTTTTTTTTAGTATATTTCACCATCATATACAATACACACGAAATACTCTATCTGCCTTTATAGACACCCCACAGTCTTTTTATAATTTTGTGCTCAACCTACTTCAAAAATCATTATTTATTTATATCAGAAGCTTCATTTGCTAATAAAATGCCGGTTTCAAAATACATTAACTGACTGACTGTAAACGTAGCTCCATCTATGGCTTTTTTTCTTTTCTCTCTTCATCTTTTTTTCCAAATACACAAATGGATTCAAGGACAAGATGAACAGGAGAGAGTTCAAACTTCTCCACTTACATGAGCCACTATCGCCCTAGAATGTTTAATTCATATGAACCAGTATTTTTTAAAAAACAAAAACTCTTTGCTATAGTGGCACAATCCATCATACTTTCCCATTATTGGCTTAATTTGAGAGCTTCAAGATTGAGAAGTTTAATGTCATGCTATTGAACAATCAGGCAAAGGTATCATCTCCATGGAGACCAGCGGGGACCATTACACTCTACACCTTAAATATTATTTGTATTGCAGAAAATAGGTGTTTGTGTGCCATACAAGGGATACAAGGTCAAATGTATTTCTTGTTATGAGACTGTGAAACTGAGAATCTTAAGAAGCTTTCAATGTTATTTCTTCTTTTGTGAACATGCCAATGGTACACTTTGTTACTATAAACCAAGAGTTGCAGAACATGAGGTGCTGAAGTCGTCATGTGGGCCAGTAGGTGAAACATTTTGTTCTTTATAAAAATCCTGGTACACACTGTTCTATGCTCCATACAGCTGGCCTCACCGCTACAGCGCAGGGAGGGCACGGGAGGACATGTAAAGCTTTTTCAGACAAAAAGTGGAAGACGATAAGATGAGGTGAGGAGAAGGGTGGGATGGAGAGAGAGAGAGAAAGAGAGAGAGGCGAGAGAGAAGAGAGGAGAGTCAGTGGGTGGTGAGTTTTTGGAGAGGGTTGGGGGTGTGGGAGGGTACAGAGCTGACAGGGTAGCGTGACATTTTGCTGTGAGGACAAATTGTTCTCAAAAATCAACAACTTGGAACAAACTAAAAGCAGAGTAACAGTGTCTACGGCGAGGACGTCTCATTCCCAGTCACTTTCTTTGCTGTGCCGCTGCGAAACCACTTTACACCTAATTATGGATTTCCTAATTGGCTCGGGTCATAAGCCTTGACGTAATTCTCCATTAAAGCCCCATGTATGTCTGCCTGGCATAAAACCATCATATGCTGTGGATTTGTACAAATACGCACGCTTCAGATTAAATCACTCCCATCTGTCCCAGCCCATATCACAGTTAATCTCCTATTTCCATCCACTGAGCACTCATCATATGAAACAGTGGCAGCGTTCACAGGCGGCTTTTATCCAATTTCAGCCGGTTTACTAACCTCTTTCTCAGGCTCACAGCTCTGCTCATCCCAGTGCACTTCCCAAGGGTTTTTTAAGGACATGCTGCATCTATTACCTTGTCTGTCGCATCCCTGCATATCCCAAAATCGACTTTTCCCTACTACTACTACTACTACTACTACTACTACTCCCCCCACCTGCACTATACAGCCAAGTCTTGTACTCCTCTTTCTATTCTCTCCATCCTTTGTGTCTGCTGCAGCAACTAAGAAACATCTGGGCTTCAGGATAAAAATGGAACGTGGTGTATACATTGGATTTGGCATTGCAGTTTGTTAAAGCGTGTATTGAGGGCATGGGAGGTTTTAGCGCACTGACTGACATGCTGCAGGTTCAATCCCCTCCACTGGCAGTGCTTAAAGTTGTACTATAATTTGTCTAGTGGGTATGAAGGGTCCGCCATATTTTTGTCTCCATGGAGATGTTGCTTCGCCTAAAATGTTCCACAGTATGCCGTTAAGCTCGATGGCGGTTACAGGTTACAGACAGAGAAGATCGGTGGAGACCTAGACATGTTTCTCAGGGTTTTGCAATAAAAAAGAAGGAATTCAACATAGATCGGTTGAATGCATATTGTGGGACATTCAAGGCATCGCCATAGAAACAGGCAGGTGTTGGATCTGCTATCAGAATGTACATAGTATAAAATGTAAACAGTAGGTTGAGTAACTGGAAAAGTGTCGTAAATAAGGTCAATGTAGTATTTTTCAATTCAAATCAGTCTGACAGGCAGGTATCATGATCAATTCTAATGTTTTGTATCTAATTTGAATCTATTCATAGTTTCTTCTGCAGCATCTGAGAAACTCCTGGCCTAAAAAAAGCCAGGAGGGCTGTTCCCGTTTTCTCACGAATGTTACACTTTGGAGACAGAGTCGAGAGTGTAAGGTGCCGGTAATAGACCTTAGCGAAGGGGTGTGAAGAGACTTGCTTAACGGCAAGTGGATAGCTCAAAGCACATGGTCCTATGGTATGTGAACACGTGCCCCTCGCCTTCCTCTGATGGGGTACATGCAGTCATACAGGTGTATTTTTAGAAGGAACTCTGGCCATTGGCACCGGCACTGGCATTTGGCGACTCCTCGGCGAGAACTCATGAGAAGGGTCAGCTGACACATTTTGCAAAAGTAGCACAGGATGAGCCCTTATAGCAAAAGTGGAGGTTTACAAATTCGACACCTCTTTGTAGCTGTCAGATTCCTGGCACATGGAAGTGGAATTGAAATGTTTAGCTAAAATATTTGACATTTTGAACTATTCACAGTCAATGTACTATGTCCTTTAACTTCAGTAATGCATTCTATACAGGCATTTGGTTTGCATTTTATTGCAAAATGTAGCGCATAGTTTGAAAGTTGAAGTCATAATTGTATCCACTTGTACATTTGTTTAAGGAGTTTTAAATTTAGATAGCCTTTAATAGTTAATTATGTCCAATTTTGCATGTTTGGAACTTTTTTAGTCGTAATTCTTACTCGTAATAGCATATCGTAGCCCACTAAAGAGGTTATTTTTTATTAATTAATTTCTGATTCTGATTTCTTGACCCATTATTAAGATGAACCTAAGTGTTATATATTAAAATAAATAAATAAATAAATAAATAAATAAATACAAATAAATAAATAAAGACTGCATAAAGACACTATCAGCATCATCTGTTCTGTAATTACCACTGACCATGTACATCTATACCACTCACATGTATGTCCAGTCCCTATAGGTACAATAATATCATATGGATATTATGTGGTGGCTCAGGTGGCCCACTCCATGCCCCACTTGATGTGCATCTACATTATCTTGGAAAGTCCTTATAGTTTAATGCATTCACTGTTAATTTTAAAACCTGCTCAACCTCGATATATAAAAGAAAACACTGTGCCAGTAATTCTGTGGCAGTACTTTGTGTTCTATGCATATTATAAAACAGACATATTTGGCAGATCATGAAGGCACAGGGTGCACTTTAACTGTGGATGCTGTAAAATAGAGTGGTTGAATAAATAGGGTGGAATGAATGTTTTTGCTTCCCGTTTTAAATGGTTGGCTTTGGTTATGTATTGGGTTACACTTTTTTATTTTTTTTCTTATTTATTGCTCAATGCCATTTCACTTTGCTGACATCAATTTAAAGAGACAGAGAAAAAAAAAAATCTCACAATTAGCATAAATACATATTCCAACTATTATGTGCCTTATTATTGGCATGAGCAAAAGGAACAGGAAGAAAACATATCTTACAAACCCTGCTGCTTTCATGGATCATTAAAATGAACAGTTCTTTAGGAATCAGTTTTATTTAGAAACACTATTGAAATCATGATTTAACAAGTTCGATAGCTTGACTGCGTATACAGAGACACATTTCTGTTTTAATGTTGTCTCCTATAGTCACAGTCCTCCGAAACAAACCTCCGCGTAACTCATACAATCTTAAGATCAACTAAGTCTTTTAACTTTAGTTGATTAGACTTAAAGCCCCTGTACTACACAAAATGGACTCTTGTGAACTTTTAGCCATGTTAGAATGCTGTTACCCCCTTAAAAACCTACCAGGAGTTGCGTTTTGTGTCATCTCCAAAGCTAAAAATGCTCTGTTCCATTTTGTAGCATTATGAAGCGGTAGTTTTCAAGTTAACAGCTGCGCTTTACTTTTTATCTCAGTACAGATTTGCAATTCCAGGGCTGAAATTATCCAAATGATTCAAGTAAAGGTGTATGGAGTTTAAAAACACAGTGGAGCTCTTCCTGTATTACCACACGATGACATCACAAAGTGCAACAGCGTTTCCTGTTTGAGAGAAGAACACAGCCTAAATATCATGTGTGTTTTTTTTGTGTTAAACATGTGTGAATTAAACGAAAAATAACTCCAACAGGTAAAACAACATTATAAAATAGATCAGAAAATGGCATAATACGGGCTCTTTAAATTGTAGTTATTATAAAGCGTATTGTATGGTATGGTAACTTCTTGGTGGTTCACAGAGGTAGCGTTAAAGCGAAGAGGGAGACTTATCACTTGAACAGAAGATGAAGTGACAGGTCTGCAGGTAAAAAGACAAACAGAGAAGAAAATGAGCCAATGCATTGTGTTAAAGAAGCCGGGAGGTGTAGTTTAGTCTCTGGGGGGCTATTAAGGCTGCACACACATACATGCAGACACTCCTATGCTCTCACAGGCCAATGTTATCAATATTGTTTCTTGCTGTGGTGGCTATCATGCGAGTGTACACCAATTACTCAGCCCCGAGCAGCCAATGTGTGGTCGGTAAGGCAAAAGGAAAGAGGAAATGCTACATGGCTCACAACACTATTGATCAAATCTGTCCCGCGCCCTAAATGTGTACATACCTGAGTGTTTCTGCAGGCTGCATCCCTTATTGGTGAACGTGTGTCTGGAAACATGTGGCACAACTCAGAGCCAAATCGCTGTTTATGAAATTGGTTTCATTTATCTTGCAGAAAGGAGGGCTTCGGGCTGCAACAAATATGAGGAGGAAGGAGGAAAACTGTGTTGTTGGTGGCACTTCGGAATAAATCAAAACAAAAGCGGGTAATACAAGCGTCATTCGTAAGACTTGTTTTTTTCTTTTATGTTTTTTGGTAACTTAACTACATGAGTTATTAATGTGGTTTTTCAACAAAATCTGGTAACACTTTATAATAACTCAAATTTTGAATAGCCTTAATAAAGCATGAACAAAAAAAATTTACAAATTGTTTATTAAGAATGAATCAGGCTAATTAATACCCTAAGACTAACGCTTAACCCTCTATCTCCTTAATTAAGAAGTTACCAGGCCTCAGTCATTCTTAAGTTGTTTGTTCATTATTAATTAAGTTGTGAGAACATCTCGGGACCCCAGTCTGCCGTACATCTCTATCTCAAAGCCACTAACCACTGCTTTGAAGACAGTGAGGTACAGATCTTAGCCAAAGAAAAGAAACTGTTTGAGAGGGGAGTTAAAGAGGCATTTTTTGTCAGTAAAGACAATCCATCTTTGAAAAACAATGGGGGACTTAGACATCATGTATCTCCTATTTTAACTCCATCCTCAGATAGTGATAGCCAGTGTGCTAATAGGTGTGAGAGCACCCATTAGATTCCTCAACGATTACGCAAAATATGACTCATGCAGTTTATACTTGGTGTAGTTCGATAGACCTAGCTAATAAACTGAAGCTAGCTCCTCCCTTCAGATAGAAATAAGGCAGTGTCCACTAGCAATCTGACCAGCAACTTGGATAAGTGACAAAACGTCTTCACTCCAAAACTTTTGTCCAATTGACAGAATAGAACTTTTCTTTTGCTATTAAAAATTAAGTTTTAGTTCATAATTTATAAAGACTAATTAATTTTGGTAATTTAAAGCAGTATCCAAAATCTGTATTTATTTATTTATTTTTTCAGAGTAACTTTGAGAGTAAAAAGACATTGAAAAGTGCTATACACATTTTATACAGATTTCCTTTAGCCTCATGTCTCAAATTCACGACAACTACATATTTACTTTCATACACCTTTCATACACATTACTGACAAAAGCTGCAATCATGTAATTGTATGAGTACTCTATGCTGAGTAATGAAATATGTCTATAAGTTAATCTTGTGTGAAAGGTCACGACCTTTAGCAGACGGTATATCTAAACAGGGTCACAGACAGATTATAATAACATTAACCATTCATGCATATTCAAAATTAAAATGCTTCTAGTAACAGCTGACTGATTTATGGCATATTGTTCTTCGAAATGTATATTAAAATGCCGTTGAAATTGGACGCTTTGGTGATTGCACTAAGCTGATAAAAGGGTTTGACCTTTGCCCTTTTCGATTTAAGTCAGGAAAGCGATTGTCACAAGCAGAGAATTCAAATAGTAATTAATGAGTTTCTGTCATATTATTTGCCAGACAGAAATTCTAAACTGTAACCTATTATTAGACAATTTGTCCTCAATCAACTTTCTTGTAGATCAATATAGTTCGTCCAATTTCTATGGATAAATAATTAAAATAACTACATGTTTGTTTGTTTTTTCTGTTCTTGGTTTTATTATATCTGGCTCTGGAGCACTTGGATCACTGTACAAGAAGGAGTTGTGTTTTTTTCTCATTGTCTGGGTAGCGTTCCTGAATAAAACTGAATTGACGGTGTGATCTACCAATGATGTCATTTAAATGTGTTTGTGTTGGAGTATGTTTAATCCAGGTCCTTATGGTCCAGTTATCCTATAGAATGTCCCCTAGTACCTGCTCCCTGCTGTTCCATCTACATTTGTGTGGATCAACTCATTGGCCTAATACAAAGTAAATTATGCTCTTTGGTTGAATGGATTGAATTTAATTTGTGGACACTCCGGCTGCATAGCAATTAAACTTGTGGTTTATTTGAAGCATTGCACCCATTTCCATTTGTTACACATTTGCCTTTAGTAACAAGTATCTGACTATGAATTAGATGATTCAATTATTCGCTTGTACGTTGGGTTAAGCATATGTCAAATCAGTTGAATGGAGTGCTTAGTGAGATTGTGCTTTTATTCACGTTGTCGGGCTAATCGGTCACTCCTGCCGCAGACTGTCTGGGATTTGATCCGCGGTTATCTCCAACGGTGATTAAAATGGAAGACCTACACTCCTGTGATTGACAGAACCATGTCATGCACAATTCATGTTTGCGTGCATGCTCCTCTGGCCCTCTGCACATTTGCATAGGCGTGTGCACTGTGTTGTAATGACCATGTCCAATCCTATATGTGAGCTTACGTGAGTACTTTGATGTGATTATTGCAGGACCTATTGTATTGCATGGAGATTTGATGTGCTATGTGCAATGTGGTATGCAGTGTTTATGTTTATATACAGTGGAGCCTGCTATGAAAATTCCATACCCATCATGCATTTTGCACATGAAATCTGATTTTTTGCGGTGTATCAGTAGCTTAGTGTTTGTCCACTGATCCGAAGGTTGGTGGTGCGAATCCTGCTCTCGAGATAAACATCACTGACCCACCGGTTAGCGGTGCTGTCTTGTCTTTGGACAAGATCTCACCCCCAGTGTCTGTGTACACTGGTGTATGAATGTGTTGGTGAATGGGTGAGTGGTAAATGGTAAATGTGACCACTTATCTTTTCTTTTTTTTTTCTTTTTCTTTTTTTCTTTTTTTTTTTTTTACCTGGCTAAGCACAAGATCAATGTTATTGTCTTTTTTTCTACTGTCAAATCTCATGAAAGGTATTTACACATCATATATATTCAGTGTGTCATGTGGGACTAAAAATAATAAATAAATAAAAATAAATAAATAAATAAATAAATAAATAAATAAAATAATAATAATAATAATAATAATAATAATAATAATAATAATAATAATAATAATAATAATAATAATAATAATAATAATAATAATAATAATAATAATAACAATAATAATACTTAAGCCTTCTATATATATTTAATTTAATTTTATATTATTTCAGAGGAGAAATAAAAAAATACCTGAGATTATATCCAACACATTCTCTAAGCAAAAAGCCATTCATGTATCAACTTCCTCTTTACTGGCAACGTTTTGACGACATTTCACCATTCAAATGATATAATATTTTGTTTCAAATTGCTAAGTGCTATGGCAACGGTGTATATTTTTCATCACTGAATGAGTCGCTTTCTCTGTACTGAGGTTTAACCAATGGCATTGTGTTGCTATTACTAAACATAAGATTGGCTCACTTTGCAGATATCTTCTACATCACTTGATAGGTCAACAGTGAGAATTAATTAAAAACAAATCATGTATATTTTGTTTATATAATGTAAGGTTAGCAGTGGTCAGTAATGGAGCTCATCAGTCCCGCCCCGCATCAGCTCCAGTGTGTGACAGCTCTGGCAGCTCGTCAACTCCACTCTGCTCACACGTCAATCAAACCCAGTCTAAGAAATAAGCAATTAACTATTAGCATCAACACTCAAGTAACTGACGCGTGGGGCAACAAGAAAGAGACAGAAGAGGGAGGACGAGGGGTTATAGGGGGGCAGGGTTCACATGAGTTCAGAAGGCACCCCGCCCATTTCCAAATAACTGAGACAGTTTTTCCAAGGGGATTATCTTCTTAAAAAGTCAGATCTGAATTATGCAAACGAGTAGTAGGAAGTTTAAAACAACTGTGCAGCATCTGTTGGAATACATTTTGTTTTGTTTTAGTGCATTCTGAGTCGTGACGATTAAGTGTAATATGTGACTTTTGTAAAGGGCCCACCACCTGTTTTTCTTCATATAGATTATATTACTTTGCCTTAAATGTTGGAATTAAAGTTATCCATCTCTATAGAGACATTCAAGAAACTCCACCATACCAACTCAGTATCTGTTCTGAATATGTGTGTTTTTAAAGGCAAAAAAGGCAAAACAAAACTTTAAAACTGTAATAAAATAAACAGATGTTAGATAAATTAAACCTGTCACATCTCCATGGTAGCGGAACCAAAAACTAAAAAGTTACATAGCGTACCTTCAGATCAAACACTGGGCTTACATTTACAATATCTGCAATGTACAACCTAATACACCATTACTGAAAAAATACAAAATACATTATATCTGCTTTCATGTTTGTCCTGGATCCAGGTTTAGTCCTGATATAGATTTGGTTTGGTCCTGGTAAAATGGTTTAGTAAAATCTACGTAGTCTTAGTTTCGTCCCATTTGGACTAGTGTGAACGCAGTGTGTATTTCCTCACTGCAGCTGTAGATGTATGGGGTGTGGCTCAGACTCTATTGTTGTCTGCCACCAACAGTTGACCCCACTGTGTTAACAATAAGCCCAGTTTATTGATCTCAGTGTAGAAATGCTTTGATATAATGCCATAAGACAACACGAGCCATCACGTCTCTGGGGAAAGGGACAAATGTTATGATGGATGGAAACTATGCCCCGTGTCTTTTGTAGAAAATATAACACATATTGAAACATATGTGTAACTTGAGCTTTACAGCACACATGTTGGAGATGCTAACCTGACACACCAACTCAAAATTATGTTTGATTATGTCTCTAACCATTCAAAGATGCACTGTTTTAATGATTTAACTGGAAGAAGTAAGTGCCGTATTTTTCGAACCAGCCAAAAAATGCATAATAATGAAGAAAAAAAACATATATAAGTCGCGTGAGACTATAAGTTGCATTTTTTGGGCAAATTTATTTTACAAAATCTTCCTGTATTACCACATGATGTCACAAGCTATGGAAAAAGTGCATTTTATAGTCTGGATAATACAGTAGGTGTTTAAATCTATCCAACTTGTTCTGTTTGTTGTTGCAGTATTTACATGTATAAGAAATTGTGCATTGCTTTATATTTATATCTTAAATTTTAGCAATATATCAGGGTTTTACTAAATAAATGATGATAAGATGCAGACAGTGTACAACATCCAATTACATAACAAAGAGCAGCTATATTATCTTTGGGATGAAAAATAAGTACCTTTATTTTCTCTAATTCACCATTTAAGCCACATGTCAGTTTGCGATAAACAAAATATTTTACAGTTAGATGCACTAATACACACATTTCGTTTCCATGTGATTCCTGGTGTAACATGCAGATACACTCCCTCTCTTCTCTCCTAATTGGTCCGAACCAGTTGATTGTCCTTTGCAGCTTGGGGCTTTGGGCTTACACCATTGGCTGCGGCGAGCGGGTTGACCTGTGACCTCTGCAGATAATGTCACACATCCAATTACATGTCGGATATGTCCTGGTAATCCTATGGGAATTTGATTACGGGGGAAGAGAAAATCATTTTACTGTTTGATTCTATGTCCAAATGAACATAGTGTATAGAGAGCTAAGCTTAAAGTGTCCTTGAAACATTTATTACTGTGTTCAAAGACATGGGTGTTAAATGAATACACGGGACCTCATATGACTTGTGAATAATATAGAGAAAAACCAATGTACTCTCGAGACAGATAAAGTCGTATCAGGTTAATTAACAACGCTCTAGACGTAGAAATGTTGAAAGTAAAAGTAATTTCGTAGACCACATTCAAAATTGTTTTAAATCTTGAACAATACACAGTGTAATAATGGGTTTACAGCGCATTATTGGTTCACTTTAGACTGGGTCGTGGTAAGCTGCTGTCGTAATACTCGCTAGCGCCATCGTCAAGCACAAACCACATTGATTGGCAAGGTAGGCGAAGTGTCTTGCCTAAAGACACAACTACAGATTCTACTAGAGCCACTGCTTCCCCACTGTGGCACCTGTATTTCCAAATGTCTCCCATTCAAGTACTAACCGATGTAGGACTTGCTTAGCTTTCAAAATCAGATGAAGTGTCTGGCCACAACCAACAGGCCCCATAATCTGAATTTGGTTAGTTTAGCTGACGTGAAATGAGTTCCAAAGGCCTTGCTGTCGAATACTCTTCATTTTTTATTTGATAACACTTTTGAAATGCCACAGCTTATAATGCTTTGTAGCTGCGTTCAAATACTACACTATTGACATTGGTGTTCAGATGTCAGTTCCTCCATTGGCAGCACATGTTTTGTCTCACTCTAGCCTCATGAAACCATTTCTGAAGCATATTTCACACAGATAAGCATCAGCCGTGCAGCAGTCATATCTATAGTCTGTCAGATCTCACATGACCCTTTGTGGAGCAGCTCTTTCATGTGGCTCGCTTTGAACCGTGCGCACATGACAAAAACAAACAATATCTGGACTTTGGTCAGGAGCAGTTAAAAATGCAAAGGTTACAGGAAACACTTTATCTTTATAGCCCCGGCCTTATGCTCAGTGCCGTTTAAGGAGGGAATCCTGAATGACAGATGAGAAATGCCACACCCTATCTATATGTCCAATCGTATAAATACTCTTCACGTTGAAAAAGCAGTATTTATGTTGTTGTCACTGTAACTGCAGCCGTAGTATCTTTAGTACCCAGGAAGGATAAGGTACATGAAGAGGTTACAACAGGTTTTGGTTTTATCCCACAGTATCAAGTAAAAGTAATGGTAGTAGGAGGAGTAGTAGCAGGAGTAGTGCATTTGGAGTTTAAAAAAAGTCATTGGAAGCTTGAAGTTTACTCTTTGTAGCAGTGTTTTCAAAAGCCAAATGTTTCCTCACAGCTATCAAAAAACAAGTCCATCCCATTTTCATTGATAATATCTGTAGATGATGTTTCTTTTTCTTTTTTTTTTCCAAAACAGAGCTATCAGTTTTTGCCATCAAAGTCTTTATCAACCAAATGATTGACCATAAAATTCTATTACACAATTAATGTTTACTGCTCAGTTATTTTCTCCAGTGCGTCTTGAGTGACAGATGAGAAATGCCAGTTCTTATCTCACCTATCTCCTTAGGTCTGACATCAACATGCCTACGTGCCAGTCTGCCTGTCTGTCTCCGACTCTCATTCCTGTCATAGGTTTGTTGACACAATAACAGCATTCCGTTCTCTACTCTATTTGACGCCTAAATCGTAGCACACTGTGATTTTTACTAATGATAGCCAAACAGGAAATGGTGAGCATAGGCACTGCTTTATTACCAAATATGAGTCATGAGAAATGTTAAGTGACAGATTGTGACATTTGTTCTATTTGGAGGCCGATCCCTGAAGTCCTTACAGTGCTAATTGGTTCATATGGCACTAAGGCAAGGCAAGGCAAGTTTATTTGTATAGCACAATTCGTACACAAGGTAATTCAAAGTGCTTTACAGAATAAGAAAGACATTAAAATCACACAAATCAAACATAAATAATCACAAATAATCATCATAAAATCAACATTAAAAGAGAAGAGTGCAGAATAAAAACCTGTCAGTCATATGCACAGCTAAACAGAACTGTTTTGAGTCTGGATTTAAACATTGTCAAAGTAGAGGCCTGTCTCACATCTTCAGGAAGACTGTTCCAAGTTTTAGCTGCATAAAATTTAAACGCTGATTCCCCATGTTTAGTCCTGACTCTGGGCACCAGCAGGAGGCCGATCCCTGAAGTCCTCAAATTGCGAGATGGTTCATATGGCACTAACATGTCGGAGATATACTTTGGACTTAGGCCATGGAGAGACTTATACACAAGCAGAGCTGCTTTAAAGTCTATTCTTTGAGCTACAGGAAGCCAGTGCAGAGACCTGAGCACAGGACTTATGTGCTCATACTTCCTGGTTCTAGTCAGGACCCGAGCAGCAGCATTCTGGATGTACTGCAGCTGTGTTAAGGCTCGTTTGGAGAGGCCAGTGAGCAGGCCGTTACAGTAGTCTAACCTACTGGAGACAAATGCATGAATAAGTCTCTCTAAGTCTGGCTTTGACAGTATACCTTTGATTTTTGCAATGTTTTTTAGGTGGTAAAAAGCTGCAGATGTTATTGATTTGATGTGGCTGTTAAAGTTCAAGTCTGAGTCCATTATTACCCCTAGATTTCTAGCCTGATTTGAAGGTTTTAGAGAGAGAGACTGGAGGTGACTGCTGACACTTTCTCTATGTTTCTGTGGGCCAAAGATGATAACTTCAGTCTTGTCTGAGTTTAGCTGGAGAAAGTTGTTTTGCATCCACACACTGATCTGTTGGATGCAGTGGCAGAGTGAATCCACTGGTCCATATTCACCTGCTGCTAGTGAGACATAGATCTGAGTGTCATCTGCATAGTTGTGGTAAGACACATTATTGCTGCGTATTAACTGGCCTAATGGCAGCATGTAGAGATTGAACAGCAGGGGTCCCAGGATTGAACCCTGGGGCACCCCACAGGTCAGGGACATTTTATCTGATACACTAACATGTCAGCGATGTACTTTGGTGCTAGTCCATGGAGAGACATGTACACAAACAGAGCTGCTTTAAAGTCTATTTTCTGAACCACAGGAGCAAATGCAGAGACCTGAGCACAGGACTTATGTGCTTGTACTTTCTGGTGCTTGTACTTTCAAGACCCCAGCAGCAGTGTTCTGGATGTACTGCAGCTGTCTTAAGGCTCATTTGGAGAGACCAGTGAGCATAAATATAGCATAAACTACTTATATAAACTAAAAAAATATCCATGGCTTTCAGAGTCATGCCATTGCAGTTAACAATTCAGCACAAAATATTTGATCTTTTTTTGTATCTTACCTTGCCTTTTGAATGGTGCAAATTCCTCAAAATGTCGTCAATAAGCAAGAAATTGAAACCCATGAACACAGTGTGAATGCTGTTCACATTTAAACGAGAAATCCTATTTGTTTCTATGCAGTTTCTGATGATCACTTTCAGCTGTAAGTAGGCATATATGTCACTGTCGGTCTGTGGGACTGGGGGCATTCCTCTCATAGTTGAGTATTTGCACATGGATGCCGTTGGCGTATCCGCATTAGAGCCTGGAGCCACAGCCACAGCCTGTTATCAAGCGCTCACATCTTCAGAGGCTTCCTGCCATTTGGCCCGGCTGACACGTTTGAGATAGAGGGACGGGGAGACAAATGAAACGCATACATCAGGACTGAGGCTGGTGGGCAGTGGATGTATAGCACATTAATGTAAAGAGCCTGCCAGCTGAGAATCTTCACTGGACAACCACACAAAGCAGCAATGCAAATATGGATCCTTCTGGCACTACTTTTAAGCTTCTATTCCTCATTACACATTATTTGGTTGATAATAATGTGTAA
Organism: Periophthalmus magnuspinnatus; assembly: GCF_009829125.3. Lineage (NCBI taxonomy): Eukaryota > Metazoa > Chordata > Actinopteri > Gobiiformes > Gobiidae > Periophthalmus > Periophthalmus magnuspinnatus. Next base: position 9,620,290 of record NC_047148.1, read on the forward strand.
ACTGTTTGTATATTGCTAAATTCATAAATATATTTCAGAATCGATTGGAATACTGATTGGAACTAGCCGGCTGCCGCTGTGCACAGATCCAATTGTGAATGGCTCAGGCTTAGTAACTTAATTAAGGGGATAGGGTTTGAGCTTAGGGTTAATTAAGTAGTTACCAAGCCTGGATCATTCTCAATAAACTATTTGTTCATTTTGAGTTAAGTCTTTGTTAAATCTTTATCAAGGCTATTAAAAGAGTAGTTATGACAGTTCTAGTTTCGAAGTATGTGAGTCAAAGAGAAGAAAAACACAGGCTCAAACATGAAATAGCCTTTGTAAAGAATCAAAAGATTAGCTATGACCTCCTGCTGTATATTGTCACTGATGAATCCATTTAAGTTGAGCTAAAAAATTCTGTTATACTTCAAGTGAATTTACTGAAGGCTCATCTTTTGTGTATATATGTAATCACAGTGGAGTACTCAACAGGGTTTGACCTTTTTATATCATAAGACTAGATTTCTATAAACTTTAAATGTTTTTTTTATATATATATTTTCTTCACACATCTGTGGTCAGAACAGTGTGAATGACTGTTACTCCCACTCACGTTTTTCTTCGGTCGGTTCATTTGTATACATAAACGGAACAGTTGTGTAGCTCTCAGCCAATCACAGATCAGATAAAAAGTGGGAACTAACAGGTGACTAATTACAGCAGCAACAGTGGAAGTGATGGGCAGGGCTTGATATGTTTCCAGATATGCTAAATGTTTCAAGATAGACAAATCAGACTTTATTTATCACATGTAACTTTCACGATTCAGGAGAGAAGAGGGAAATAATAACTACAGATGCTATTAAACTGGCTAAAATGAAGTTTTCTTGAGGCACGCGATGTAACTTTTCTGGTGAAGGGTCTGCCACCTACTTATCTTGTATTTTTTTAATAAAACATGCATTCTTATCGTGAGCGAGGTCACGTCTCCGCACATCCGTGGAGACAGATATGTTTAATGCCGTACTGTAAAACATTCCAGGCAAAGCAATAACATCTCCATGGAGAAAAACAGGTGGCGGATGCTCTACTGGAAAAGTTGCAAAGTGCACCTTCATGCACAGTTAGCTACAGATTGCAGAAGGAAAGACAGAGGTCCTATAAAAGCACGTGTATGACCTTTGACACTTGAAGGTTTAGTTCACTTCCACCTTCATTACATCTCCAGATAACAGACAGCACGACTACAGGTAAAACAACAACTACTTACTTTATATAGGCGTGAATTACTACAACCACCTCTGCTACTTTTCACCAGTTTCTCTTTATGCTGTGGGTGCCCTGATACTTGGTCTAATATCTCACAAAGTTATCTACTCAGCGTTAACTTCATATCTAAGTTATGCTTTTGTTGTTATGCTTGAGCTATGACGCATATTCAGTCGCTTTTAGCCTTCAAGTTGATTTAGAGGCGACAATGAGCAAATGTTTACACTGGGTTATATCAGACCGTCTGGGTGTTGTGTAAAATGGTTTCTGCAGATATATATGTGTATAATATCAACTTGTCTCAACAGAAAGTAAGTAAAGAAGTGTTTTGAGGTAAAGGCTATTCATTTTACATTTGTATCGTCGCTCAGGTAACGCAGACGCAGCTACAACACAACTGACGGCACGAAACAAATTTGTTCATAAATAATGTGAACTTTAAGGCAGGTATATGGAGGGTCCACTACCTGTTTGTATCCATGGTGATATTATTGCGTTTCCTGGAATGTTTTATATGGCGTTAATCCTATCTACCCCTTTTGGAGACAAGCAGGTACCACCACAAGGCCAAGTTACAGATCTAAATTAGTTTTTCAGCATATTTTTGACTCATAAAACACCTAGAATAATAGTTTAATGCCATACTGTGGAGATTTCCAAGCAAAGTTACAATATATGCATGGAGACAGCCACATGATAGACCCTCCACCTGAATAATAACATGATAGCGCACCTTTAAATGGTTTATTTTGAACATGCAATGGTAAATTTATTGTGTTATTACTGTGTATATGCAGCTAATAAGTCAGATTCAGAATTGAAAGAGTAGTCCAATAGTAAAAAGTCTGCAGTCTCCATTTTACTTGCGGCGTGCTTTTTCTTCTTCTACTCCCCCGAGCAAAGGGGACAGCTGCTTATGCCTGATAAACGGCTGGCATTTGGTGCACTGAGAGAAGAGAGAGAGACAGAAGTGAACGAGTGCACGCTGAAAGGGTGGAGGGGGGGGGGCAATTGGGTGCGGCACATTGATCGAAGAGTGAAAAAAGGCCAGTCGGGATTAAAGAGCAAGAGTGTTTTTGGCAGCGGTCAGTGCAGCAGCCGTCTACAGCAGAGAAGATGAAGTCAGAAGTGACCTAGATTCCAAGACGGGCCAGACATAATGGGCCAGGCCTACCGCGAGTGAACCCCCTCACCCCAGAGCGGGCCTCCTCCTCTTCAGTCAAAACAATAACAGAGTCCAGCCCCCCACCACAGCCCCCGCCACAGTCCCCTGATGCACTGCACTTGGCCCCTCTCATGTTAACTCCCAGCAGCTGTACGCACTGTTGGACCAGGACCCTCTCCAAGATTCCTGGAAAGGGAACTTAGGGAATGTTGTAGTAATGTTTGGATAAACTGACGTCTCCTGAAAAAGATCCAGCTTTATTAGCCTGTGGTGGATTGTTTCCTTCGACAACGTGGAGCAGACACCGCTGATGTGCAGCAAGTGGATTTCATTATGTCTATGGACTGCTTCAGTGTTTGTAAATGACAATGGGATGAGTCAATGTTTTTTGGAAGCAGAACACAAGACGGTAATTAGCCCTCAAAGTGAAGAACGATTGTCCCATTCAAATACATTTTATTTGGTAGTTCAGTTTTAGATTGGAACTGAGATTTAAGGTGTTTGTGTAATCCCTCAGTCATCCAGGTATGATCCATAGTAAAAGAAAAATCCTACTTTTGATGCTCATCCAGGCTGTTTGTTCAGTTCTGGTGGACATAACCTTATATTTATCTGAAGGGAGGAGCTAACTACACTGAAACTAACACACCTACTTATTTACAGTTTCTTTTTGTTGTTTTTTGCTTTGCTTGAAACGTTCTACATTATGGGTACGTCGTAATCCCTCATTTGTCCAGGAATGATCTGTTCAATCAAGACATTTTGACTCCCAGCAGGAAATACTCTTCAGTCTGATTCAGTCTGATTGAAAATTGGTAGTTAAAACAAATGACAGATGACTACCTTTAAAACCCTTTCTACCATTCTACAGTATGGTATAAACAAAGTATAAATACACACCTATCGCCATGTAGACAAGCAGGTGATGCCATGAAAATAAGTCACAGGTAAGAGGTCATTTTTAAAGCCATAAAATATTGGATGAATGCAAGATAGAAAAAATGCAGTACTGTGGAGAGCAAAAACGCCAAAATGAAGACAGGCATGTGAAGGACCCCACTAGAAAAGTAACACAGTGCACATTTAAGTTCATATAACCATTACATATGTTTAACCAAAGAACTGACAACTTCACTAAGGAACTCATAGGACCAATCAGTCTGGCACATAAAATGCAAATCTAACAGCAAGTCACACGGCAATGTGAGATAATGTGGTCACTGATATACAATATGGGAAATAACTTTAGTAAGAACAAAGACTTAAATGTATTATCGAGACTAATCCGGCCATAAGCGTAACATGGTGTCCTTTTGACGCTGGCACACTACAACAGCTCGTGATGTCCTTAGTGCCCTCTTTGTGGGGTCAGAGCGGGAGATGTTAACGGTCACATGACTCACGCATCACATGATCTGTCTGCCCGTCAGAGCTGTTGTCCCATCACCTCTGCCGAGCACAGACCACGCAAGAGGAAATGTAAAGCTGAACAGGATGTGAAAGTGCGGCTGGGGACTCCACGGCAGATCAAAATGTTCCTATATGACATTTTTACGTAATAGGCTGTACGGTACTTTTCCACGCCTTTAGTTTTGGTGTCCAGAACACACTCCAAACACTAGCAATCTGTCATTTATGTCAAAATGTCTAATGTATTACGATAAAGTCTGACACAAAATCTCTTTTACATATTGTACTAAACCATCACATTGCTCTTGTTAATGAATACAATTAGTTCAGTTGTAAAAGAGCAATTGAAAAGGTAAAACTGCTTAAGTGTGTGATTTATTCTTTGCAATCTATCACAAATGATCATTCGAAATTCAATCATGTTACTTTCACTGATATTAAGAGTCATAACTAACTACACTAACCCTAACCCTCCGCAGGCAGAGACCAGAGCTTTTATAAGTCTCCACACTGTCCCTCTCCTGCCCTGCTCTCTTGTTCTTTATGTTTGATTCATTATAGACCATACTGGACTGTCGAGAACTAAAGATTGTTTTTGAAAAGGTTATGTTTCACGCTTAAATAGTAAAAGATAAATATCCACATTCAGCTTGATTTGGTCACATTTTATCAACATGAAAAAGTTCTGTTTGTGCTGTGAAAGGAATATGCTGATCTGAGATAGAGAGAGACAGAGAGAGAGACAGACAGAGAGATAGAAAGAGAGGAAAAGAAAAAGAGACAGACATGGGGCGACTGTGGCTTTGGTGCACACACACACACAGACACAGGCTCATCCTCCAACCACCAGAGACAGGGACCAGCACTGGATCGGCAATATGCAATCACACCAAATAGACACTCTGCATCTGTAATAAGCATTTTCAGCTCATGCTAAGGGACAATTTGCACATAAATACAACTGTCTGACAATATGGAGCTCTATTTTTGACTGGAGTGGCACCAGGGAAGGTTAAATGGTAAAATGGAGACGATACAAGTGGGACGATTAGGCTTGTTGCATAGATGAGTGTGCGATTTGTGTTTCGCTCAGTGAGGTTTGTAAGGTACTTGTGGATAAATAGAGGGTCTATTACTTCTACTGGATCACCAATACCGATGTCTATCAAAGAATCAAGTTTTCAGAATTGCCAATGCATTTTCAATGTCCATTATGTGACATTTTTTGGTGGTGGGTTTGACCTCTTCTTGTCTCCATGGAGATGTTATATTTTCTATCTTCCAGTATTTTTTTATGTATCAAACATATCTAAACATACATTTTTACAGTGAGCAGGATCACCTTTCCACATGTCTAACCTGTAATTTGCTTGATTAGAATAAATTCACTTCACTAATTGCAATTTAAAGTAATTACATTGGAATATTTCATGGATATTTGCATTCATTTGGTTAATTGTGCTTCAACCAATATACAAATTGTGGGATATATTACAATTTCACGTTATAATCATGACAAATCAACTTGCATACAGATTTAATTGTGTAGGATTTAAACAAATAGAGTGGAATTGCTCAAAATGATCTACTTTTCTGATTGAAATTGTCACAATACACATGAAAACTGTTTATAATATATATCTTTAAATAACAATTAAGCGGTGGACTGGATGCCATGTCTGATATTGTTCCTTGCTCTAAAAACTTAATTGAAAAAACATCCTTGTTGAAAAATCATTCTTTATGTAAGTGCGGTTGAACAGAACCTTTTTTGGATGCGGCACTTCTGAAGAGTTCCCAGCATGCAGCAGTGCGTTGGTTGGGCTCCACAACTGGGAGACAGGCACTATTAAAAAGTGCAGCCAACTAAAAATACAAAACACCAAGGTCCCACGAGGAGAGCGAGGAGCCACTGTGCCAAGTGCAAAACGAAAACCTAGAATTAGCTGGCTTATGTGTGATTGTAGGTGTGCGGTAGACACTGTGATTCCAAATGTGGCACAACGACAACTAATATATCTACGCTGCTTAAAATAAAACAAAAGCACGGCTGGGATCAAATTAAAACTAGTAGTGAATAGTGTCAGCACATTCTCTTTATTCCAAGGCATTAAGGCTCTATGTGAGAGAATCAAATGGCATCAAAAGAATGGTAAGACTGAGTACTTTTTAAAACTGTGGCGCTACCTCTAGTGATATGTAGACTTATGTTGGTATTCGGAGGTCTTCTGGGGTTTAATTCTGCAAATATTTATCCATTGAGCGTGGTTTAGTTGGCATTTAGTCATGGTTCTTACTTTTTTTTGTCTTGATAGAACGGTTTTCGGCTTAGAGCTGCCAAACTCAACCTGAATACTAAGGAAAAGACCCAATTTTTTACCACATTTTCTTTAATATCACTACTGTATATGTTTTGATACTAGTACTCTGTCTTGTTCAAATAAATATAGTCAAAAGTAGTCATTTTTCCTTTGATTTTGGACAAATTTGAACAGTTAATGATCATTTGAACTAACATATTTTCTAATTACTTTCAAACCACTGGGAACCACTTACATGACAAAGAAAGAAGGAGTGGGGTTTTTGAAAGATGCATTGAGAGACAGTTGGACAGATACAATATAATGAGGTGAGGCTGCCACTGGAGAAGAGGAATGTGACAGCGGTCTTGTATCGTCCCTCACATGAAAAGACAAGTGGCTCTGGGCCAACAAGGCCAAGTGGATCCTTTAATTACAGCAGACAAAGGGAAGGGAGAGGCGGCATGTTTGGTGGTGCTGAGTGGGGGATGAGAGGAAAAGAGGGATGGTTGTGGACGGGGGGGAGCATGACGATCTGTCTTCTGTGTGTGCGGACATGTGGTCAATCAAACTATGCCCACATGGTACACTTCCCTTTACAATACTTTGGGGGCAATCCACAGATGAATACTGTTGCTGGTGTCCATGGGCAAGACACTTAATCCACCTCGCTCCAGTGTCTGTGTACATTGGTGCGTGGGAATGGGTGAGTAGTTCCTTGATGTAAAGCGCTATGAGTGCCTTGAAGGTGTAAAAGCGCTATACAGTGGTCCCTCGCTATAACGTGGTTCACCTTTCGCGGATTTTTTTATGTACAATTTTTCATGCTTTTTTAACAGCGTATGAGCTCACATTGTGTTCTGCGTCCTGATTGGCTAAATTGACTTAAGACTTTTATCGCCATTGTCACTGAACACAGCTCACAAACTAGGATCTTTCTTTGGTGATAGAGTGCAACATAAAAACACTGAATAAGTACAAATAAGGGCATGCATAAAGTTAAAAAGATATGCTTGGAAATAAAATAAATAATTAAATTAAATTAAATTAAATTAAATTAAATTAAATTAAATTAAATTAAATTAAATTAAATTAAATTAAATTAAATTAAATTAAATTAAATTAAATTAAATTAAATTAAATTAAATTAAATTAAATTAAATTAAATTAAATTAAATTAAATTAAATTAAATTAAATTAAATTAAATTAAATTAAATTAAATTAAAAAAATAAATACAAAATAAAATAAACTAAATAAAATAACAACATCAGAGCAATAGTGCAAACATGGCTTATTAAGGTGACCGGTATTGTAAAGTGTTCAGTTTAGTGCAGATATTTGGATAATTTCAGCCCTGGGATTGCTGAATCTCTACTGAACTAAATGTCAAAAAGTAGCTGTTAACTTGAAAAATACCACTACATGACATCACAAGGTGGAACAGAGCATTTTGAGCTTTGGAGATGTAGGCTGACTAATAATGATGGCTAAGGGACTGCAGACCAATGTCAATCAATCTCCTCCGTGTCATGTCTCCTGCACAGGACATAATGCGTTCAGCCAAAATTTGTTCGATTGCTAGCGGTGTTACTTGTATGTTTGCGAGTTTTCTCCCCCGACAAAACCCACAATGTCGATGAAACGCTCTGCATCGACAAATTTCAGAAACGCTTTGGACTTAAAAGTGTTTCTCTGCACGATACCGCTGGACTAGAGGCATACGTGAACAACACATTTAAAGCGATCACTGAGAAAGGGGGATATAATATACGAAGGTTTGAACTTTGAGAGAGTTTAAACAGGAGAGAAATGTGAGAAAACGTCTATGCCTGTGTGAGAAAAGTGTATAAAGTGTATGGTGAGGGGTTTTACAGCCTTAAAACATATATAATAATTGTAAAAAGCCCCGCGATAAACGAGGGACTACTGTATAACAATGTGACCATTTACAATTTATTATTTTTTTATTTTATTTTTTTAATATAAACCCCACCAGAAAAGTTACATAGGCCATCAATTAATATATGTTTATATTTTCATTTTAGATCCAAATGGGCTTTTTAGACTTGCCCGTTTTTGTCATAATGTGGAATTAGTATATTGGTATTGGCAGTCCTTATTGAGTTCACGTTTTAGTTTGGGTGTAGTCCTATTTTAGTCCCATTTTTATGCACTGAACTAACTGCAGCCTTAATCAATCCAAAACTTTCACATACTAAGTGAATATACTAAGCAAGATATACAGCACGATCTGTTAGTCCTATAAAGCTCAAGGTAACGTGTAAACTCAACATTTATAATAAAACGCAAGGAGTTTGTCAGTGGTATGCAAGTGGAGCTCTGAAACAATGACTTCATCTCCTTGCGTTTTTTTTTGTTTTGTTTTTTTTTCCCTTCTTTTTGTGACTGTTTTTACAAAAAGCCTGACAAAGATCTTACGAATTTCAACTGACAAGACAAGCTGACCTGAATTGAGATTTGGAGACAAATATAGCAGCACAAAATACAGTCTTCAAACCGGTCTAAAAATACACACATTTGAAATTACAAATAAAGACTTTGGAGTGACACTTCACAGCAGATCAGGTTTCTAAATGGGGCCACCATTCAAAATCAAAGCGTGTTATATGTGCGAATTAAAATAAGGTAGGCTGCTGAGTTTGAAAGGATTATGGAAGTGCTTATTACAGCTGGGTTTATAAGAGACTGCCATTTGCTGTTTATAGACCCATTTGAATATGCCGACAGTAATACTTTGTGCTCCAAATATGTAAATCAAAAATCTAATTATTTCACTTACTCTTACGCCATCCAGTTTTGTATTGTGTAATTTATTGTAGTTATTTGAAAGGGCCCGTTTTACGCTATTTTCTGATCTATGTTCTAATGTTATTTCCACACTACAAACATACCTGGAGTTATGTTTTGTTTTGTTTCATTCAAACAAAACGTTCATATTTAGGCTGTGTTACTGCTCTCATACTGAAAACACTCTGTTCCACTTTGTGATGTCATGTGGTAATACTGGAAGTGCTCCACTGTGTTTTTAAACTCTATACACCTTCACTAGAATAATTTCAGAATCATCGTCAGAATCAGAATCAGAATCAGAAGACTTTTATCACCATTGAACCACCATTTATCACCAGTGAACACAGCTCACAAACTAGGATCTTTCTTTGGTGATAAAGTGCAACATAAAAACACTGAATAAGTACAAATAAGGGCATGCATAAAGTTAAAAAGATATGCTTGGAAATAAAATAAAAAAATAATTAAAATAAAAATAATTAATTAAAATAAAATAATTAATTAAAATTAAAATAAATTAAATAAAAATAAAATAAAATTAATACAAAATAAAATAAATAAAATAACAACATCAGAGCAACAGTGCAAACATGGCTTATTAAGGTGACCGGTATTGTAAAGTGTTCAGTTTAGTGCAGATATTTGGATAATTTCAGCCCTGGGATTGCTGAATCTCTACTGAACTAAATGTCAAAAAGTAGCTGTTAACTTGAAAAATACCACTACATGACATCACAAGGTGGAACAGAGCATTTTGAGCTTTGGAGATGTAGACTGACTAATAATAAAAGGTTACTCAACATGTGTGAATGAATCAAAACACAACTGCAGGTATGTTTTTTGATGAGGTAACAGCATTATGACTTGTCTTAAAGCTCACAAGAGTCAGTTTTACGTAACATAGGACCTTTAACATTTTAACCTGTTGTTCTGTACAGTATCTTTAAGTGTTCTGAAGGTCGCTTGTAAATAAACTGTACAGATATCAGATTTAATATCTTTGTTCATCTCTTGCAAAAAATAACTTGAAACGTTACCTCATTGTCTCTCCTTTGGTTGTGTTGAACAATGCAACAGAGTTAAATAGATTTTGGCCTTTTTAGGTTAAACAGGCAGCCGCCAAACGAGGGGCCTCTCTGACACGTGATACTCTTCTTGCAGATTTACAAAGCAAAGTGTATTAGGGGCCCCAAATGGGATAAATCCATATGCTCTGAGCCCTTTGACAGTTATTGGGCAGGAATAAGCAACAGGTGCAGCCCCAGTGAGTGTGTGTGTTGCATTTGAGTGAAATGGGAAACCCGGCCGCACTCTTTAAACCACGGCGTGTATGTGCTGTGGTAATGGCCCCTCTTTCCCCCACCCATACATTACCCATAATGCATGAGGTAGACTAGAGCGACCAGTAGCAGACCCACTACCACATGATGAAAGCAGAGAAAATAACTCACCCGGCTTTTCATTTCCCCACTTGTCTCTTTTTATACCAGTTTTTCCAAGAAATCCCCAAATTAAACCATCGGCTTAAATAATAGATTGGGTGATGATGTTGAAAGACCGCACAAAAAGACTCTAGGCTTTTTTTATGGAAGAATAATTTACACAAGCTACTCATTTCACTGTCAAACGCATCTGTCTCTCTGTGATTTTATTGTTGCAAGCTGATGACTCTATGGCGAGTTTTCCACTGTTATTGGATCTGGTCATTCAAAAGCTGTAAATTTGGCTATATTCCAATCTATTTTTCCCTCCGGCAGCGTATGAGAGAGAGTCTTAGAGCTTTGAATTGTACAGAATGATACATAATGAGAATGGCCTTTGTTTGGCAACGTTAGGCAAGGCAAGTTTATATAGCTCAATCCACACACAAAGGATTTAAAGCACTGTACAGAATAACAAAGACATTAAAAACACAACACCAACAAATAAGAACATCAAACACCTAAATTGTTAGTGTAATCTCGTGTAATCTAGTGTAATGCAAAAAAAATTGGTACATCAAATTTTTTTGTAGCACTTTTCTACTTTATAAGCACCCAAACCCCTTTTGGGTTGGGACAAGGTGGGTTAAGTGTCTTGCCCTTGGGTACAATAACAGTATTAATCTATGGGAGCTGGAATCGCACCGCCAACCTGAGGGTCAGCGGACAAACACTCTGCCAACTGAGCTGCTTTCACCCCAGTTTATCCATCCATTTTCTTCCGCTTATCCAGGGCCAGGTCGCTGGGGCAGCAGTCTAACCAGAGACTCCCAGACTTCCCTCACCCCAGACACGCTCCTTCGGTGGGACCCTAAGGCGTTCTCAGGCCAGCCGAGAGACATAGCCCCTCCAGCCTCACCCCAGTTTAGTCATCTGAAAAAACAAACGTTCACATGACTCCCTCTGGAACTTTTTTCAGCCATACCTACATTGTTGCTGCTGAATTGAGATATTCAACCACACTCTATCGCGGGGGGGTTTACAAACGATTAAAGTGTCTTGCTCAATGGGTCAATGGGTTGTGCACAATGGGTCAAAGGAAGGACACAACCACCAAGCTCATTAACATTTACTTATATGTTATATATATAAAATGCCAGGATTTATTTGTATTAAGATCTCATAGATGGGATTAGGAGCAGATCATGGGGCATTCAATCGGGGTCATACAAGGAAACGTTTTTCACGCTCAAACAAAAAGCAGTGGGAATTAACCTAATAATAACCCTGCATCCTCAAATTATAAGCCGTGCTAAAAGGGTTACAATGACAAATTCAATAAGTTGGATTGGGTTGACCAAAAGACAGCTCTCCCCTCCTGACCCAGAGTGTAGCCCGTGGCTCTCTCTAAATCTGCTCTAATCTCATTATTTGATCAGCCGGCCGGGCCTGTGCTGAGAAGGGTAGTTATGAGCCAGGGTTCGTGCTTTGGACGTCCAGCCAGCACAACCTGAAACTCTGGGTATGCTGAGCACTCTGACACCCCCAGCCCCACCCCCCCATGGACCAAAATAAATACTGTATGACGTAAACGGTTATATGAAGAGTATAGCTGTTACAAAGGTGAAAGGTGACAAAGAAATAAATATCTGTGAGATCTGGATAATCTTTCTTCCTTTGTGAGAGGAATATCTTGTATGTTTATAAAGAAAAAAAGTGCAAAACAACTATGAACAATTAGGCGTATATGTTTAACTTGTGCATTATCTTCTCAGGTTTAGAATGGTACATGGACAAGAGCCAAAACAGAAAAGGCATAGAATTTTGGAAGTGCGTTATGAGTTGAATTTGCCTTTTATGATGACAAAATTAAAAGGTTTTGAGAGCTCTTCTAGTGCCACGCCCCCTTTTAGTCAACTATAGCTGCACGGTCCATGGCCCTAGTAGTTTTTTTTGTAGATTACAGCTATATTGTTTACAGTGGTGGAAAAATTACTCAATTTTGTTACTTAACTAAAAGTGCAGAAACCGACGCAAAAAAATGCTCAAGTAAAAGTAAAAGTATCGCATGAAAAAATCTACTTATGTAAAAGTATTAAAGTACCCCCTGTACCCATGTACTGAAAGAATAAAAAGTAAAAGTATTTCGTGCAGATTTTGAGGTCTAATAAAGCTACTGATAGTTGATAGAAACCACTCAATCAATAGTTGTTGTTTTGTTGTTTTTTTTCTAGCTGTTTTCATTTGTATATTTTTGTTTGCTAACCCTACGAACGGGTTAAGAAAAAACAAAACAAAAACTTCAGTCTTTTCTGCCGTTCACTGGCTTTGACGTGAGGACAGAGATGAACCGAAAAATCCCCAAAAATTTACCATTTGTTGTTAAAACAGCGTGCACGGTTTGGACTAAAACATGTAGATGTGCAGGGTTTACTTTTTACAAACTTCAGAAATAAATACCTGCAGAAATATTACATATAGTGTCACATACAAGCTTTAAAATCTGCTCTAAAAAAAAAAGCACATGCACGGTCTGTTCCCTCCTGAGACTTCTGAGGTCAAGTTCAACCATAGATCAGCAGAGCCCGACCAGCCCCCACGAGACAGCTGCTCATGTCAGTCTGATCACCCTACTACTGCGTCATTAAAGCCTCACGCTCATCGTTTCTGTGCTTACGAGGTGATTTGTAAACCGAGTGTGCCAAACAATGAAATAGGAATAAATACGGTACGATATCAGTCATGCTTCAGTTTGATATAGTGGTAAAAAATAAAACTTGGCATTGAGAGAAAAAGGTAGAAAGACAGCGGGATGGTGGTACATACAGAGATCGGGGTCACATTTACTGCTCAAATTAGATTCACATTAAGTTACATTCACAGTTGCACATACACATCAAAACTTGGACTGTACCCAGAACTAAACCTGGATTAGACCGGCTCTGAACACGATCATCTGCATCAGGACCAAACCAGAACTAGGTCTATTTCAGTTATTTCCGTTGTTAGTAACATTCAACACAATCCCATTATTCAAACATATCTCAAATCTTATCACGACTGCAATGTTTGTCTAATCCTAATCCTAATCCCAACTCGTGCAGCCCTAACTAGGGGTCTCATTGATGAATCTTTACATGGAATTCCTAGTAAAAGTGCATGTACAGACAAAAGACAAAACTTCGTCAAACTAACTCACTTGTAACCTTTTTGATCACAGGTTCTGTAGATCAAAAACTATTTTACACGTTTTGTGGGCTGAGTTTTGGATATGATTGTACTGCTAACCGTAAGGAGGCCTCAAATAGTGCCTTGGAGAGTTCGCTAAATTACTTAAACATGGTTGGGTGACGCTCTTCAGGCATGTTTTTGGTGATGGAACAACGATATAACATGGTAGAAAACGTCAGTCGGTTTCACGCCTAGATGCAGTCACTGGCTATTTTTAAATAAATAAATACATAAATGTTTGGGTGCTGTGTGTTATTACGCGCCTACAAATATAACAATGAACAAAAGACACAGAAAATTCAAAGAACCACTATGATTTTTCTTTGTTTTTTCCGATGAAGCCTACTTCCTTGTCTCCATGAAGATGTTATCGCTTTGTCTGTAAAGTTCCACAGTCTAAAAGATAACGCTACGCCAATTTGCTGGTCATGTCTACGTAAAGGCAACCCCGTCAACGAGAATGCACGTTTTTCCCAGACATTTCCAACACGTAAAAATAGCTGCAGTGAATAAGATTGATCAGTCTAATGACACAGTACAGTACAGGAAAAGCAATAACATCTCCATGGTAACAAGCAAGAATCTCATCTTTAAGAATGAGCTTTTGTATTGGATGTATTTTCTTATTGTGTTACGTTCTTGTTTGCTTTTGTTAACTTCCTCGGAAAAAAAAAAAAAATGAAAGGGTAAAGGCAAACATTAGTATAGAGTTAATTGCTACTTAAGTCTCAAATAGATTGTAATTTGATTAGTCTAAATTTTTTGTGAACACGCAGCCAGACATGTGCCGTGAAGCTTTGTGCCACCGGTGAACAATGGAAAGAAATATTTGTCCTTGTTTGTGTGTGGTAACCATAGAAATGCAATCGCTTTGTGTTCAACTGATATTTTAGACTACGACTTTTGCATTGAACTGTGAAGCCTCCCCATTGTGAGTAAAGAGCTGCTATAAATTCACTCTCTGTTTATAAGTCGCTATTTTTAACCAAGGCCTCTACTGTGATTTCAAATAGAGTGTAGTGTCAAATGAGTCTCCTCCTTTATCTTTTAAGCTTGACAAGTTTAATCCACGATATGCTGAAATCAATTCTGTTTTTGGAAATGCTTTTAACAGCTTTGGTAAACAGGACGGTTTGAAAAGGTTATCAACTGACATTAGCATTTGCCATTTCAGTGACCTGCTCTTCATTGTCAGCCTGACCTCCGTTACGTGTTTGTGGGTAAACACGTGTGTCTAGTGCTCTCTGCTTACTGCAATCCTCAAACTCAAGTCATGGGTGACAAAAGAAGTGGATCCATTCCAAATTAGAAATAACAGGATGTATTAATGTAGTAAAAGCAACTGATCTCCCACTCAAATTGTAATTAACTTCATATTGAAACTGAATGGGTTATTGTCCTGCATTCAAGACTCCATTGCTGCTCAGTGCTTATTTAATTGCTTTAGAAAACTGTGTCACGTAGCCGTTTTGACACATATAAAAGGTATGCTGCTTGCTACTGTGAACAGCTGTAAAGCAAAGGTGGGGCTGTTAGTTTGTTCCAGGAAGTCAGTACTTTGTTGTGGTGACAGTTTAAGTGACGCAGAGAGAGATGGAACCAGTTTCATGATTTTAATATTTCCTCTTGGGGAATTTATTAAATTGTCCATATGTACCATACGCAACTAAAATTCAGTAGAAGTAGAAAAAGGATGTCTTCTTCACCTACTTTTTCTATAATGACTTCAACTAGAACCAAAAACGTGCAATGGATTAGTTGTTATTGCTCAAATTTTGTCAATTAATCATTATAGTAGTCAAAGTAGCCTTACACATGTCCTTGAATATTGTGTAAAAATGTCTAAACTACCAAGTATGCAGCCTCTTCTTAACATCACGAGCTGTACACGTGCAGCAGAATTACAGTGAAACAATCAATGGAACACCGTAACAGAGGGACTGCTTGTGCGTCCGTTGTTGTCCTGTCGACCTTGAAATGCTAATGCCATTAACATTTCAGAGGCCGGATGCTTGGTTATTACCTCAAGCTGCCGTACCAAAGTGTGGCATAATCAGGACATTATGTTAATCTAATGGAGGCGCGGCGGACAGGAGCAGAGCCCACTCCTCTTCACCTGGACAGGGGGAGGCAGCCAGGCATCCCACCGCTGACTGATGGATGGTGATTGAAGGTCATTACTTAGCACCCCGCTGAACTCCTGACCCCAAAGCCTAAGGGGAGAGCAAACCCCTCAACGCAAGGTCAATCTCTGGCCCGGTATGACTCAAGCACCATACAATAGCCCAAAGAGGATTCACTATCATACGATTTAATCGTAGGCTAAGTCTGAACGCAGGGGGTCTGCTATGGATGAGCTTAGAATTCCCGATCCTATTTTATCTTCTTATATTTCCGACAATCATAACTCTACTACTCAAACACCTACAGGTCGGGCTAAAGTCAACCTAGACCTGTAGAGGCCTGAGGATGACTCTTTGGCCGGATGCTCAACTTCCAGTCGCCACATTTGTCCGATTGGTACTGGTGGGATTATCCTTTATCTGTCTGGATGGAAAATACCAGACAACATCAAGCCAGATTGACCTCATGCCTTTAAAATGTGTATGCTCATCTGAAAAATGTTCCATAGTAAAGCCACGGCCATTTTATACTTGATTAAATTGACTTTCTACCATGTTATAACGTCATTTCCTCATCAAAAACATGCCTGAAGTACATGTCATCCATGCATATTTGAGTATTTTAGCAGTCTCTCCCGGGCCCAATTCAAACCCTGCTTACCGTTATCTGTACAAAACTATACATAGGAACTTGGCAAACCTGATGTGTTGTGCAGTAGTTTGATTAGCGGGATGCAGGCTGATTGTGCTGTGATAGCGCTCTAAAATGGTGTCACGACATCAAAAACAAATGTGAAACTTATAAAACGTGTTAATATTCTGTTTTCTGCTAATATAGTGTTTTTTAAAATCATAAAAATGTAACATGTTCATTTAAATATGTTTTTTATTAGCAGTTATCTCCATGGAAATGTTTTTGGTTTGCCTAGGTATGACGTCATCTGCTTGTCTCATTGGAGATAGATAGGTTTAATGCCATAGAGTGGAACATTCCAGAGACCCTACACCTGATAAGTTACATATGACACCTTAAAAACAGTTGGGTGGTTTACTGCTTCTGACAGATGTACACTGTAATCTGTAATTGAAGGATTGGTCAAGTGCATCTGTATGACATGAATTCCACAATCATTTTCATCCGGTAAATCCTCTTGTCTCTATTAAAATGAGAATAGATGTGTTGCTTGGATTTAAAAGTATGCCAATGTTATTAGGATGCCCATTTATCCAATAGTGTTGTATGAGAAGGTCATTGTAAGGCCAGCCTCTTTGTAGTGCACTTGATGTGACTCTTCCCGGATGCTCAACTTCCATTCAACTTGTGTTTTTCCGATTGGTGCTGACGGGATTTCCCTTCATCCTTCTGGAAAAACAGACGACCACACACATGCACTCACAAACTCACCAAGATTATTTACAAACCAGTGTGGCATCATCTCCTGGGAACCTGTTTCAACAAGCGCAGAACAAAACGCGGAAGGGAAAAAAAGACAAAGTGAAAAATCCCAAAATTGGATCACATCGTCTCGCTCACTTCCTGTTTTTTTGTGTAGCCCCTAAGCCAGCTTCTCCAGAGACGGTAGGCTCCTCTTGCTCTGCTCGCTGGATTATCCTGAGAGGGACCCCCTGAGGAGCGATAGGGTTTATTATGTAGAGGAATTTGTAAATAAAAAGACATGCACAGAGATAGAGAGAGAAGTTTTAATCAAGAAGGCTGTTTTGGTGAATGTATGGAGACGTTATTGTAAAAGTGATAAATGTTAGAGTTGTGTTAGCCCTTTTTCTAAACCAAAAAAGAGGAAGTAGAGTCAAATTTGGTTGCTAACTCTGACTGAATGAAACATGCACTAGCCTAATAATGCCACCCACCCTTGGTACCTTCTATGTTCAGCCTCAAATCTCAAAATTGAAGGGATCATATTATAAAGAACCAATCTCTTAAAATACCCAGTGTGTGTTTAGCCTGTCTTTACTCTGCTGTCTATTCCCAACGGCTTCATGGGTAATTTATTCTCCCTAAATAGAATAGGCAAGCCCCCCCACATAGTCTTCGACACGTGTTCACTCACATGTACGAGTCGTGAATGGGCTAAAATCCCACGGGAACACTACTTGCTACCTTATAGGGTCAGCTACCTTTTTCCATTACACACGACCAAAACAAATGAACGGACCACAAACAAGTGTCACGGCAACATGGGTTTCAATAATAAATACAGCGTTTGTAAATAGTTGCAGACGCCAGGCAACAGACAATGGTGACCCCGACCAAAAACAAGACGGAAAATATTGAAATGTGTACATAGAGCACCTGTTGATGTTAACTCAGTGCCAGCATGGAATATTCAGCTTGTTGCCACTTACTAATGTAAATCAGACTGCATGTGTTTGTAATGGAATTTTGGTCGGTTGGTGGTCAGGTGGCCGTAACCACAAAAAAAAAGAACATAGTGGAGTAAGAGTGCGGTTTAGAAAAGAGAAGTTTCTGTTGTGTCTCCAGAGTTAACTTGGTTTCCCTCTGACTGTGATTCCAGCACTGCAGGAAACAACACTGAACAGGGGCACTTATGTCCTGAGGGCCATTACTCTCCTCATATTGACCACCTGACACAGAGTCTGCAGACCCTTCACAGCTTTTTTGAATCCTCCTGCTTGCATTGTTGTTATTATTGTTATTATTTGTGCAGCATGTTTGAGTGTTTGGAAGAGTACTATATAAAATAAAATAAAATAAAATAAAATAAAATAAAATAAAATAAAATAAAATAAAATAAAATAAAATAAAATAAAATAAAATAAAATAAAATAAAATAAAATAAAATAAAATAAAATAAAATAAAATAAAATAAAATAAAATAAAACAAAACAAAACAAAACAAAACAAAACAAAATAAAATAATCCTGTTGAGCTGAGACTTTTGTTGAATTATTCTGATATTGTTGTCGTTTAACTTCTCAATGTGCTTGAAATGGCTTCATGGAAAAATAAAGATATATTGACGATTGGTTATAACTGCTTGGCTCCTTCCTGCAGCTCCTTCCATTCCACTGTGTCCTTGAGCATGACATGGCGCTCAACACAAAGAGCAGGTAAGATATATTACTATACAGCAGTATAGAAAAAGTTGAAGAATAGGTACAACATTGCTGACATCTATACAAACTGCTTATGTGAGCCTTTCCTACTTTCCAACAATGTAACTGTAAAACTGAATAAAGTAAATGCCATGTTTAAATTCTATTCCTATTTTTGTGTCTTCCTCCCACGTTTGCTCCAACACCAAGCCAACAACAGCAACCATTGCACAACAAAACGTGGTACCTATAATTAGTGTAAATCGTTTCTTGGGTCAAAATCTCCAAAGACCGATTGGCATACATTTCTTCTCCTCTTCCTCTTTCTCATTTCTTCAGTGGGTCTCTCTAATTGAGTAACAAGGAAGACCCTAATCCCTGGGAGCATATGCCAGAGGTGCAGGAGGGGGTCAAGAAGGCATGAAAGGGTGAAACAATTAAAAGCTAAGAATAAAAGTAGGAAGATAAGTTTAAGATAAGTTCAAATCTTTATTAGGTGGGTGAATGGGGGTCTTTTGAAAAATGCTAACAGTGAGAAAAGCGTTATAGTGCTGGTGAAGTCATTAAGAGCTTAAAGTGAGCAGCACCCAAGGCGAGGCAAGGTGAGGCAACTAATCTGAAACAATGGCCAGCCCCAAGAGACACTCTCCCACCACCACCGCCACACAGGCTTTTAAGAAACAGAGGCCAATGAGATTCCTCCACTTTACTCTCTCCTCACCAATAAATCCTCCCTGAGTGATAAACACAGCACCATGCCTGACAGCCACAGCCGCTGGATTGGATAAGGTCAGGTAAAAAGTGGGATTATTGTAGATTAAAAAAAGAGATTTGGTTCCAATGGGTAGAGTCATATTAAATGAAAACGCCACTAAAGGTAAATCACAACAGTAGGAATGATTTAACGACTTGTGGGCTTAAGTAATTTGAATACTATTGGTGCCCGTTTTCTCACAGTATTCATCATGGCATCAACACTCATGGTATCAACACCTGTATTAATATTTGTTCTGTATCGCATCTGAGTTTCCTGAAAAGCACTATATAAATACAATTATTATTATTATTATTATTATTATTATTATTATTATTATTATTTTTTATTAATATTATTATTTTTTATTTTAATTTTTTTACAGGCCTACCTACCTTGAACACTGCTATGGTTCCAAACATAAAATTCACATTAATTTATCCATATAAAAATGAGTTATGGCCATATCATATCAAGTGAGCTATAGTGCAATAAAATGCATTAAGGAGACTGGGGCAATATGGCTGAATGGTGTAAATCTGTATGTTTATAGTTTGGAAACATGATTAGACCATCTACCAGCTCAGAGCTCCGTCCTCAATCAGTCACCTATTTCCTGGCTTGATGATGCTGATGATGACATTGCTTATGTAATTGGCCTAATCAAGTGTAACAAGGAGGGTCTTTACAACTGTATTACCCTAGTTAGTACAATTGATGTACAGTATTTGGGTTTGTTCATTTTAAATTGATGTAAAATCTAATATGTAGCTTTAGTCACTGAACGGGCTGGGTATGTGCCACAGAGGCAGAAATGTTCCAAGCCTGTGCAGATGATTAAAGGGTCTGTTTAAGGGAATTGTCTTTAGCAGCTTTCACACACTGAAGCTGGGAGTGAGAATGCGGTCAGTGAAGTATGATAGGCTTTAACCTCCAGATTTGACTAAAGCTATCCACAACAAATGCTCCACTTTTCTAACTCCACCCCCTCCAACTGTAGTTTAGAAGAGATTTATCATCAAACATACTTGCTTGTTTATTTCCCAACGCTCTTTTTTAACTGTTCCTCTGCCGCAAGACTAATGCATATTTTCCCATGATTTTTTTTTAAATACTACGTACAGGTTTTGCGCAGTTGTGTGGGAAGAATGCAGTAGTACTATTTTTACTCTAACAGCTTCTTGTCCAAAAGCTGAGCTCAAACGTCTGTTATATGGCTCTAGGGTAGTGTTTGGTTGACATTTCCCATCTCTTCATCATAAATCATCATAAATTAAAATGTTTCATTTGTAGTGACAAGAACCATGTTTGCACTCGTCAGTGTGTTAGTATTTAATTTGAATTCATTGTACGACTTCAAAGCAATAGCTCATGGCATTGATTTGAAATTAATCACTTCAATCAAATAGTTCTAATGTAGTGTTTATGTCAACCACCTTTGTTATTTAACTGTACAACATCTATAAAACATGATTCAATAATGTAATCATAAAACTATCTTCCACAACACAACTTTAGGACCTGAAAACTTCCATTCATTCATGTTTCTAATTTTCTTTCTTTACTTTGGTTGTGTGAGGCTGTATTAAAAAGATAACAAACCTTGAAAAGACCTCCATATACATCAGCACACCAAATCCCATGCACCATATCTTTCTATGTCAGAGTTTAAGGCGCATAAACTGTGCGAAACACATTGGTTTTCCCTCTCAAAGGAATTTCACAGCTGTTCTGATAAAATGTTGAGTTTAGATATATTCTATTAAACACATTTTAAGAAGGGGGGATTGTACAACACTAGATTAGACAAAGTGTATATTGACTAAAAGCAGTTAAACAAGAAAGCCCTTTGGGACTTAACCATGACATTTTGTACAAAACGCATGTGATAATGTGACTGCGATGAAACCTCTCCAGGAGGGTTCATGTGGTCCGTGGACTTTTGTGGAAGTGCTCCAGGCGTCAGGAGTAGCAAAAACGTTCTTCATTTAATCATGTGCTTCTGCCTTTTCAACGAGTCCAGTCTTATAGTCATTCTGAAGTGTTGCAGTTTAGAGTTTATGTTAATTGCTAATCCTTTTTTATGTATTTATTTATAGCTAAGGTTTAGAGTAGATTTTTACAATTTGATCGAAGTAAAAATAAAAGCAGAAAGAAGACAACAACGTATTGGCATTCACATTCACTCGTGGGCAAAGTGGCCTTGCCCAAGAACACAATAGCATACTTTGCTTGTAAAAAGTATTGAAAAATCAACTTTCAGAACATCTAACCAAATCATTAAGTTAAACCAAGGTCTTTTTTCAGTCTTTCCAGACAGTGGGCTGCAGCTCTTTACAAAGCATTGACTCCATCCACTCTCGCCTGTCTTGGATTGCTGTCTTCAATCCACAGACACATAAACTCAAAAAAGAGGCAGGGAGAGAGAGAGTGAGTGAGAGAGAGTGTCTGCAGTGTCTGGCCATGGTCAATTCGTTGTAGTAATATTTGGTTTAAACAATGATAGTTGACCACATTCAAATGTCAGACCGCCCTGAACATTGCAGCCCTGTGAGGAAAAGTCAGAAAACAAAAGCACTGCAGTCACATGTCCTTCAATCCCAGCATAACATAGGGGCTGAAGTGGTATTATAATCTCACATTTTGGCCATGAAAAGTTGAATACAATACAAAACAAATGCATTGTTGCGTAATGTGTTAGGGATGAGATGAGACACAATTTCCAGGAGACAAGATGGGTAAATGAGAACAAAACAAGACAAGATTTTTGTAATTATGGCTTCTCAAGGAGTGCAACTCACTGTCTTTTTTGTCAAAACAAAGGGAAAAATCTCAAGAGATATTTTTTTCATGTGGCAATTTTGTCTTGCGAGATCTTGTGGCATGAGATCTTGTCCTTTTCCTATGTATACTTAAATATGCATACATATGGAAATGTCTAACTACATTGTTTACAGTCTGATGTTATTTATAAGTAGGCCCTATATAGCATATTTTGAAGCACAATATGTTGCTATAGATAAATACCGCAATAAACGATGATATTGAAACTACTTTATGCCACTGACACAAAGCAGGAGAGGCCCAGTAAACCAATTTTACATAGACAGCAACAAATACAGAGCAGAATAAACCTGAAAAAAAAAAAAAAAAGATTTACTCAAAGGAAGCTGGATTAACACTGGGTTTTGATTATCACTTGACATTTTTATCACCCTAAAACTGGTAAATGTCTTGTGTAGACAGTGAAACATGTTAGAAACCGCACTGTGTTCATAGCAGTATAGGCAAGATTGGAACTGTATAAAACTCAACACGACGGGCGCTCCTTTTCCTGTTCACGCTCAATAAATTCACTTGTACGGTAAATGCTTTTATGCCACATAGAGCCACTGTAATCTGCAATAGAATGTGCCCTGTCTGCACAATAACAGCTTCCAAATGGGATTTCCGTCCAAATAAAAGACCACTCAACCTCGACTCTTAAACCCGTGCCTAAATGGATTCGTATTGTGATGGTTAGTTATGGCAAAATGAATCTGAGAGTCGCAGAGATTTCTTCCTAATACCCAGTCTCCTCCTCCATGAAGTGGGTGACTTGGCCTAGTTTTGTCTGCCCTGGATCCACAAGGGGCTCTAATGGGAACATAATGATATGAGAGCAGATTTACCTGTGCTGAAGAGCCCTGCTGCACAGAACTGGGGCAGAGGGAGATAGAGATTTGGGACTAGAGTCTGTGAGAAAAGTCTGTTTAGATTAGAATCACGTAAACTGGATTTTTGTTTATGTCCATGTTTATTGAATTGAGTTACACTTTAATTGTTCACTGTGGGTTGTATATTTGTGTGGGGGCATGTACTTTTGGGGGCTGTGTGAGTGGGTGGAAGGGCATCTGGGATTTTTTTCAGTAGACTGTAAAGCATTTTGTCTTACTTTGTATGAAAAGCACTTGATCAGTAAAGTGCAAATTCAGACGTAATAAAGATAAGGAATTTAAGGTCATGTACAATATTGTCTTTTTCTGCAGTGATTGTTCAGAGTTTAAAGGCACTATGTAACTTTCATGCCGTCCCTCGACAGTAAAAGGACTGCCACTTCTAGGTCTCCATGGGGACGTTATTGCTTTTGCCTGAAATGTCCCAGTGTATGGCATTAAATGTATTATCTTGCGTTTACTGCATTACAGGTGTCTTTATTGCTCAAAAAATACCTGAAAACCATTATTTCTGTGAGCAGGAGTTGCCTCTTCTCAGAATTGACCTGTAATTTAGCCTGGTGGTGTCACTTGCTTGTCTCCATATAATTTCAATGCCATACTGTGGAACATTTTTCCCAAAGCAGTAACATCTTCATAGAGACAAAGTAAATGATAAATGCATTTTTTTTTTTTTTCACATTTTTATATAGCGCTTTTCTACCTTCAAGGCACTCAAAGCGCTTTACATCAAGGAACCACTTACGCATTCACACACACATTCATACACCAATGTACACAGACACTGGGAGTGAGGTGGGTTAACTCTATATCGTTGGATGCTATCGCCGATGTTGCGGACTTTCCATTACCGTAACTCCGCAACCAACCATCGTGCTATCATGTAAATTTAAACAGCATCTCAAAGCAGAGGCATGGGGCTCTTTAAATATGTTACTGTCATTACGGTAATGTGCTTACGTTGTCCCTCGAAGATGACCAATCAGAGCGCAGGTGCTACCAGGATTGTCAGTCAGTTATTTGATGCATCAAAAGAAAAATAAGGATCGATATGTAGTTGTGTAGTTCCTTTAACATGATTTTTATGGCTAAAAAAAGGAAAAAAAAAGTTTAGGTGTGCTATAATGGTCTATAATGTGCTCAGTCCTTAAAAAGCCTCATGCCTCTGCTTTGAGATGCTGTATGAATTTACATGATAGCACAATTGGTTGCGGAGTTACGGTAATGCGATGCTCCACCAGAGACGTTACGCAGTGCACCTTTAATACCGACACAAAACTTGACACATGAGCATTACTTTCTTCCCCTTTAAGACTTTTAGATTCACCCACTCATTACATCTGGTTATATGAGTGCATAAACAACTTAATGATCCCTCCACACTCTTTTAGAAAGGTCGTTGTAATCAGCAAGGGTACATGCAAGACTGATTTTCATAAATAGACAAACATTTAGAGTCAATCCCTTGTCTATTCATATGGCATCAGTGACACGCAATTATAATGTTATGTCATGTACATCACAGCCATTTACTAGACCAACTCATTCATTATTTCTGGTCAGTGGGTTTTTATATATTTTATGCCAATAACAGATCAATCCCGCTTTTGATGCCAGCCAAAGATACCCACTGTTAGCTTTTTGCCCGCTATGGCACAAGGAGCTTTTTATGCCACACAATCGCCCCCTCTAACACAGCGAGACACGCCCATAGTGCAACCAGTCCATCTGCGCTTATGGCCCACTTTTGGTTCACGTTGGTGGCATTCCAGACCCCATTCTCAAAGGGGACAGACAGAGGCGCGCACTGTTTCTTGCGCTAAGATAAATATAGCCGTGACATTCAAACTGGACTGTAGTTTTGGTTTGTCCATTCATTTTGACAGCAGCCGTCTCCAATGTGTGTAAACTCCAAAACCGACGTGAACAAAGTGCTTCTTTCATGATTCAAAGTTGTATAATAGATACAGTCTGAGTCAGCGAGATCAAAGAAGGATTATAATAGAGGATTTTTACACATGTAGGCAGGTGAGGGCATGATTTCAAGTCAAGGGAAAGCAAAGCGACTGACGTTCTCACCGAAAGAATGTGGATTCCCAAAACCGCAATGTATAGTTTACATAAAGTAATGCTCCGCAGCTGCCGTCATATTGAACTCATTGGCGCAAGATCAGAGGAAATTACGACTTTCATTTTTACGCTGCAAGGTGTGGGAACATTATTTGACTACCTGCGTACTGCAAATAAAGGAGTAGAGAGGGGTGAGGGTCAGATGAGGACACAAGGAAAGTTACAAAGGCGTGCCATTGTTTTGGAGGGATATATGTACTTTATTTGTTGTGGTACAGTACAGTTATGAACGACAAAGCAGGTTCAATTTGGGTGAAGCACGCCAACTTAATGAAGTACTGCAGTCACACTATTCACAGTAGCTTAAATGCTAATGTCCCCATGATCAGTTATGATTACTAATTATTGTCCTCACCCAGGAATGGTGTAGCTGTGCTATTTTAGACGGTCTATAATAAAATGGACTGGCAATATCTATCTATAAAAAAAAAATCAATATTAAGAAGAAGAAGAAGAAGAAGCAATGGTTTACCACACTGACAGATATATGTACTGAGCATTTATTCATTTTAGTTTCATTTTAGTTTTAGTTTAGTTTTCTTAACTGATCAAACTAAGGCCTGATTTGGGGAGGTCACACAAGGACAAGAAGGACATTGAGTTTAAAAAAAAAAAAAAAAAACTCTTGGTTGGTGTAGCACATAGATAATAATTATCATTTTGAAGCAGAGGTAAAAGTATAGTGTCAAAATGGTTAAGTATTGTAAGTAAAGTTTTCTCACTGTCTGACATAAAATCTGAATTGTTCCTGTTTTAGGTCAATTAGGGTTATCAAAATTATTTATCTTTGCTAAATGTCAAAATAATGAGAGAAGGACAATTTTCCATTACTTTCTTCAAAGTCAGAAGTTTGCATACAGTAAGGTAACTATGTCTTTAAACAATTTGAGAAAACACAGATGATGATGTGATCTTCTGATAGGTTTATTGATAACATTTGAGTCAATTAGAGACACACCTGTTGGTGTATTTTAAGGCACGCCTGAAACACACTGCTTCTTTGTTTAACATCATGGGAAAGTCAAAAGAAATCACCAAGGTATCAGTAAGAAAATTGTGGACTTGGGGGCAATTTCCAGATGCCTGAAGATGCCACGTTCATCTGTTCAAACAATTATACACAAGCATGGGAATGTCCAGCCATCACACCGCTCAGGAAGGAAAAGGGTTCTGTGTCCCTAAGATGAACAAGCTTTGGTCCGAAATGTGCATATCAACCCAAGAACAAAAGCAAAAGACCTGTGAAGATACTGGCTGAAACTGGTAAGAGTGTGTCATTATCCACAGTGACACAAGAATTGTACAGACATGGGCTGAAAGGCCACTCTGCTGGGAAGAAGCAATTACCCCAAAAGAGACATAAAAAAAGACAAATTACATTTTAGAAATGCACACAGGAACAAAGACCTTAATTTTTGGAGACATGTACTTTGGTCTAACGAAAATAAATTGAATTGTTTGGACATAATGAGCATCGTAACATTTGGTGGAAAAAAGAGGAAGTTTGCAAGCCTGAGGACACCATCCCAACTGTGAAATATGGAGGTAGTGGCATCATGTTGTGAGGTTGTTTTGCTGTAAGAGGGACTGGTGCACTTTGCAAAATAGATGGCTTCATGAGGAAAGAATATTATGTGGAAATACTGAAGCAACAGGTAGCTTGGGTGCAAATGGACAATGACCCATAGCATACTGCCAAACTGGTTACAAAGTGGCTTAAGGATAACAAAGACAATATTTTGAAGTGACCATCACAATCCTACTGAAAATGGGCAGACCTGAAAAGGCATGTGTGAGCAAGGTGGCCTGCAAACTTGGCTCAGTTACACCAGTTCTACCAGGAGGAAAGGGCCAAAATTCCTGCCAGTGTTTCAAGTCCGGTCAGTGTTTGGCCTAAAGTCTCCAACCAATGTCCCAGGAGATTGAAGAGGGGAGTGAGCCACAGGCAGGAGGGGACCTTCAGCTACCTCATGTGGAAGAACCTGGGGCCAGCACACCTGACCACCTGGACTCCAGGACACTAGAAGAAGAAGAAGTACAAACAAGTAGAAGCAGAAGAAGCAAAAGAACAAGAAGAAGGATTAGTATTAAAATTAGCATTATGCTGATGTATGTGTGCATTGGGATCATTCATGCCATAATTCCTGATACAGGAAGCCCTGGAGGATGGGTGATATTGAAATTGCTATAGGTAAATTTATGCATTAATTTTAATGGGGGCAGCAAAATATTTCCGTTGTTAAGATAAGACAAACACTGTACACACAGACTCACGCTATCACAAAAAGCATGTTCAGGTCATATGAGGACACATGCCCTGTAGTGTGCTGCGGGCTCCAAAACACTGGTATCCTTGTGATACAAATATTTCATTAATCTTTCATCACTGAGCAGCAAATGCTTAAATGTGATGGAAGGCATTTGAGGTGAAGAAGACATTTTGAATTTGAACATAAGTGAAGTCATCTACGATTAATCTAAATGTCACTATGATTCGCAAAGACTGAGAAACAATCCATTGGCTGTGCATAATTGCATTGTTGAATTCAAATTCTCCTGCCAATACTTTTGCAATGTATAAAGCATTCTACCCCCCCTCAAGGGAACATTCTTAACACAGCATTTGTCCAGACAAGGGGACGACGCAATAGCATGCACAACTTTTTTCATTAAAATTATATTAAAACTACAACACATGTATGAAAATTTACAAATTCCACTGTGGTTTTATAACTGAATGCAAGTTCATTCTTATGATTCTTATGACATAGGACAATAACTGAGATAGCTAACAAGATAATGACTGTGGACACTTGCACACACTAACCACCACTGCAAAACCACGGAGTGTAAGCTCAAATAAATCAGTTTGTAGAAGAATGAGGACATCACATAGGACAGAAGTGTGCCTAATATTGTGCTGTAAGGTCTTACATACACAGACATCTTTGTAAAATAAGTACAATTCATCTCTGCAGTAAATGTCAAAGTGTGTTTTTTGTTCAATTTAGACTTTGTAAACGCTCAAGTATGATATTGCACTTTTGACCTCAATTTTCTTAATGGCATTAAAATTAGTATATCTCAGCATATTAGCAGCTTATTTCTATTTGTGATGTTACACTGACATATTTTACTCATTGATAAGTTAAGGACACTCTAAATGCAAACTGTGGCCTAATTTAGGAAGGTCACACAAGGACACGAAGGACGTTGAAAAAAAAAAACCTGTGTGGTGAATATAGATAGTACTTATCATTTCAAAGCAGTGATGAAAGTATTTGAGGAAATGTATTGAGTCAAATTAACAAATTACTAACTACCTCTATGGAGGACTAAGATCTCCTTGACAAGACAAGCATGGACATTCCTGGTTTGCACGACATCTTATAAATCAAGGAGAAGTATTTGGAGGTCATTTTTGGGTGAGATTGAGCTGTAAGCTGACATATGCACAAACATTCGTCATTTTTAATCAGTCCGTAATAGAAATTCTTAGAAAGCTTGGCTGCTCAAGGTGAATGCAGAATGAATGAAACTGCAAATAGTGACACAAAAAGTCAGTGAAAGTTGTGTCAAAATCAGTGAAAAGTAATTATCCACAGCTTATTAGCGATGCCTATTAGAAAATACAGACATTTTCCGTTGCATAAAATTGATGATTAAAATATTTTGAATCACATATTTGACAACCTCTCTCAGAGTTGCCATTGCCACAAGTCATTTGAAAGCTGTTGAAAATGCGGATGAGGTTAAGCATGGGGTCATCTGTGGTTTTGTCGCAGAAATTATTATTATTAACTAATGACTGCTTTTACTCAAATGAGATGTGATAACACGTTGATGAAATTTTACTCAAGTGCTCTCTGACTTTTTTTGCTTAGATAGTATTCAGCATGAGCAGTATACAGAATCCAGTTTCATTCAAGGACTTAGAGCACATTACTGAATGAGTGAAATTAAATGTGTTGCAATGTCATTTGTGAACATGCAACAGGCCTACCTACCTGCCTAAAGGAAACTATACCATTTTGCTTTGTAATTATTTCAACTAAGTGTAAAATATGATTGTCTTGCCATGTCGTGTCAAAATTGAAGTTCAAGTTTTTCAGTTACAGAAATTTGCATAAACTTTAAAATTTCATGTTTTTGTAAGCGTTTCCCAAAAGTGCCAAAAGCAGTTAATAAAACACTGCAAGGATGAGCCAAAAATGTGAAAGGCCTGAAGCCGTTACACCCATCAAAGGCATGTTTCTTAAAGCGGATCTGTTACAGAATGTTAAGTGATTATGACAGTTATTACCTCTTATTTCACAGCTGCGTCTACAGCCTTTTTAGAGACAAATGCACATTATACCACCAGCGTTAACAAGATAGTCAAATG
The DNA here is from genome assembly GCF_009829125.3 of Periophthalmus magnuspinnatus. Lineage (NCBI taxonomy): Eukaryota > Metazoa > Chordata > Actinopteri > Gobiiformes > Gobiidae > Periophthalmus > Periophthalmus magnuspinnatus. The sequence goes on from NC_047148.1 coordinate 9,650,066, forward strand.
TATTACACGTTGACATTATTCATACAAATAAAACTTCATGAAATGGCTGAAAAGATCATTTACAGTAGTGCCATGTGTTGTTTAAGCCCTTCATGCACGTATCAGTTGGACTTCAGCCGTCTCCGATGCAGAACACTCACTTTTCCCACGTTTATATGACCACGAGTGCAAAGAAGCAGTCTCTTTTCTTCATTATGTTAGCTTTAAATAGTCAACCATCATGCTTGCACAACATCCTCCTGATTGTAAAGGGCTTTAGTAAGTCTGGTCCTCTGCTTAAAGGTCATTTAACGTCTCGCTGTTATAGATAGTATTGCTTGGTGTCTTTTATCCTAATCTTGTCTATCTTTATCTTTTTTGTCTATCACTTCATTTATTTAATTAAAAATATATATCTTGCAAAACACATCTAAACTGTAACTGTAACAATGGAGCATCCTGGCCACAAGGATCCTCGATTGGAACACATTTTGGAACAATGGACAAATTCAAGGAGTCCCTGACAACGCTTCTCAGGGATGAGCCCCTTAATTTCCTTTCGGATGAGTGGAGGGTCGAGTGGGTTAAAACCATTTCCAACTTTCTAACGGAATTTTAATTTTGTATTTTAATAATTGCTATGTCTGAATTCTCCTTTTTGTATATTTAATTAAGGAAAAAGAGAAAAGCTGGTGTTCTGATCTGCTCGTCTTCGTGGAGATAGTTGTGGCAAAACAATAACATCTCTATATGAGGAGGTGGTGGACCCTCTAGCAGAAAAGTTACACAGTGCACCATTAACTGGGTGTTTATGTAAATTGTATTTGAATTTCAGACACTCAACATGCCTGTATCTTCCTTTGCGAAATAATTTGGAGTTTCTATTGGTGTATATGGATGCATTATAGATTTTTCCAGAAAGAATACTACTTACGTGAAAGCATTTTATGTGAGACTGGGTCACTTTTGTTAAATGAATTCATGTTTGATGCACCACCCAATGTACTGCTCGCACGGCCCAAAGTGCCTGAAGAAGAGTGAATAAAATCAGCCAACTTATCATTCAACACCTTTCATCTGCTACTATGACTTGAGCTGGTGCCAATTTAACTTGGTCACCCTCCAGTTTCCCAAAGGAATATTCCAGAAGATTGCACCTAAGGATTCAACAAAATGTGCACACCAGCAATATATCAGAACGGTGATACAACATGACAGCATCTCATAAATCTCTACTGTCAGGACTTGTGCAGGTTAATAATAGTAAAAATGGTGGTAAAGCATTGAGAGTGTGTGGACGGGGTAGAAGCCTAGGTCTGAATGAATGTGTAGCGTGTGTAAGGTGAGCGGTCTGGGCTGGATTGAAGCGGTTGAGTAGGGCATGAATAATGAAGGCTGATGCACTGGAACTCTGTCTCTGCTGTCACTGTAGAGAGTCGCCTCCTGTGTGGAAAATCATGTAGTTTGGTAGAGTTTTTTTTAAAAGGCTTGAACGCTGCAGTGCCTTCTACAGAAATACTATCTAGAGTTCCAATACAAAGAATGTACTTCAGTTTCAATAATGGAAAGGCTCAAGACACCACACCAGTGATTGGCATGTACTAGTTCTGACATAGATCTGTATGAAACTATTCAGGAATTATACAGCTGTTCAAATTAGTATGTAGTTTCAGTACTAGTTTTAGTATTGATGAGTACCTGAATCTGCAGATGGAGCCAGGATGGTCAGGAGTATCTGGTCAATGAGCCTACTGCATGTTTTAGGTTGATGGTAAAAAGCAACCCAAACAAGAACAATCAAGCACCACAAAGAAAGCATCCATACAAAACGGGAATTGAACCCAAGACCTTTCCATTTCCTCAATCATTAGACTTATCAGGCAGGTTCATATTAGCACATAGTACGATGTAAATGGTCCAGAGCAGATATCTTCAAAGACATTAATACATCGCAAGCCAATATTTGGATATGTCCTTTGACGTAAAAACAAATCCTTAGCCATTCATCATGTTATGTTATGACTTCTGCACTTCATTTCTCACCGTGTTAAAACAACCTTGCTAATGCCAGTTTATTATGGTTAAATACATAGTACTCTTTGCAGTTTGACATTTAAGCTTAGTTGCCTCTGACTCATTCGTGAATCAATAGTCATAGGCTGTCCTGTGTGTACAATGGTATGATACTATTTGCTGAAGATTCACAGAATATATGAACTGAGTCACTGCGTAACTACTGTATGTTTACTTAGCCTTCGACAGCACTGTGTTCAATTTCAGCCCTCCCCTTTGGTCAACTTCTTAACTTTTTACTGCAAATTCTTTTTCTTCAGGGGTATTTGTTTTAGAGAGCTTTGATGACACACATAACTATATCAATAATTGTTAAGTAATATTATATAACACAGTGACTATTACGTTCATCCATCCATTTTCTTCTACTTATCCGGGTCGAGTCACAGGGGCAGCAGTCTAAGCAGGGACTCTCAGACTTCCCACACCAGACATATCCTCCAGCTCCTCCGGTGGGACCCCATGGTGTTCCCAGGCTAGCCGAGAGACATGGTCCCTCCAGCGTGTCCTGGGTCTTTCCAGGACCTCCTCCCGGTGGGACATGCCCAGAACACCTCCCCAGGGAGGCATCCAGGGTGCATCCTGAACAGATGTCCGAGCCACCTCAGCTGGCTCCTCTAGACGTGGAGGAGAAGTGGCTCTATTTTGAGCTCCTCTTGTGTGACTGAGCTCCTCACCCTGTCTCTAAGGGAGCGCCCAGCCACTCTGTGGAGGAAATCTCATGACCATAAGTGAGGGTAGGAACGTAGATTGGCCGGTAAATCAAGAGCTTAACTTTCAACTCAGCTCCTTCTTTACCAAAACTGTCTGATACAGCGACCGCATCTCTGCAGACGCTGCACTGATACGCCTGTCAGTCTCGCGTTCCATCCTTCCCGCATTTGTGAACAAGACCCCAAGATACTTTAATTCCTCCACTTGACGCAGAGACTCCGCCCACCCGAAGAGGGCAAGCCACCTTTTTCTGGTCATGGACGATGGCCTTGGATTTGGAGAAGCTGATTCTCATCCTAGCCACTTCACACTCACAGAGATGAGATCCTGTGGTTCCTGAACCGGATCCCCTCCAGCCCCTGGCTGCTCCTAAAAATTCTCTCCATAAATACAATGAACAGACAAAAGGCAGCCCTGTTGGAGTCCAACATGCACCAGGAACAGGTACAAGTCACTGCTAGCAATGCAAACACAGCTCTTGCTCCGGTCATACAGGGACGGGACAGCCCAGACATCATACTCCTGGAGCACCCCCCAAAGGACACCATGAGGGACATGGTCAAATGCCTTCTCCAGATCCACAAAACACATGTGGACTGGTTGAGTAAACTCCCATGAACCCTCCAGGACCTAATGGAGAGTATAGACCTGGTCCAGTGTTCTGCTACCAGGACAAAAACTGCACTGCTCCTCCTGAATCTGAAGTTCGACTATCGGTCGGATTCTCCTCTCCAATACTCTGGAAGAGACCTTACCAGGAAGGATGAGGAGTGTCTGTTAAAATAAATCATCGGAAGATCAGATACACCTCATTGGTCTGCATTTTGGTTGTACAACATTAAAATCTCATTTAACCTTTGACCTCACAGCTGCACCTCAAACATTGATTGAAGCTTATGCTGCTTCCTTCCGTAAGGAGACAAATGTGGTTATGGATTATCTCTAACAACATGTGGGAATGTGGACTATTATTGGTTGTTCATGCCCACAACAATGAATGATAAATATCTAGACAGATTTGGTTCAGTTTAATTAAAAATGGAAAGGAAATAGCGTTTTTCATAGGCAAAAGCATTTAGCCAGCACTAATCACAAAATTACAAGACAGAATACAATATCTGATTCATATTACACTGTTAATGATGTTACCTCTGTGATATCGAGCTGGAATGGCTCCTGTTGAAAATGCTGAAAGAAGAGGGATTCTCCTTCACTGGAGAATTAGCTGGTCCCAAAAACAATCTTACACATAGTAGTTGCCTTAAATTATTACTGTTTACATGTTGTCAACAATGGGCATGCAGGCCCAAACATATCAGTGTGATCCTTACAAGTGAGATTTTTGTGAATTAAAATTCAAGGTTGTGTCGCAAGGTATCAAGGTGTCTTTCCCAAAGGCATGGCATTGCATTGACAGCAACTATTAAATCATATCTTAACAGCATGAAGAAGGAGCATAGATTCTACAATATATACCTGCCTTACAGTTTGAAAATGTGCGTCACTTACTATAACCTACACCTACTCCTGATGTGTTTGTTGTCACATCAGAACAAGAGCCAGTGGTGTTGACACTCAACAGGCTGCTGCAGTCACTCGTCAACACTGGAAGATTAGAGACACAAACAATCATGTAATCAGGTGAAAGGTCCAGGTCTAGAACAATAGGGAACATGGAGCGACCAGATGGTGACATGCATTGTTTTTTAAGTGTCACACAAGAAATACATGTGCCTTGTCCTTGTGGTCGACATAAATAAATACTTCAGATATCTTTATATTACTCCTCCATTACCTCAGTCATAGCAATGATTACGGCATATGTCAACATTTTTTAAGTTTCTTCCTCTCACTGTAGTGATTTTGAAATCGATATGACTTTGCCTAATGTTTTCAGTCTGGCACTTTGCCTGGTGAGTCTTTGTGGCTAAAGGAATTTAAACCAATTTGCACGATGCATTCTTATAATTGTTGTATCAATTAGGCTACTGCAATTTTTCAAAACCAGCAGCCAGCAACTCCTGTACTCATTAAAAGTGCAAGGTATAATAGCATGTTATATGTGCATTTTTAATTGTAATAAAGCAAAGTTAATCATTTTTCGCATGCAACACAGATGCTTTCCATAGATATATTCCCAATGCTCAATGGTGCAAAATATCCTTGAATGCAATTAGATTTTAATGATATGGGCTTTCTAAGTAATGAGAGGATTACGTTTTTCAACCTAGGAAGTAGAACATAATACACCTACGTGCATAATGGTAAGATTTCCATAAAAAAACAAAAGAAATGCGTGATTTTTAATTAGGAGAAAGTAAATGCCTGCATGTATTGGTAATTTTTTTTTTATATATAAAATGTTGTTTTATGACAGTAAATATGACTTATTTACATATTTGATAGCATCTCATACTCTCATATTCATCCATATATTTATTGTCACTTGCATAATCACGACATACAAATTGGAACTAAACCTGGAACTAAATCTGGACTGGACCAAGACAAAACCAGGACTTGAACAGGACCAAACCAAATCTCCATTAGGATTTAAACTGGGCCTAAGCCAGGACACGTGTGACGACAACCAAAGACTATGAAGGGCAAACAGCCACATGTAAATCCTGACCCTCTCCAGTCTCTACGCCTCTTTGCAGAAGTCACCTTTCCCCTTTCACCTCATGACTCTGGGCTCTCGTTTGGTCATACTCCACAGGTACATTGGATGCTCAGGTGATCGTCATTCCTCTGAGGGTGCCCTGATCGCGGGAGCATGCCTGAGAAGCACCCTGCCTTCCACATAATGTATGCGACACATTCTCACGGAGCTACTCGCACCTCATCCATTAAAGTTAGCAACAACAAGAAACACTTCAGGAGGACGCTTTGTTCATCGGCTTATTATGGAGGTGCCTCTTTAGATAGAGACATCAATATGGAAAAGGGTCACAACAGCCTCTTAGGGTAATGGGTTAGTGTAAATTAACAGGACAGCATGTAAGATTTTGATTGTAAATTTCATACAAATGATGTCGTCAGATATGAGATTGAAAACAAAGATATATTTTACTGATAATGCAAATGCTGATTCATTCTGAAATCCCAGACACTAGTTTGTCAATCTTGCGATATTAGATTAAAAGAAGGGAGAAGTGGGTGGAGATAACAGTTCAAACTAGAAGATTTTAAGTCATGGTTCAAAATCAGTTACAGCTCCATTAAGGAAGAAAAAAAAATCAACATATGTACATCTTTGTTGGGCAAGCATTGTTTGAAGATTGTTCTGTAATAACACAGGTCAACCGTTGCAGTATCCACTAGATTTTGTATAAGCCATTACAATTTTTGATTCCGTTACCTGCTAATGGTCATATTTATTTTGTGCCTTGAGTAGGGTACAACTTGGCCTCTGGTCCCATGCTAACAGTTTATCAGCTCCTGAGCTATAGTTTATTACCTGACTGAAAACCCAAGCTAAAATTAGAAAGAGAACGTACAGTGCATCTCACAGCTGTGTCAATATATTTTCAGCTCACACAAGAGTGCTAGTGAGTTGAAGTAGTCTATTTCATGTTTGGTTTGTTCCAGTCTGAAGTTATCTATTTATTTTCCGTTGCCCATGAAGAACTGATTCCACTGTACAGACACAGTTTTGCATATTAGTAGACTTTTGAGTTCAGTGTCTGATTAATTAGCCATCAAATTTGAACTTTAAAAATCTCTCTCTTGGGATGGACAAGTGTAACAAGTGTACGGTGACAAAAAAATCCACCATCTAATAATTATGATAAATAGTGCATTCATTCTATATTGCTCATATAGCCCACCCCCCTCCTATTTTCAAGAGTAGCAAGCTATTGCTGAAGCCGCACCTGCCCTGGAGTAGTGTGGCTGCCAACAAGCACCATTAATCACTGTGATGCCATGTTGTTTGTTTATCACATGTTTCCACTCCTTTGATAGAAGAACTAGCTCAATGTAAAACAAAACTTAACTTTCTTTTTTTTTTTTTTCATTTATCCAAGACAATGTCATCTCTGTTTGAGGTTGTAATTCATATAAAATAGCTTGAGTGAATGAAAAATGAAAAATCCTCTTGAGTTATGACAAATAGGAGATCTGCTTAATCAGTTCCACATCAAATCTAAAAAATGACCTCACATTAGTCATTACACACAAGACATGGAGTGAGCAGACTGCATAGATGGGACAATAATAAACTTAATGCATGAGTGCTGATGCTCAGATGATGCCTCCACGTCACATGCAGACAGACAGTCTGATGAGAAATACCCTGTGGTAAAGGGTACGCATGTGTGGGTCAAAATGATACAAGGGTGGATACACAAATGCCTGAGCATCACATGTACGACAGGAGCAGACAGAGGCAGTCAGCAGAACGCAGCCTCGCCTGGGACTTTCTAACCTCTGAGAGTCTCTCATGACAGGTGCCAAAGGGATAAAGGAAAAACAAGATAAGGCCATGTTGAGGTCGATAAGTCAGTGGAGTGTATCTGCCCAATACTGCAAATAATAAAAATGTAAATGAAAGAATTTTTTTTCTTAAGCAAACCTGAAAAAGCGACTTTTCAGAGCTCTTAACCATGTCATAGTTCTTTCCCCTTCTCCCCTACCCTCTTGAAGTTGTTTTGGGAGTGATTTGTACATGTTTGAGCAATTTTTAATCATTTATTTTCAAGACACCATGTTGCTGATCAATGCTCGTTTTCACCACTGCTCTGTAATTACTTCGTACTAATATATATCATTAAAAAAGACTAAAATACTACACCAAATTGACTTTTATGAGCATGTTATGAAACTGAGCTTACTTAAAGTTGTATCTTGATCGGTTTGTGCGTGTTTGAGTCTGCATTGTCCTTCATGTGAGGTCGGAGTGCTCAGAAATTGTACATTTTCTTCTACCCCTTATCCCCGCCCACATTCCTGTACTTTGTTCCTCAGAGACTCAGAGTGCAACACATAGGATTATGACTAAATAAATTAAAATCTGCTTCTTGCAACGATGGTGAAAGTCTAAGGGAACACTGACATGTAAATGAAAAGATATTTAAATATTTCTTCAATATCTCACACTTTATTTATCAACACTACCTGTACAATTAAGGGCATATAGATTCAGTCACATGCATGCACTTAGTCATTTACGTTTTTACCATGAGAAAATGTATATAGTGTATCATTGCTTACATATCTTGTCTTAGGACTGGATGATATGCCAAAAAAATAATATACAAATTAATTACAATCACAATTCAATCTGATTTTTTATTAGATTTTTCAAAGTCTGGACTCCAAACCACATGCTTTTACTGACAGAGAATTGACAGGGGCCTCGATTAAAAACACCTAAATACATCATTAACAATCAGAAATGACTGAATCTCGATTAAAATTGGATTTATTGCACAGTCCTAATCTGTACTGTTGGGGAAACCCTGACACGAACTATTTACATTGACAAACATGTAAATGTGAAAAATCCTCATCATATCTGTGTACACATGAGCAACTCCAGTCTCTGAATCAAGCCATTTAAAACCATGACATCATTATCTCGCATCACCACAACTCAGAGACATATAATTCATCAAAAAGGGCAGATAGAGCGTCTTTGTATCTGAAATTCTTCATATGACCGTTTTCTACCGCTTTCACTCAGTACTTTTAGCACACATTAATTAAATTGCAGTGAGAAATGAAGGTGCAATGGGACAGAACGAAGCATATGAATAATATTTCAAGATCTAATTATGCTTAAGGGGTGTTATCTGACTGGACCTTTCTGTTGCCATTCAACCAAGTAAAATTAATTCTCCATGCAAATTTGCTTCTTTCTGTGGAATGGGGTAAAATCAGCGGTGAGTGACAGAGCTGCGGTTGCCACTTCTGTTTGGTTATTTGGGGTTTCCAGGAAGATGCACAGACGCAGCCACATGTTTTGAGGTTTTGTGGTCACGGAAAACTGGGAGATTTTCTGTTTTGCCACTTTATGCTAATCAAAAAGCAATTTCCCTTTTTTTCACATAGCATTAGGACAACATGCTTCATTCACAAACAGTAAAAACATTCATTTGAACTTCTATGAAAAGGGGATTGTAAAATGTAAGTATAGATGCTCAGCTTGTTCTGTTTCAAGGAGAACTTTGGTGGTTCTCAAACTGTGGTACAGGTACTTTGTGATGTAAACCAATACTTCTGAGAAATACATATGTTTGGATTGTTTTAGTTTTAGTCAGGTCTGGTGATATTTATATATGCAATGTGTGCCCCAATGAGTTACAAAAGATGGAACAAGAATAAATAAATATATAAATACGGATTTTATTATGCACATAAAAATATTAAAAATATTGTTGGGTGGTCTCCCGGCCATACAGCCATACAGTCTGCACTAGTAGCATGAATAATACAAAGAGGCTCTAGTGTTAACTAAATGTGCTCCAGCTCCTCACTCGTAATGTGTCTGAAGAGGGAAACGTGATACTTTGTCATGTGTGTAACAACAATAAGCCCAGTGCTAACATTTGACAGCACGAGTAACAGCACTGCTTCAGATTAATGCACAAAGGACTCAAACACAATACTGTTGTTGACAAAACAAAAACTCTTTCAGCTTCACCAAGTCATTTCAAATTCTTAGAAGTCTGTGTCAATACCTTCATTTCAAAGATAACCAGGTTTGTCTGTTCGGAGTATTGCCAACAAATAACCAGTAATCACGTTAAATTGGACCAGTGAATACACAAGTGCTTCAACATGTCAAAATGTGTCGGTGATACAAAAACTCTGCTTGACTTTATAAATAAAAACATGTATCACTGGCATTAGGTCAGAATGGCTCAAAAATAACACATCCCGGAATGTGGAATCCAACGATCAAAATCAAGCAACGCATTGATTTAAGTGCCTAATTAAACCCACCCAGACACGGAGAGAACATGCATAACCTACTCAAACATGTGACCTTTTTGCTGTGAAACGTAAGTGCTATCCACACAGCTACTTTGTCTCTGTGCTGTTGGTCCCAAAGCCAAAAAGCTTACATAAGCAAGGATTAGTCATGTTGAAATGCAAAATATCATGTAATATGACACATTATGTTTGTTGCATAAGTGATTATGTCAATTATGAGCAGTGCAATTACAGTTTTGCCAAATTATGATGTGTCTCCAACGTGACTGCCATGTTTTTGTTTGTATTTGAAATTGGCCATATGAAAAGACGATATCATGTGACTCACTCATTATGCAAGTTCATTTGTACCGTATCACGTACAGTTGGCGTTGGCACAGACCGGACCAGCTCATACAGGCGAGGGTCCTGCCCACTGCCCACTGCTCAGCTTTGGGCTCCATTGTGGCTCTGAATGCTCGGAGAAATCCAAACCTCAAACACTATTAGGCCCTATTGTGGAAGAGCATCAAACAGTGCTCTGGCATGGCGTGGCTTTGATCATGTGGCGAAAACCCTAGAGGCGAGAGAGGGACAGTGCTAGGGGAGAGAGAACGAGAGGGCACAACTGAAGGAGAGGAAGAAAGAGAGGGAGACAGAGATACAGAAGGCACAGCTGAGGAAGAGGAAGAAAGAGAGAGAGAAGGTGCAGCTGAGGGAGAACTGCTGAGGGATGGAGAGGAGGAGAGTGACAGGAGAGAGAGGTAGAGGAGAGAGAGCAGTCCACAGTTGATGAGGAAGATGAGGAGAGAGGGCATGGGTGAGAGAGAGGAGGAGTTACCTTTCATTGTTTTGAAAATGCTGCAGTATATTTGCCAAAAACAACATATTAACGATTTTCATTAAAAAAAAAACAATTAAATGCTACTGGAATGCTGATTGTTTTCAAATATGGTGCTCTTCAGACTTGGGATCAGTGTCATTGTAAAGCGAAAAAAGGGCAGAGGCGTTGAAGCTCTGAATCCCTCCTCACTTCGCTCCATCTGCAAACTCACTCTCCCTTCACAGCGTTATCACAACACGATCAGCATGTACTGCACATCACATCAGGTTTGTGAAGTTGTAGTGTATTCTTATGTAGCATGTTTTTGTATATTTTTGGAGAGTTGTCGTGTGGGAGCAGAAGCACAGCACAGAAGAGGACCCCCGGGAGAGATCGCTAAAATGCTCAAACTTGCACTTCAGGCATGTTTTTGGAGGGAACAACATTATAGCATGGTAGAAAGCTTAAAGAAAATGATTTTGCATAATACCCCCTCTTTAAAAACAATGTTGAAAAAACAATGCGGTAATGTAATGTGTTATTTATGTTAATGGTGGCATAAATAATAAAGAACTTTACTAATACAGTATGTTCTAATGAATTGAAAAAATGGTAGTATGACTAGAACCAATCCCCTTTTGTTTTTAATCATGATTTTTTTTTTTTTTTTTTTTAATTCTATTCCATGAGGAGAACCTTTATTAACAAAATGCACATGCTATTAATGTGGTCCATAGTGTATTGAGAGAATATGTACTGTTTTATTTTCATTGTTATATATGTATGCTTTAATTTTTTTACCTATAGCACTAACATAGCCTTTTTATTGACATATTTTATTGCATTAATTTTAATAGTTCAGTTATTATATGATGAATTGGCTGAAGTACCCATGCATGCATTTTTAAAAACAATTCCAGTAAGTCCACACAACCAGTATTAATATTAACCTAATCCACAGGTATGTGCCAGTGCTTCTGTTATGATCAGAGTGGAACAAGTACACTGATATTTCCCAGTAATTTTCCGTTCACTTTTGTCAGATAAGCTCTTTAGAAACTTTTGATCTTTACAAAAGTTGAGAATTCCTCAAACAAAAGGCTTGTCAATGATTAGTCCAACAAAAGAAACAACATATCAAGGGGGGACAAAAGACAAAAGAATGCCCAATTTTACACTAATAATGCCTAAAAATATTTTTCATTCAAGATACTGTAATTGGCTAATTCCAAACCAAGAAAATTTGTAAAAAAAAAAAAAAAAAAAAAAAAGGAATAAATGTTGCCAGCACTTAATATTAACACTGTATTTAATTGTATAGCTCTTGCACTTTTATTATTAATGGTCTGGGTTCACTTTAAATAACAATACTTTGTCATTTATACAATTAGTGGTAATTTTTCACTGTTTTTATTGTTGTAAATATTTATTTTGTGGCCTGGTCCCAAGCTAGAGCACAGTAAACTTAAACATGCTCAGCTAGTCATGGTACCATTGTGGAGATACAACCACCAGATTCGTATCTGCGCTGGTTTTGGGGACTGTTTTCGCTGTTAATGCTTTAAATATTGCCAATATTGTTTTATAATCCAAAAATAACCTATACCCTACCTACACTGCAATGTATTTTTGAATTATTGTTTATCATCACGGCTCTTCGTATTGTCATATCTTCATTGCACCCCGATAAATGATGAAAAAGGATCATCTCTGTGCAAAATAAACTTATATTAATGTGTACAAAATGAGATAAACATAAGTCTAAAGCAGTACACAATCAACACTAACTTATGAATACCCTTTTTGGATATAAATGCATGTCACTATGCTACTTTTCTCATTGAGGGTTAACCGAATGATATAAACCACATGTGTCAAACTCAAGGCCCAGGGGCGAAATCTGGCCCGCCATGTCGTTTTATGTGGCCGCGACAAGGTAAATGAAAATGTATGACTGTCTTAAAATGTCAGTTTATCAGTAGATAGGCAGTTACACAGTCATATTATTTTTCCATCTATGCAAATTGGCCCTCGGTGAAATTGAGTTTGACACCCCTGATTATAAACGTATCTATAGTGTGTTTACATCGTATAACCTGGTGGCATAGCCTTCTTATTTCCACGGACATAGATAAGTTTAATGTGGAACACTGTAAGCCAAGCGATAACATCTCCATGGAGGAAAGTTTGTGCACATTTAAAACCAACAGTAAAGGACATCAGAGTGCAAAAAACAGGCCTGCGTACTGTCAGCTGTACTTGTGCGACAGTTTGAGAACCGGTGAGTAAGTTGACTTGAAAGACGCAGTTGCAGGTCACAGTTCCCAGTGGAAAATAACATCAGAGAAACGCGCCGGCACTAACCAGTCCTGCAGTGTCACCTTGAGCTCTCTGTGGTCAAACAGTGGAAAGTCACGGCTTATCTTAATCAGGTCATAATACACCCACTGATAAGAGGAGAGGGGGGACTGTGTAACATTTATCAAACTGGGGGTCAAACAAGAATAAAGGTAATACGATCACACTGAGAAACACTCGCAATGAGTTTACATCAACAGGTTCTTTCAAAGCCGATGATTGGGCACAAATTTATCACGTTTGAGTTGGATAAGAGTGGCGGGACGTACAAACAACTGATTATAAATAAAATATCCTTAAAGGGACAGCGTGAGTTTGATGTTCAATTAAACAAAACAAAAAAAAAAAACAAAAAAACATGACCCATCTGTGTCCATTGATATGAAATAGACAGAGAAGAACCAAACATTTTTTACAGATAATAATTGTAATACTGGTGGCCATGTTGTTTATGATACAATTTGTTTTAGAAAGCAGAATGAGGCTCACATAAATCTTTCATTTGGGTTGCCAGTTCCAAAGCTAAAAAAAAAACCACTTGATTTAAACCTAAAAAGACTCTCTCTGATCTGAATCGTCATGAGCTAAACCTGCAACCAATCATTAATCAGCGTTAGTGCAGCCTCTTTAGTGAATTCTGAAAATGTGGGCAGCAACAATAAAGGAATGACAATGACAGCTGTATGCAACTGCTTGGAGTCAAACGAGGGAAAGTGGCTGTTGTCTTAAAAGCAGAACTCTTTTTGTTTTTGCTTTGAATACCTCTCGGTTCTTGATGAGGATTAGTAACAGTTTCGAGCCTCATCATTTTGTTTGGTGATGAACTGGAATGGGTTTAACCGTTTCTTGCTGGGGGTTCTCTCTGGAGTTCTTTATGATGTATGGGCAAGTTTCAACCATTTATTCATTCATTTATTCTTTCACAGCTGGGGTCAGTCTTGTGACCGGTCTGAGCTCATGCGTATTCCGTCTGCCCACACCCAAATGAAAAGAAAAGACACATTTACATACCGTAGACGAACCTAAATACATGTTAAACAGGTCACATCGGGTATCGCATGTTTTACAGGCCTGTGGTGCAGTTTGCCCACACAGGCGTTCCTTGGTTTTATCATTTACAAGGGTCATAAACGTTACATGTGATTTGACCCTTTTTAATCACTGCTGACTTTCTGCATTTTCCCCGACAGTGCCCTACTTATGAATAAATGACTAAATAGTTTGCATTTCTATATCCAAATGATTAAAAACAAGCCCGTAAAAGTACTCATCTATGTTTAAAGAGCATCATATTAAAAACACAATCTGGACTCTGGACTTATAGAGCTTTTTTTTTTTTTTTATTTACACCACCCAGCCATGGTTTCCAGCACAGTCTGTTCTGAACCAACGGAAAAATCTAAAGAACATACAAAAGTTGCCTGTTTACACTGAAACACTGTCCCTGAGAAGTGGCTCCTTTGTGGAAAGTTTGTGATAATCAGACTTTCCAAATCAGGAAAGAGAGTCTCTATGGAAAAAAAAACAGGGGTGGTGCAGGTAACGGTTGTACAGTTCTTTTGATTGTAATTTTGTACAGCATAGAATTGGTTTACGTCATGTTTTTTTTTTTTTTGCTTTTTTGCGACCATTGAATTGAGTTTAGTCCTATATGATTGTTTTGTGTAGTACTAGATTTATTTCTTTGGAGCTAAAATACAGTAGGAGTACATTGTCTGTCTTTATCCTGTTATATCCATTAGGCCAGGGGTCACAGGTCATCCAGTGCAGTGCTGCAGAGGAAATTAATATAAATATTTATCTTATTTCTGTTGAATCCCCTCCATTTACATGCATTTGAGTGTAAAATAACCTGCTAAACCACACATGTAAGACATTTTAAAGACATTTTGCGTTGTTATTACTGGCCACACCTTCACACATCGGTCAAAAAAATGAAAACAATAATTGAATTTGTTCCTTTAGTGTTGGTTCCTTATGCAAAAAAAAGCTTGGAGACCACTGCTTGCTGTAGTCAGAGATTTTGTAAAGATATATTTTAAGGTACTACAGAACTCAAGCTAAGGTTACGTTATAAAGAAGCGATGACCCAATGGACAGTTACAAATGCTCGTGGCCTTAGTGCAGCTGCCCTCCTGGGTCTGGTGGGTTTGTGCTAGCCCTGTGTTGTGTGTGCGTGGCTGTCCTTGAGTTTGCATGCGAAAGTGTGAGTCCAGGGTCCTGGGCAAACAGTGGTAGGGGTCCATGTTGACGAACCAATTAAAAAGCAGGAAGAATGGGGGAGGACGCAGTGGCCCAGCATGCATTGCTCTTCACTTCTATTAGAAATGGCAAGTGGTGGAAAAACAATTGCGATGTTATTATGAAGTCTTGTTTTTGAGCGCTGTGAATGTTCCAGGAAGTGAATTCACACGACGGATGATGAGCAGATTAGAAGTGTGTTGAAATAATACATGTCTGAATGAATGAGCATCAAAATCGGGTTTTACTGAAGAAAACATGTGCTTTTGGCCTTTGGGGATTTGTTTTTGGCACAAGCATTTCTGTTTTTAGATTGGAATGCTAAATAAATCATTTCCCTGGTAACAAACTATAAAAGGGCTGTAAAGATGAATTGGAATTATCGTGACTAGTCGACTATTCAAATAATCTGAACCGTATTTTGAAAGTTGTTATAATTTTACAAACTCAAAAAACCTCTTATCCTTTTATGAAAACATCAAATGCACACTGTAAATATTCTTTATTTATTTGACCGCATTCAACATTTTTGTTCATAATTGTATTTCGAAATCTCAACGTACATCAGAAATAATAATTTGACTGTCGACTATACTAAAATATTACTGCCCTAATATTACAGCGAACAACAGTTACACATAAGTAAATAGACTACATCTTTTATTCTTCCACATCTAACCCATGTAATGTTTGTTAAGTGTAAAAACTGTGAGTTGTTTCTTACTATGATTATTTTACTGTACAGTGTAGCAGTAATGCTGACACCATATGCTTAAGAATAGGTGTTACAGAGTCAATAGTAAAGCCATAATAGCCTTTGTTAAGTTTGTAGAAGTGTGCTGGCCTCAGGTCAGGTAATCCTCTGCTAATGAGCCCCACTTCCCTAATCTGGATATCCGTTCACTCTTTGCCATTTTCAGATGTCTTATAGGGTCTTTATGCCCCCCAGTCCTGATTTCACCATTGGCATAGTGCAAAGGTTCACTATCACACAAGGGCAAGTTTGGAGAAAAAAATCTCATTGTAATTTCTCAGTCAAGAACATATTTGGTGAGGTCGAAACTACAGGTACAAGGTATTATTCCGTTAAAATACTGGATTAATATTTATTTATTTATTTATTTATTTATTTATTTATTTATTTATTTATTTATTTATTTATTTATTTATTTATTTATTTATTTATTTATTTATTTATTTTTATTTATTTTTATTTATTTTATTTTATTTTTTTATTTTTTTTGCAGGGGACATTTTATTATTTAACTGAGATTTCAGTTTGTTTATGACATATTGCGGAGAGAACGCAATTGAAACAAGTTTTGGCATCAAATATGTGTTGAACCAACTATCTCTGCAGTGTCTAGATAAATATGACAGGGATATATGTATTAGAAAGACTGTACTACTAAATTTGTATTAACTTTTAAATGTAGTCATTGGTGAAAGTACTGACAGATTTTACTATTTGAGATGAATATTTATCCTTTTTGCATTAATTAACTTGTTTATAGCTGAAATATAAATATTTTTTGTGAAATTATCTTAGCTGGACCCCAGAAAGAATAAGAGCAGCTTGGGGGACCCTATCAATAAACAATAAACAGTAGTAAAGTTGATTCAGTATAAGCCGGAGAGGCACTGTTGTTCTTGTGTCCATTAAACAAAGCAAAAGTAATGGGCTGAAGTTTAACAATGATAAGGACCTTAAATCGTACGACTGAAGTTAACCAAAAGCTGTTTTAACTTGACTTAATTTGACAGTTTAGAGAGAAATAATGAGCTTTTAGCATTACATTACCTTGCCTAATTCGTTCTCACTTAAGCAGCAGCCCATTTAACCTTGACTGCATCTCTTCTCATTCTCAATCCCTTTGCTATTGTTGTGCTTCTACAGAAAGACACAAAATACATATTGTAGCATTCACAATAACAATAACAAAAGGATGCCGAGGTCTGGAAGCGTAGAACAGAGAGCATGGAGAGAAGTGAAGCGAGTGCCGTTATAGGAGAGGGAGAATACTGTAGCACTCACAGGTGTTTCTGATCTTTGAAGCAGGGGTTTCTCTCCTTGCCTTTAAGGGGGAAAATAATTAACACCTTTGCCGTTTCCATGCCTACAGAAGGCTCTCACTCTGCTCTCAGCTGCGAGCATTCCTCCTGTAATTACACACACTTTAAGAGCTGTCCGTAATTACCCACAATCCATCTGCATCACTTTGAGAACGAGAAGAAATATCGTGGAGGTATGAGGTGCAGCGAGGAGGAGCATGGGTATTTGCATATTGTCTGTTTCGGCTTCTGAACTGAGGGGCTAAGGTGGCTCTGCAAACGTTGTGACACAATGGCCCACAGCGCTGTTGAAATACCTGAGCTGTCACGTCTAGAGCCGGCAACACCCTGCTTTGCATAACATGAAACCTATATAATAACTTACAGGGGAGGTATATATATTTTATTTCATTTTAACGCGCTTTGGGCCACCTCAAAGTTCTGATATTTCAATACACAGAAAAAAGTAGAATGAATAAATAGATACATAAATAGGTGGCTGGCCTGGAATGTTCTACCGGAGGAGCTGGTGGAAGTGTCTGGGGTGAGGGAAGTCTTGGAGTCCCTATTTAGACCGCTGCATCTGCAACCCGGCTCCGGATACATGGAAGAAAATAGAAAGATACATAAGAAAATAGGTGAAAGCGCACTCAAGCCTTGAATACACGATACAGTACACAATTATGCAAACACGCATGAAGGAATCGAAAAAACTCTGAGTAAGATAGTGATGAGAAAACACCATTGTAACAAGATTAAAAGCTCTTAAAAGCAGATGTGTGGTGTAGTATGACGTGCTCCTTGGAGTAAATGGTTTATCGTTGGTCAAATCTATTGTTTCATTAAGTAAAACTCATCTTGTTCCTTTTTTTTTTTTTCCCTTTTCCTTTTCATCTGTCCCTGTCACATTCTAAGACTTTGCAATGTAAATAAACAAGTCATTGACAAAAAAAAGTTTGTTTATTTAGCTGCGGAGTTAAAGGGGGGGCATTTAAGCTGTGTTTCCACTGAGGCAGTAATGTGAGGATGGGGCCAGTTTGAGGCGGTTTTCCACAAGTGAACCGGTCTAAAGTGGCCTGAACCGTGCCAGACTTGAAATTTAGCCTGCAGGTACTAAATAGTGAGGAACAATACACAATAATGGTCTTAAAAACTTTCCTTTTGTAGTTTAATTGACCACCTTTTTCATGATGATGTTGAACAAAATGTTTTTTTTTTTTATACCTAAATAAAGTTGAACATGTAACAGCACCCATCTTTAAGTATTTTATGACTCGTGAGCACTAATGCAATGAATCAAACAAGTTGATTTGTATCTACAACAACAACATAACTGTTATTCCCTTTGCTTACTAATCGCTTCATATATTGATATAATCGTAGTATATATGCTCTGTAAATACATTATCTACTGATACGCTGATACATTTCCAGCCCTATGTTGCTTCACTACTCATTGTCATAGAGATAAATACTTCTCATAAAACAATGATAAGAACATTACACATGCCAATATTGACACAGCACGTGAGCATGACTGTATTTGCCAGATATAATTGGACATGGAGCAGATAATTATTCAATAAGCTCAATGTGCTATCTCATACAAGCACCGCTCCAGCCGGTGTTGTGGTGATTATAAAGCTAACCAATTATAACACAGTGCGACTGGCTTGTGTTCCACTGCTGAGCGTGCAAAGCCTATTGACATACAATTAGAGGGTCCATCGTTAGGAGACATTTCATCACTGACGCGGCTTGATTAATTCTCATTACCTCCCGTATGTGTGTGTGTGTGTGTGAGTGTGCGTGGTGAGGTAGTATTGTATGGTACAGGGTTTTTCTCATGTAAAGGTCACATAGAGCCATTAGGTATTAAGGCAAAAGACAGTGCTTACATGTAACCTTGTGAGTGTAATTATTTAGCTTAATAGATATCTGTGACTTTAATTAAATATTTATGACTGTATTCATGTTTTCGCTGATTAATTTATTTTAGCAGACAATTATTTGCGTCCATCTCTTTGTTTTTTTCAATTCTTTCAAAACTGCATCAAATTATATCATCTTAAAGGTCCTATATTACACAAAATTGACTCTAGTGAGCTTCAAACCATGTAAGAATGCTGTTACCTCATCAAAAACATGCCTGGAGTTGTGTTTTGTTTCATTCACATGTTTGAGTAATCCTGTGTTATTAGTCTGTCCTCATCTCCAAAGCTCACAATGTTCCACCTTGTGCTGTCATGAAGCAGTAGTTTTCAACTTAAAAGCTATGTTTTAGATTTTGTTCAGTAGAGATTGGCAATTCCGGGGTTGAAATCATTCAAATAATTCTAGGGAAGGTGTATAGAGTTTAAAAACACAGTGGAGCACACGTATTAGACAGAACTCAGACTAAATATGCAGGGTTTGTGTGAATGAAACAAAACACAACTCCAGGAATGTTTGTGGTGAAGAAACAGCATTATAATAAACATCAGAAAATAGTGTAATATGGGGCCTTTATGTACCGTAAGTAAAAAGTCAAATTTAAAAATAACTAGTGATAAGTGACAAGTTACCCTCAACCCAACACCTGAAGTTAAATGTGCACTAAGTAACTTTTTTTTTTTTCTGGTGAAAAGTCCGCCACCCGCTTGCCTCTATGGACATATTTGTGTTAATGTCACAATTATACAACTATTCTGCTCAAACAATGCATCAAATTTTCCAGTTATATAGTGATTTATATTTAATTTAATTTCATTGTTTTGAATCTCACCAAAGAATCTAACCGATCTAACTGAACCCTTCTTACATCACATACTATATGGCTCACTTAGGCTTTGTCTCACTGAGGCGTAATCCACTAATCAGCCTTCGAACGCAAAGGTGGAGTCGTGCCAATCACCCCTGCACTTTCTATCTTTTAATTACCTGCTGCTCCTATCACCCCAAACAACAGAGAGATGTTCTGTAATGCTATGTCCCCTGCCTATAGATGCTGTTTATGTGGGCTGAATACAAGCGCTCAGGTGTGAAGGCTCGCAGTGTGGAGGGCAGACCTGATCCACCTTTGTATTGTTCTGGTGCCAGAAGTGTGCACAGAGGAGACTGCAGCTGCTTCAGCTCCTATTGTGTCTGTGTCATAACACCAGGACCTATGGATTAGTGGCCTTGAAGGCTTCCATTTCTACACAATGTGCCCACGCTCCGTATTTGTGGCTATTAAAGTCACTTATAAATAATTAAAGGTGTTGACGGTAATCATCAAAGCTGGGATGCTGTATAGTAAATTCCTAATACATTTTCATATTTGCAGTGGAATTTGGTTGTAAATTGTATCTGTTTGGGCACATGTGGGTCCACTCTGCTGACCAAGCAGCTCGTGCCACAGCTCCACAGACACAGAGTCAGCACAAAGCCTGTCACAGCTACCAACCAATCAGAGCTGTCAGAGCTGAGCCAAAGGCCAGAGAGCAGCCAATTGTGGAGACAGCAGCTTTTGTGGAAGAGTATAACTGCAGCCCCCACTGTGGCACAGCTTACAATGGAGACCAGGCACACACAGGCTATTGTGAAAGGGTGGCATTTTCCTATTCAAGAAAGAAAATTATATATAATCTTTTATTTATAATTTCAGGCTGGCAACATGCAAAATATGTATTTGTGTATGATACAAATTATACCAATGATGGTAATGATCACATCTTAAATGTATTAAAAAATGAAGCAAACTTCAGCAGGTGCATTTGTACAAAATATATGTCAAACATGGTTTGCTCTAAGAGGAGCTGTATGTAGTCTCAACTGCTGGGGTTTAGGTAGTGAGGATTCAGCACTGAAACTCAACTCAAATGAGAGTCACGTGAGGCACATTCTGCTTTCAGATTGGATAATCATCTTAAGAAACAAAACACCAAATTACTATAAACTATAAACAACTTATCCATCATGTCCAATGTTTTAGTAAATAAGAATAAAGCAGTTACTGTTGTTACTGTAAGATGAGCATGTAGTTTGAACATGTTTCCATTGCATGTGGAGATGGAGAGTTCATGAACATTACATATTTTCCCTTTAATGTACCAGTACAGTTTTACCAACAATCCATCTGGTGTTTGTAAAAGTATAGTAATACTTTTTTAATGTAGAAGTTTCATTTTATCATTTGTATTATCATTTATATAATTTTCGTGGTAGAATCTCTTTTGTTGTGTCTTAATTGGAGCATGCAGTGTACAGTCCCAGCTCCTTGTTGCAGAGGCCTTCCCCAGAGAGGGTCCAGGCCGGGGGGATTACAGCTTTGTCTTCATATCCTCTTAAGGCTGGGATGGGCAGTTAAATGGATCAACTCACTGGAGGGAAGTGCAGCTATTAGTCCCAACTTTCATGTATGTAGGTGAATGGTATGGCCACTCTGGTACCTGGGATTATGGGACCAGAGCAGCTGCTAGAGGGAGGATTTCTGACACACTCTTTGAAAGTGATTATTGACTGGTAAATAACAATTGCCTTATGGGTCTGTGAGCAATGTAAACCATTTATGCTTTCAAATAAGTGTTAACAAGCATGTAAGTAAAGCCTTTTGCATTTTGTCTGGTCAAGTTCATGAGCACATTGACTCAGGTGGTCGAGTGGGTGTCTTGTAACCAGACAGTTGACAGTTCAAATCCAGCTTTTGGGGGTATTTTGTTTTGGTCACATTTTTATATATCACTTTTCCACCTTCAAGACACTCAATTTGGAAAGTTACTGTACAAATATGTGTTGTGCATGCGTGTTAAGTTGGGGCAGATGATTAAATGCACTAAATGGATCATACCAGACAGCCATGTTAAACTGAAAACCTGAACTAACCTGATAAAGACTTGTTTCTATCCAAATGAAAGTAAGATTTGTTTTGATGAAATGTGCTACACCAGCCCGCGGCCTGTTCTGTCCCCTCCTGCAGCCAATGTAAACACAGGCTGCCCATGTGAACACTCTAAGGAGGCAGAACCAAAGGTCTTCAGACAGTGAGCAGAGAGCATTAAAGAAATAGTCCACTGTCTCTTGCAGGAAATCCACATTTTGACCCTGGTACTCTGACCGGTCTGCCTTGGAGCACTTCGGCACAGTTAGGGTTAAAAGTGAAATTTGTCACCATACTCCAGGCATGGCTAAGGCTACATGAGCAACTGACAACGCCAAAGCAGAACAAATGTTTTTATATCAATCCCATATGAGGAGTATTTGCGAGTGTTTGTAGAACGAGACGTCTAAAGGAGATATTTAAAAGCATTGCTGTCATAAATGTCCTCAGATAAACCTCCCACTTAGACTCGCTGTAAAAATAATGCCTTACATTTTTTGAGCACTCCTGATGACTAATATTAAACACACATATACACCTCTTCACTTAGAGAACGCCCACTCTGTCCAAACATCTATCAAAGCTTCAAAAGAGGGCAGCATTTCCTGTATAAATGATCATTAGCGCAGTGAAGGATACAGGCTTGGTAAAAAATGTGTGAAGGAAGGTGTAGAAATAGCCAATGGACAGTTATGCAATGCCGCGTCCAGATTAACAGGCTGCAGAGGAAAGTGGTGCATGTCGTTACATAATGGAGTCCAGACAGTAATCTATAACGGCCGCCCTGACTTCTCCTGCAGGTGAGTGAGAGTCAGAGGTGAGGGATGGCAATAAATATTAGTACTTCACTGCCCATTGCAACACTTTAGATAGTGATGCACCTTCTTTTGACCACTGTTGATGTGAAAAATGTGTAAGTGCCGCAGTCGTAAAGCCCTTACAATTTGCTTACATTTTCTGATTTATTTTGTGCTACGACAAATCGATCTTATTCCTGAAATCTTATCTTATCTGATCAGTGTACAACTTATGTCTACATGAATAATTATTTGTTTATTATACACTGTAGATTACATTTCAGTTATTGGTCTTCACTCAGGGGTAACAGTAGCTCAGTTGATAGTGTTTGTTCACTGATCCGAAGGTTAGTGTTTCAAATCCAGCTCTCGACATAAACATCATTAATAGAGCAGTCGCAGGTTGGCAGTGCAATTCCAGCTCCCACAAATCGATACTGTTGTGTTGTGTCCTTGGGCAAGACACTTTGTCCACCTTGCTCTCAGTGTCTGCGCTCTGAGTGCCTAGAACACATGTGTCAAACTCAAGGCCCCCGGGCTAAATGTGGCCCCCCAAGTCATTTTATGTGGCCCACAACAAGATAAATTAAAAGGTTTGACTGTCTTAAAATGTCAGTTTATCAGGAGATACAGTTATACAGTCATATTTTTACATCTATGGGAATGTATATGTAATATTTGTAACTCGAATACGCATGTGGCGCTTTGAGAGTGACCATTTTGCTGATGTGGCCCTCGGTGAAAATGTGTTTGACGCCCCCTAGAAGGTGGAAAATCGCTTTATAAAAATGTGACCATTCACTATTTTGTTGATTCTCTTTTTCCCCCAGCTCTCTGTCAACACTCTTTTAGTCTTGAAAAGGATGTCACTGGCAAAGAAAGTACTTTTTCTATTTCTATAGTACAATTCTTATATATCAGAATCATTGTTAATGACGACACAAACAAGCACTGAAAAGAAAGCGTACTTGTATGTGTCAATAAAACATCCTTTTTTTTCGTTCTTTATAATGGTAATAAAAAAAAAATAGTATCAGATGTAATGCTAGTATAAGCTGGCTACATGTGTCCAAAATAGGTTGAAATTCAGTACAACAGCCTGCAAGCTCATGTGGCAAAACCTCATAAATTATGGATAAGTAAGCATGAGTAGTGACAATAACACTAAGGTTTGTAGTAAACACAACACATGAGGACAACACAGTGGACCATGTGACAAGAAATATATGTTTTGGTTTGGAACAACTTCTGAGCTTGATTTTCTCTTTTAAATCACGCCAGACCAATCCAATCTTGTAACCACACAAGAGAGCACATGTGGATGGAGCAGCGTATGCATGTATTCCCTATGGGCACATTAAACTTAACCCAAGCATTGGACATGACAAATTCAGTCCCTTAGGCTTGCCTCTGCTGTGAGCCGAGATGGATGGATTTCAATGGGCGGCTTACCAAAGCAATGCGGCTGCCACCAGACTGCATCGTGTTGGGCTAAAAATACTGGAGCTGACCCCATGCTTGTGTGATGTGGTCACTTGCCCCCTGCTGCATCTGCTTTTAAGTGTCCCCAAAGATGGCTGACAGTTTGCATAGGCACTTATTACAGTGAGTGGCATCTAAGGCATGCGGACAAGATGAAAAAGCAGAAGAAATGGTTTGAGGATGAGAAGATAGGTTATCGCAGGCCACAAGTTATCCTTAAGTCACTGGCAACTTCCCTTACAGATTTACCAAGATAACTATCGGTAATTTCTTTCTCTGGATTGTGCAAATTTGATTTTATTTTTTTATTTTTTTTTAGAAATACTCATTTGCATAAGTTAATTCAAAACAAAATGGCGTTACGTCTTAAAATAGTAAATAAATGGCTCAGATTTTGTGAAAGGTGCATTGTATTGTATAAAACCACTGTTACTGAAACTAGTTTTGAGTTTCCTTACTGTCAAAATTTTAGCATTCTGACGACACTATTCCTAAATATTAGAATTAGGACATTTTTTAAGGTTTTATTTTTCCCGTTTTTACCATTTGTGTCTGACGCAATAGCCTACAAAATGTACATATATGGACGGAAAAGCTGCAAAGCCATACATCTCTGAATCAAAGGCATGCTGCACATAAATAAAAGTGGTGATGATGATTTCCCCGGAGAGCTGTGAACCACTGCATACCACACATTTATATACGACCTCGGCAAAACAGCTGTCCAACCAGAGCTGTCAACCGCCATGCTGGCCAACTGCCCGGCTATGTGTTTGAGCCACTCGCTGAGGAGGGGAAAACGCGATTACAATCATGAATACTTCATAACTTCACTGCTCTCTGTCAACAGTAAAGCCTTGTAAACACTGGATTTATCTGTACTCAGCTCAAATACTCCTGGTTTTACAGTTGAGAAATCTATAGTGGAGATTAAGGGTGTTATATAGTGGATAAAGGAAAACAGTTGCTCGACCCATGTGCCATAAAGAATGAACATCTTTTAAGAGGCATTATAAGTTTTCTTTACAGTGTTATAAGGCTGCGGAGCTGTAGCCAAGATCACACAGAACTGGACAAAATGTAAAGCGAGGTAAGCAAGTAACTGAGATGATTCAAATAAAAAAATATACTGCAATTTTAAGATATCGTTGATGTTACTGCTTTTTTTTTCCGTATGTGTAATCCCTCAGCTGTCTGTCAAGTGTACAAACATTGCAGGAGTACTGGAGAGCTCACCAACAAACAGAAACTGTAAACCATATATGTTTTATGTAGTTCCTCCCTTCAGATAGATCTAAGGCAGTGTCCACCAGTAATCTGACTAGAGCAGAACTGAAGAGCAGCAAAAACGTCTCCGCTACTTAACGTTTTGCCCAGTTGACAGATTTGAATTTTTCCTTTACTAATTTTTCTGTAGAAGTAAAACAACTGTTATGGTAAAACACATATCTAGTTTTCATTCACATGATTTCACAACATTAAAAAATCCCCTGAGTTTACAATTGATTGATTATTATGTGTAATCAGCCTAGTGGGTCTATCAACATGAAACAGAAATTGGCACCGCCCAACGTCTTCTCTTTCAGCATAAACTAAAGTGAAATTATTTTTTTTTTAATAACGGCTTTAGAAAGTTATGTCATTATGTCATTTGTTTGTAGAGCCAATCCTTAGTAAATAAGAAGGTTCAGCATTTGTTCAAAAACTGTGAATCACCCATAGTTATTTTGTGTTAGCCTCATAGCATGGTTGCCTAAGTCATTTTTCAGGTTTTGGGAAATTACAAAAAGCTGCCAATGCTGGTAAGATGACTGGGGTTGCTTGTGTTTTTTTGGCAGTAAAAATCTTATTGATTGTTAGAGGATGAAGCCAATGCCACCTATAGGGTCTGGAGAGTAGAACGAGACAGATAATTCAATTTCGTCAAAAAAAATACTCTAGTTCCGCAGTAAGGAAAATATGACCTATTTAAAGCTTCTTGCAAACTGAACACATACTGTATTCTGAATCAACAAAGGTTAAAACTATACAAGTGTCACTGTCCTCATGTAGTTTAGATTGAGGATAGCGCTCAGTCCTCGTGTCTTATAGCATGCAGTTGTTGAAAGGCAGTAAACACCTCTAGTAGGGCAGTTTGTTCTTTCACGAGGACTCATACAATCCATGTCTCAGTACAAACAGTAAAGAGCTATTCCAATCAAGAGGTGACAAAAGCACTCGTACATTCTGTTTAAAATGCGTTATGCGCGTGTAACAGTAATGTGTGATGGGCCAAATGTGCACAAATAGCCAAAAAAATACAACTTTGCTTACTTATACTAATAATATTTTGAAGAAGATTGCTCTAAAACAAAATAATGTATGTCATGTGGAAGTAAAACTATTGCATGAAAACAAAAGACACGGCAGTCTGAAGTGTTCAAAATACATATTCTTTTCTTTCAATTCCAAAGTTGCTCAGATGTGCTCTACTTTTCGATCTG
Organism: Periophthalmus magnuspinnatus; assembly: GCF_009829125.3. Classification (NCBI taxonomy): domain Eukaryota; kingdom Metazoa; phylum Chordata; class Actinopteri; order Gobiiformes; family Gobiidae; genus Periophthalmus; species Periophthalmus magnuspinnatus. The sequence goes on from NC_047148.1 coordinate 9,676,823, forward strand.
CTGGGAACACTGAGGTCATAAAGGGTTATTTTAAGTCAGCAACGAGTCTGTCTGGTTTCTAAACTTGTGACCGGAATATTTGGAAAATGGCACAGTAACGTGACGCAGCAATTGCAAAACAAAACAAGAGTCTCAGGAGAGATGACAGACAAAAACAAGTGTTGTCTGAGCAACATTAACTTCCTGACTATAGTTCTTAAAAAGGAAGATGCTATTTCAAAAGGAAGAGGCTATTTCGCAGAATTCTTGAAACTTGGCCAGATGTTTTTTCAGTTTCCTTTTTCACATCATCAAAACGCTTTTTATTTACGATTCCACATAATTACACTATAAAGTAAACTTATAATGGAAAGAATTTTAGAATTTCCCTGATGTTCTGGGCTTGTTCTTTCTGTTTAACCTCAGCTAACCCAGTTGTTGTTGTTTTGGTTTGACTAATCTCACCATCGGATGCTTTATCATTGCTGACATGTGGCTATGTTACATATTATGTCTGGGCAATCAGGTGAATCATGACGCCATCAGACAAGCAACAATGAATCAATCGTTTTTGCTGTAAACTTCAAACTCTTTTTCTTAACCATCAAACTAAATTGTGACTGTGTATCAAAAAATACACTTTAAATAAATAAATAAATGACTGTTGGAACTGCACCACTGGGAACGTGTTGTAAAAATAACTAAGCAAAGGTCAGGGTAGGCACATGATTGTAGAGTGATCAAGAGTATGGGTGGAGGTGGGCATCTCCTCTGAGAACAGACTACGGCAACATTCATGCATGTTCCCTTTGAAGCACAATCCAATAACTCCTTTTATGTAAATGTAGCGTATGATATAAGGAAATTGGGCCTCCAGGTTAACATCTACACCCACAAAATGTGTTCTTTACTGATCTGTCCCTAAATGCAAATAAGCAGTGTGTACACAATATTCATGAGTTTTGCTTGAAAGGGCACAAAGTTTTGTCCATAAATTATCATAACTCCTAATTCATATTGTCTCAAGCCTGTGTATAAGACAATATTTGTTTCAGTTTGATAATTACATTTTTGACTTATAATCCAGATTTCTCCTCCTTCATCTTTTTCTGTTTACTGTTGCTTCCAATAGAAATATATATATGTTTATGCTGTTGGTGCTTATAAGACGCCTATTAGTACACATAATTGTACACAGTGTCAACTTTTTCTTTAGAAATTACTCTGTGCAAAGATTAAAGGTGTAAAAATAAAAAGGTATAGTAATTTGTGTTTAGTCTCAACCATTACTCTAGGTTATCCCCTAGGCTTTGGCAAGATCGTGGTTTCTTTGTAGGCTGCTTCACATTTGCATAACTTAGCAGTTGGCTGCCCTGTAGCGAGATAAGGTTCTATGGAAGTCTCTGATGGTGTGTTTGGTTAGTAGTGAAGCACAGGCCCACGCACACACTCACACACACACACATAAATGCACTTATCGAAAAGAGCAGAAGATAAAAAGGGGAAAGTTCACAGAAAAAGCCAAGGTCGTGTCAGATGATTAACAGTAAACCCTCAAAACAGCATTCTTTGAAAATGGACAGATGGCTCAAACCTAAATAACAATATAGTGCAGTAGGTTTGAGAGCTTGTAGTTAACCCATTATATGATTCTTTAGTTTTTACTGGACAAAATTGCATTAGTTTATTGTAACATATTTCTATATGACTTAAGTTATTTTAAAGGAATGATTCTCTTCCATCTGCTCATTTTTACAGCTTTATTCACAGTGTTGGGAAGTAAGTGAAAATTCAGTTACACATTCTGAGTAATTGTATTCAGGTACAGTTACTTTTTCATTTGGTGGTATTCAGAATGCAGTTACTTTCCTAAAATCTAAGGGATACATTGTAGTACTTGATCATACAATTTTGGGTTCAAACTGCACTGTATTAGTGAGAAAAATGAAAAACACTGTACTTAAGGTGAGCACATGTCATTTTTCCTTCTCTAATTAGTGCTAGGAAAAGCAAACTGTGCAACAAATTTAAAATTGTTTTAATCAAATTTTTTTTACACTGCATGTTGATTGCAACTCGATGTAAAAAGTATTCTAAGTATTCAGAACACAGTACTCTGATTGGACCATGTATTGGGATACATTACATAATACATTTAATGTGGATATTCAGTATTCTGTAAGTAAATACATTTTCAAAATATTATTCCCATTACTGTTTATTCACCTGTTTTTTATACACTCACTACGGCCTGTTATCACTGACTGCATGTTGTTATTGTGTTTGTATATCAATGACAACGCATTACTGTGTACAAGTAGTATCTTGTTCTACTAATGCACAAAATGTGTTTCAATAGGATCCGTTTGTTTGGACTGTGCCTGCTCAAAACACAATGTTGTTGATACAGCAAAGTGCATGGTTCAGCACAGACTGAAGATTAAAAACATTTGACTAGAAAACAAATAAATACTATATACTATAAAAACTGATTAACCTGCATAAATATATCTTTATATGTTTATTAACGCATAATCGCCACCTTCTAGTTATGCAATAACCAAATTCATTAAACACAAAATGTCTGTAAAGGAATTTGCGCTTTTTAAACATATTAGCCTTTGGTACGTTATCTTAAATTAACGGATTGTACAGCCACAGAGCAAATCAACAGTTTCTAGGGGCTGCTTAAAAACATTACTCCTCCTCTCAAACCATGGTCTGTTGTGGTATAGTATTACCGCCATGTGCGCTTAAATGCATGTTTTATTATAATAACTCCGTCAGGATTGGTCCAAATGAGAAATACGGTATTTTTATACGACAGCTCATTGGTTGCTGCACCCGACTCTGTAGTGAACACAGCGCAGAGCTTCCAGACAAGAGATCCATGCGTGTCTGTACTATGAAAAAGTAGTCCCTTATGCGCACGCACTTTACATGACAAATCGATGAAAAAATACCAGGTTAAAATGCTGATTCGTAATGACTGTTCAAACATAAAGTCAATAATAATGAGTTTCAATATGTATTTTGTATTTTTGTAATAAATAGTCGAGTTGTATTGGCGGCGGAGGGATATCGCTATCACGCTCCGCGTCAAAATATTGCCTAGTGGAGACCGCGCCAAAGCTCAGACAGCGGCGACTCTTCGGGACATAAGCCACTGCAGAGAGGCTCTCTACACACTTTACCTTCGCTTCAGCTGCTGCGCGCACTTCTAACTTCGCTCTTCGGAGACTTTGTGGGACTGATTTTTTTTCTCAGACAGTTGAGTCAAGACAAGAAAGACCTCTTTGATACAATTTTTTAGGAAATGTTGTTCAACTTAACGGTCGTGACCCACGTCTGACGGGGCGGTGCGGCGGAGTTGCCGCACTGTTGGACTGGATATATAACTAGCTTTCACTCAAGAAGGTCCGCACCCCAATCTACAGTATCATACAACAAGTGGATACCTTTTTGCCTCGAATACTGTCATCTGACGGGATAGGATTTGACTTCACCGGCTTTTCACTTTGAATATGTTGCTGTCAAAGTTTGGTTCATTTTCCCACATTTGCAATCCTTCAAGCATGGACCACCTACCAGTGAAGATACAGCTCCAGTCAGGTAGGTCTATGCCACAGACTTTCACTTTCAGATGTGTTTCGTTTTGCTTGAAAACAAGTATTTCTAGACTCGTCTAGTTTCCAGTGTGACCGGCTCGTAAGCCTAGTGGCGCAACATTACTCAACCTGACCTCGCCTGCGCTAAGCGGGCTATTGTGGGAATAGGACTCGACTCGTCCTTAAGCGCATTTAGTAACCACCAATTGCCTTGTGTTTCTTTTGCAGTCAAAGTGGAGAAGGAGCCTTTTGAGAAGGTTTACCAAGTGGGCTCGGTTCTGGGCAGCGGGGGCTTCGGCACTGTGTACGCCGGGAGCCGGATTTGTGATGGCGCGCCGGTAAGTGCCTGTGTTATGGTGATCCATGTGCCGCCATCAAAGCGGACTCCTTTACGCGGGAGATATTACGCATTTTCGCTGCGTATGTGTTATTTTGCTAACTTGAATGTTTATTTTTTATAGGTTGCTGTAAAACATGTCGCAAAGGAGCGAGTGACCGAGTGGGGCACAATTGTAAGTAGTCTTTCCCCGCGCTGTGTCTGTTTTGTTTTGGTTGTCTCTCCCATGGTAGCCGGGTGGGGGATGTGAACGTAGAGCGAGTGAATGTAAATATGCCGCTGAGTGCATCTTATGTTGATTTTAATGAAATGCTTTATTTGCAGAACGGATCTATGGTGCCTTTGGAGATCTTGCTGCTAAAGAAGGTCAGCTCGTCTTTTCGCGGAGTTATCAAATTGCTGGACTATTATGAGCGCCCGGATGGCTGGCTCATCGTTATGGAGAGGCCGGAGCTCGTCAAGGACCTTTTCGACTTTATCACCGAAAAGGGCGCGCTGGACGAGGACACGGCCCGAGGATTTTTCCGCCAGGTTTTGGACGCGGTTCGACACTGCTACAGCTGCGGTGTAGTGCACAGAGATATCAAAGATGAAAACCTGCTTGTGGATCTACGCACCGGGGAGCTCAAGCTTATTGACTTTGGCTCAGGGGCGATTCTCAAGGACACGGTCTACACGGATTTCGATGGTAAGAAACACGTTACGATTCAAAAAAGGCTTTTATGTTGGTTTTATTTTGCTACAATTGACCAAAATAGGCTGTCGTGTGGGCTGCGCTGAGTTTGTCCTTGATGCTCTCGTGCTATATTCGGCTATGGAGGCGTTCACGGAGCTGTGACGCAGTGTCTGTTTTGGGTAGAGGGTTTCCTCGCCTTTACGCCAATCACGCATCCATTTGATGTCGTTTTAAGAAAAAAATAGCTTCGTTGTGGCGCGATGACGCATATGTTATTGATGCAAATATATGACTCAGACTTTATCAATAGCTGTATTTTATGCCTATGAGCCATACTTGTCTCGAGGCATTGATTGTACTTCTTGTTTTTGTCGTTTTGTCGGGAAATCGTGGGTCACGCGCTCCCCTTTGGTTCCGTTAGGTCAATGCCACGTAACATCTGTTTGTTGTGAAACCTGAGTCGGAGGTTCACGTGATGGGCTTGCATTGCCTTTTTTGTTTGGTATCCAAGTTCCCTCCTTCCGTGCAGAGGGGCGGGGTTGCGAGAGGGGGAGGAGATGGAGCAGGTCAGCTAGTTTGTGTACTGTGGCCAAATAGAAGATGGAAAGCATTTCAGCCATGACTCAGCCTTTTTAAACACAGACATTTATTTTTGTCTTTTTCACTGCAAAACCCAAACCTCTGCTCTCAGTAGCAAACCCTGCCACTGTTTATTATTCGCAGTAACACTACACCTACATAATCACTCATGCATAGTACTGCCTCATTTCCCATCAGACCTCACTAATGAACTTCCCCTCCTGTGTTTTTCAGGTACTAGAGTCTACAGTCCACCTGAATGGATCCGCTTCCATAGATACCACGGGCGGTCGGCAACTGTGTGGTCACTTGGGGTGCTTCTCTATGACATGGTGTGCGGAGACATCCCGTTTGAACAAGATGAGGAAATACTCCGAGGCAGGCTGTACTTCAGGAGGAGGATTTCTGCAGGTAAAAGTCACTCCTAGCAACCAGAAATGTGTAGTGTCTATCGCCCTCTAGCTTCAGGAAGTGGAAAAACTCACATTGTAGACAGACTGCCCTACCAAGTCCCATTCTTTTTAAATAATCTCTACAAATTGGGTGAACAAAATGACCATTACTTCACTATTGTCTTTTACAGTAGTAGATTAATTAAGATTCACAAGATTTATTTGGGTATAAAAAGCATTCCATATTAAGGTATCCGCAAGAACTTGAATTTGCTAAGAAAGCTCCCTCAAATTCTAGTCTATTATTAGTTTAGAAAGCACAATATAGCAGTTTAGATCTCCCTGGACACACTATGCGTAACAGCTCAGTGAAAACCATGTGTAGTCTTTCCACTGGCTGCCTGTGCCACCTACACAGTAGCATATTGTAAATCCACTCGCAATGAGTCACCCTAGCATAGCTCACTGTTCTTGTCATAACACTCTATGACTAATGATATTGTTCATTTTAGAGTCTCTGTTGCCCTCTAGTCTTTGTAAACAGAACAACTCACAAATAATTAAATTTTGAAATTCTTGCTCAGTCTACAAGAGGACTAATATTGTTTTTTGTTCTTCTTCAGAGTGCCAGCAGCTCATCAAGTGGTGCCTGGCTCTGCGCCCGTCGGATCGGCCCACGTTGGAACAGATCTGTGACCACCCCTGGATGAGAGCAGCAGGGGTGGAGTCCTCCTCCAAATCACCAGAGGAGCCCAGTGTGAAGAGTGGGGACATTCGGCTACGCACCATCGACACAGACTCTTCATCAAGCACAAGCTCGAGCAAGGAGAGCCTCTGAGGGCGGACCCCAACTCTGGACTCTGTGATCTCAAAATTGACTCTGAAAAAAGACTGTCCAGCCCACTACTGGCTGAGAAAAATGTATTTTAATTTTCCTCTTTTGTAGGGAATTTCTAATTTATTACTTTTGCGTACCCTCTTCTTTTACTTTGAAATACTTGTTTCCTTAAAGGGGAACATTAAACTGTTTGGGTGGTCTTACCAGCAATATTTATTATTTCTTCTTTTTAATAACTATATTTGTTTTGTTACTAGGCTGGTATATGCAGCTGGCAAGGCCCTCCTACCAGACATGACTGCTCTCATAGAGCTCAGAGAAACCCTATTATTATTATTTAAATGTTTTAATTTTGATTTTGGAGTGCCTTTTTTTGGAACGCTGCTTTTCGGGGGGCTTTCCACTTATCAACAACTCGATCATATAGTGGATAGCCCAGAGCCTGGCGGTGAAGTTGTGTTGCACAGTGATGGTGAGGCTCATGCCCTTGACCATCATTGTACAACCCATAACTCAAGGGGCTTATTAGACCAGAGATACGAAGGAGATGGTAGTGGGGGCCGTGCTACAGAGAAATACTTGAAATACATCTTTTAAACTGCTGCTCACTCACTCAAGCCTGAACAGGTGTTTTGGAAACTGGATCCTGTCAATTCTGAATGTCTCCAAAATGTCGACCCTCACAAAACGACCCCCCTCCTCTCTCCTTCTCTAACTTGACTTTTTACTACTACTCTCTTAAAGAAGCCTATACCGCCATATCACTGCTACTACAACACTACATGCCCCCCGCTCCCCGACCTCCCTCAGGATTTGGGGGGGAGTGAGAAATGCACAATCAATGCAATATTCATGGACTCAAAAATATTGTACAGCTTGTTTTTATTTTGTTGTGTGTACATTTCTCCCCCTTTGCATTTAATTTATTTGTAAACCATGTAGACATTCCACACTCTTGTGGCTATTTATTTATTTATTGTCTATGCTTAAAAAACCCCTTAAATTTTTTTTTTTTTTTTTTTTGGCATATCCTACTTGGCCTTTTATTTTTCATTCCTAACTTATTTTTACATTCAACTTTTTTGAAGATGTGGAGGATGCACTGAAGCAAGTTGTTGATGTTGAACAGAATAAAACAGTTTACTTAAATTTGAGAGAGCAATGAATGTTATTTATAGTCTTTAAATAAATACGTCTGTTATGTCAAAATCTGAAAATCCATCTAATTTATGTTCTGTCAAAACGAAAGCAAAGGAAAAAACAACAGATAAAGTGCTTTCAAAGTTGTCACAGCCTCAAATTCAACATCTTTCTGTTTTGCTGTGTGACTTGTGGCTCTGAAGGATGGATATTGCTATTTTTTGATACAAGAATTTCAATTAAACACCCATTTTTATGTACAGAAATACGTCGGCTGTTGTCTCGTCTCTCTTTGACTGATACAAAAACACAAACTTTAGCTAAGATCATATGAAAACACGCTTAAAACTATACTATTATACAAATACTAATAGAATAGAAATAGCCATACGTACAAGAAAACAATATAGTACCATATAAAGCAAGTTTTAGCACAGGCTACACACAATACAGCTAAAAAACATACTTGTGCATCTATATAGGCTGCTAAATAGGTCTATTGTACACATAGTAATAAAACCTTAACTAATTTTCTCCTTCAACACTCCCTAGGGGACTTGTCAATGCCCATATATCCTCCGCTATTGCACCGTGACTGTAACTGTCTTTAGCCATAACTATATATCAACACGTGACTAAACTGTCTGCATGGGTGAGGAGAATCATCAGCTCCTATTAAGTCTATGACAGGCTGCAGAGACCACAGTACTAATCAAAAACAGATGAGGAGAGGAGAGGGAGGGGCGTACCACATATACAGTACTACAGCGGACTATCTCTAATTGGTTTTCCACGCTACGCCCCCAGCTCGGCCCACTACTGTACAATCACATAAGTGGATGGAGAGGTTATGTGTAGCACTGGTTGGTGTTGGGCCTGTGTGTTGTGTGAGACATAGGGTCCCAGTAGTAAGCAGGGGCAGGGAGTGTTTTGTAAGGAGGTGCTGCCCCCGGTGGTACGTCAGTGCATTGATTTGTGATTCACATTCTATGATAGATGGAGTTAAAATAATCCACTGTAATAATAACTGTTCCACAAGCATAATATTGATTCATGACAACAACAGATGGAAAATAATTATACTTTAATAATCAAGAAAGAAATGTATCACAGGAAAGGAAAAAAATAGGTTTGTACTTTTAATACTGAACATGTAATACACACTAGCTGGCTTAATTCAGTTTATATTTGTTAAATACAAGACAAAAGGCGATAAAAGTGAACTTCAGATTGGGTTAAAAATATGCATTTCCCATAGCATCTCAAAGAATGCATTCAGTAATGAGGGTCACTGGTGGAAGGTAATGAAGCACGAATAGTAAAATACTATACTTGAGGAGAATTTTTAGATATCTGTTTGCCTGGGATCCAGAATACACACTTCTTCAATACTTTACGAAGATATGAGTCTGGGCACCAGTGAATCTCCCTGTTTTCAAATGGGCATGATTGACAGGTGGATTAGTGAATGGAGGACATGCATGGCCCGTCTGTATCTGTATGTTATTTGTAATAAAAAAAAAAACAATACTAAAAAACACTAAACTCTGTTAATCTGAGGTGAGATAAATTTGATATTATCTGTAAACCATAGGTGACCAATGAGCGCCTTTGCTTCAAATATGTCACTGAAAAAAAACAAAACAGATTTGACAGCATCATGTTTGACCGAATTTGAGAGGCAACAGAGACTGAGATCAATCTATATAAATAATACAGAGAGATCTCAATCTGGATTTGCCAGGCAATGTATCTGTGCTGAGTTTATAGTAGATAATTTTTACTTTTACTTCACTACATTTGAGAGCAGATATCTATACGTTCTACTCCTCTACACTTTTTAACCAAATTGAAAGTAAAAAGTACTTTTTATATCATTTGAGGAGTTAATATCCTGACGGTTTTCGAGCGTTGGCTTTGAGCAAACAAAAATAAATACACAAAATTCATGAGAAAAATGTAGAAACTGATTCACATTGCTACTGTTGACCAAAATATGTATCATGTTTTTAAATCAATATCCTTCAAATATTTTCCCTGTGAATAAAAATGCACAGATGATATCTAGACGAGACACGAGCACATGCCTAATTAAGCCGTGCTGCCTGACTCCATGTATAAGTGGACACATATGGCACTTGAGCACTCAATAAGACAGCTAGCCCTTAAATCTTCCCATGGATTTATTCAAAAATGAAGACATTGATTTATATACAGAGGAAAAGTGGTATATTTTTACGGTTTGCCTCTTCAAAATCATCTTGATGTATTACATGAGCGTCAAAGAGGCAATCGGTGTAAATAACGCTTTCTTAGGACTTTTTATGACAGCAGAGACATGTCAAGTTATGCCTTTAAATAAAATTACCTGCTTGTTAAGTTGCTTCAGCAATGCAAATCGGATCATTAGTGGTGCATATGGTGCTGTCCATGCTATTAATTTATTTGAAAAGTTGACTTCTTGCCTGCAGAGCGTCTCCCGTTTGTGTGTAAAAAGCTGTGTTCTAAATGATTTGTCAAACTCAATACATTGGCATCTGTCTTGGGGAGTAGGGTGCGTGGTAATCCTCTATTGTCTTGGTGTCTCTGTGCTTTTGACATGCAAATATCCCAGTAACTTGTCTTCATCATGGGCCTTCTGCTCAGACTACAGGACTATAGGGGGTATGATCCACTCCTACTGTGAAATCCTCATTAAATGTATGGGGCAGATGCCACACTGTAGTCTCACAGGGCGCAAAGCCGGATCCCAAAGGCTGGTTAATATCATCCATCAATGACACTTAATACTGCTGTAGTACTACGAGATTCCTCTGTCTTATTAGGATAACATGTGAAGAGGCTGTTTAAACTGTGCTACCTTCAAAGTATTAAATCTGAAATAGGAGAATTGATCGATAGTAGCCAATCTACACTAAACGGGCTGTCCGACCAATTGTGGTAGATCACATGTGTCAAACTCAAGGCCCACGGGCAAAATGTGGCCCTCCACATCATTTTTTGTGGCCCTCGATAGTGTAAATTAAAAGGTATGATGGTCTTAAAATCTCCATTTATCAGGAGATTACACAGTTACACAGCCATATTTTTACATCTAGGCAAATGCATATGTAATATTTGTATCAGGAATAAGTAATAAATACAGAAACAATTCATTAACAGGTTAAAAAAGTTGTTAGATTTGTTTTACAGTTGGCCCTTTGAGAGCAGCCTTTTTGCTGACGTGGCCCTTGGTGAAAATGTGTTTGACGCCCCTGTGGTAGATGAAATGTGTCTTGCCGAAGAGCATAATAAGAAAACTGACAACGAACATACAGATAGCAAAATAACATGGGCAAATTGTAGGATGTCTGGCTATTTCTTTCTGGAGTCCATGATTTGAGAAAAATAAGCGTAGAAACACAAATACACACAATACAGTATGGATGAGTTGAGTCCTGGTGTACGTTTTGTTTGTTGGTGTTACTGAGAATCCTGTTCTTGTCCCGGCTTTGTTCCACCTTTAATTTTACTGCCTTAGCTGAAACTCAACTGTAGTAGTTTGATGTAGTTTTTGTGAAAGTAACCCTGTCAGAAATGAAGAAGTAACACATACAAGGTTTTCTTTTGCGCCTGCTTAAGACACTTACATTTGACCAGAATCGCTGTCCTCCCTTTAACCTAGGCAAATCCTGACTGCAGCCATGTAAATGTTTCGTGTAGAATAATAATTAGCTCAACCGCACTTGTCTGAGAAAGTTAAGATTTGAGGAAAACGTGTCTCTAAATGTCAGACAGTCTCTGTTGGTGGAGACTGTTCCTTATGTAACAACTTGTTCTGTTCTGTAGATCTGTGAAAGTGGCATCAGTAGCGCTAGACTCAGCAGCAACAGGCAGCAAGATGGACGATAACTTTACAAGAATATAAAAGAGTCTGCCAGAGGGGTGTACGAAGTTTGGTTTATCGACACAACTGAAAACAATACAAGTAACCTCTATTTTCACAGAAATCAAGGAAACTGCTGATGCGTAACAAAATGTACTGGCACCGTTAACATAATATTGGAGCTAATGTTTTCCATGACTTAACTATTGAAAAATGTATTTGGGACATATTAATAAATGAGGGAGAAAACTAAAACTCTATTGTTCATAACTGGAAATGTACAATTCTTCCAGTAAAAGTGATATTAGCATAATAAATAGAACACTTTTTTTAGATAGTCTTGCGATCTACATGTATCTTATTGGGTAAATGCTTACATAATTCAGTAATTATTTGGAATATTAAGTGCATGTTATGTTGATGATGAGACTATAATGGTAGTACTGATATTCATCTTGTGTTAATGGCGTTTATCGGTGCTCATTGTCTACATCCTACATTGTTAAGACTCTCAAGTTCAGGTTAAGGTCGTGTCTCCTTGCTCCTCCGTCCTGTATTTCGTATCTTACACAATAAAAGTGCTACGGCAAAATGAGACTGTAATTAGCAGCCATTTTAGGTGACAAGTTGCCAGACGCAGAGGAAGAGCCAGATGGACTGAGGGCCCATGGGCGCAGATGGGTGGGTGGGTGGCACAGGCTAGAGCTATAACACCGAGGCATAGATAAAGTGATACTAGTATTCACGCTACAGTCATATGACCTTAATATGTAGTATTTAGTATGTTACTGCATGCATATGTTCAAGTTGGTTGTAAATTTGTGTTTGTCCTACACACTTCACCTCCCACACAAAAACAGAACAGCTAAGTTGCCAAAACAAAAAAGTGTAATCTTTTCTGTAAAGATGAAATATTTAAAATAGCTCCAATCTGGATCTCTACACTGATCTCCACACAAAACCAAATGCAAATAAATGTTTAGACTCACATTCAAGAAAGAAGGAACTTTAGGGACTTTACGTGTTATTGTATCTGTAAGAAATGGTTTAGTACAAAAGAAGATAGATTTAGAATGGGGTGTTTCCATCTTATGTTATTTCCATTGTTGCGTGATATTTTCCCTTGTGATGAATCAACAGTCCATTATTAGAACTGATGTCGTCATTTTTGTATGTTTTACCATTATTGTTTCTACTTTCAAGCACATGCTGTAGGACATATAAACACATACAATAGTGATGGTACCAACCTAACCTCCTGAACTGGCAGATTTTCCGATATGTTTATGACCATGTTGTTGTTTGATGCTGTGGGAGGTATGGGACACCCGGTTTATGACTCTGGAGGCCATTCGCACGCTGTTGCCCAGAGCACAGCCCCTCCTCTGGGACATCCCGTGATCTGGCCTTGCTTCATTAGATGCAGGAGTTGTACCTGAGCTGGCTGGCTATGGAGGATCTGCTGTCGTCAGCGTCATCGTGAAGGAACTCATTGTCCTGGAACCACGCAACACCCTGTTTCTACTGCACACACCGGGGCAATAAGATCTGTTAAATACGTACACATGCAGATGCAACTTAAAAAATCTATAAGTCAAAAATATTACCCCATTAAAAGTGTAAAAGTAAGTGTTTGACATAGATGTGAAGAACTAGAACACGTTATGTTGATCAGGAAATTTGTTGATTTATCGTCAACGAAGTGACTATTGAGTTTTGATTTTTGTTTGGTCAAAGCAGAAACTTTAACTCACAGCTCTGAAGCGAGCAGGGCTTTAAAACCAAACCCTTCTGCCATTTTAGCAGGACTCAAACCTCAAGTAAAAATGCTATGTACTTTACAGTCCAGACAAAAATGTGTAAGAAACATGACTTAGTTTTCCGTTTTTATTAGATTACTGTAATATATTTCTGCTAAATGTATATGTAAAAGTAATAACAAAATAGCCTTACATAGCTTTTCCAGAAGGTCAAAGTTGCTTTGGTGGTGGTGAGCTACTATTGTAGCCATAGCTGACCTTCAGTGGCCTAAGACTGCCCCTCCAATCCCCACCCATGACTGTCACATCACACTCACACTCAAGGCGGGTGAAGAGTCTTGCCTAAGGACACGATTGAAGGACACGAACATTCAATTGTAAATACTCTTCATATTTTAGTAAAATAGAAATATATTTTGCAATATGATGATTCCAGATCATCAGGAGATTGCATGATTAGTGAAAATGCTGGATTGCAGTTGTCTAAATTAGATAAAACATCAAGTTAAACATCTGAACTGTAATGGTTGGATGTGGGCATACTGATGTTATTACAGAGAGGGAAGTAAACGCTGAGTACTGGCCCTTTAACATAGTAAAGGTCTCAAGGCATCAAGCCGCCACATCGTTGCCAAGTGCCCACACAACATCAACAAAGGCTCAGAGCAGGTGAACTGAAGTGACCGCTGCTGTGTCGAGTCCGAACAATTCATCCCACCATTTTAGATGGTGTGAGAGAGAGAGAGAGAGAGAGAGAGAGAGGGAGGGAGGCCCGCTTCTCGAAAGCACTGGGAACATATAAACAAAAACAGTGAGAGTGAGAAAGGTGAGAGGAGATTAGAAGGGATTGGACAAGTGAGAGTGTGTATTTGTAACAAGAACAAGATAATAATCATAGTGAGTTTGTAACATGATCAAAGTAAAAGTTGACCTCATGAGCAAAGTGGCCTCTGGCTGTTGACTATAGTGAAGCCTTTACTGAAAACAACAAGAGACCACTGGAAAAAATATAACTAGATATAGGCTTATATAAAACAAGCTTCAAGATAGCTATAAAAAGAAATGGCGTATCTACAAGCACCTTTGGGAAGCCACTGTTTGTAGGTGCTGAACCAGAATATCTTCTCAACAGCCCTCTCATGCCACACAAAAATGATTGATATTTTTTAATACTTTTCATCACCAAAACAAAAATAACATGCTTACTTCTTCCCACTGCTCTGAAACTCTTTGATGTCTGCCAAATTAGTAACTGTTAAGAAGCTTCCTGGTGATAGTAAATAGTAGGTTTGAACAGCAGTTGTAATTATAGACATTTTGTAATAGAGGATTTAATAATAATGCTTTTCCAGACACTCGGAATTGCTATACTATTTTGTACATTATTAATTTGTTTCCCGTACTGGTGGTAAGCTACTTCTTTAGCTACAGCCACCCTGGGGTAGATCTACGGAAGCAAGACCGCCTTTTTACATTATTGGCCCTTCTTATCACCACCAATCACTAACCACAACGATACAAAGTGGATGCCCAAGAACGCGGGGATAATAATCAAATAATTGGAGAGTGTAGAGGTGATGCTTAAAAACATCACCCTATTGTTCCTGTAACTGGGTCTGACTCTCCGGCATACCTGAACTGTTGGGGACTCGGTGCAGTATTTGGAGTGGAGTGGTCACATGGTGCTCAGGTTTCGTCTCTCACGCTTGTAGGTCAGGTGCAGATGCCTGGGTGCTGTTATCTTCTTTTACTATGGTGGGAACTCTCCGGTGAACTTTGACCTCCTAATGCACGTAAACCGGGCCGACGCTTGGATTTAACAAAAGGAAATCAGTGGTTCTATACTACGATTACTTTTGCTACTACACCTATAAAACTATTACAAGTACCGCTGCCAGTATAAATAACGTGACTCTCAACGTATTTCCATAGGGATTGATGTTTGTATCTAATGAAAATAGATTTACAGTAAATGTCCTCATGAGAACACGGCTTGGATCACTAGTTTCTCTCTGTTCTTTGTGTCGAGGTGTCTCTACTTAACAAAAGCTCTTTCAGGGCTTACATAGTTTGAGGCTGCCGTAAACCATGTATTTGTGTATATTAACAATGGCTCGGATGACAGTGAGGTGCGAAACTATTTGAACTGGTTTCGCTTCAAAACTCGAGGGAACGATAAACCCCTTCTCAGTTTTTTTAAAGCCGATATCATGTCGCTTAAACGTGCGCTATGTAAGTTTTCTGGTAGATGGCGGGTCAAGTTGTTGTCTCCGTGGAGATGTTACTGCTTGCTTGAAGTATATCTTAATAAAAAACATGCAAAACGTTCTTCTTCTCTCCACAGATCTAACCTGTAACTTGATCTTTTGGCTTCATTTCCTCCATGGACACATTAATTTAGCATGGCTTGTATTTCAAAGAGCTTAGAGATCCAAAATATTACACGTGGCTGGATTTTTGTCTTTTCCTGTAAGCAGTTCTTCATCGTATACGAAGATATGAACCAAAGATTAGTTGATAATGCGCAAGAGTGTTTCATCATCATATAAATGTACACAATGAATAATGAATGTTTCCAGTGAATATTACAGTACATTTCTCTCTGGAGTGTAGATTACATTAACAAACGAAATATGTGGTTAAAACATCTTGAAACATTGCACCATTTTAAGCGATATATTCATTGGTTTCAACTTCGTGACTATACGTGAGATATTTTGAGCCCAGGACACACTGGAGGGACAATTATGCCTCTCGGCTGGCCTGGGAACGCCTTGGGGTCCCACCGGAGGAGCTGGAGGACGTGTCTCAGGTGAGGGAAGTCTGGGAGTCCCTGCTTAGACTGCTGCCCCAGTGAAGAAAAGGGATGGATGGATTTTGAGCCCATTCAACAGATAAAATATTTGGTTTTGAATTGGTAATTTCTTTGGCAACAGTGCTGGATTTTCATCACTCTGAAACTCATGGATAGGTACATTTTGTTAGCCAATGCGGTTTGGACAAATGGACAAATTGCTTAAAAGACTATTTAACGCTGACTGAATTTAACTTGCTTAACTAGCAGGTGTGGCTACAAAAACTCCAGCTGAACACATCTGCCAGAATTGAGAATCGAGATAAAATGCAAAGTCTAACGAACGCCCAGTTTCACCCAAAGTTCACAGCCCCAAACTGTGAGAACGCCGTACATTCCCGTTCCCTTATAGCAGCTTGTCAGTGAAAAGTCAACATCTCCTGCGTAAAGATGATTAAAGAGTGTGCATTCGCCACAGGTATGCGCCGACCACTTCAGTCATCGCGCTCCCAGGAATGCATGGGAGCCAACGACCAGTGTCCAAATAACTACCTTCTCCAATCACCCCTCTACCTCAGGCATCTTCACATATACAACCGTACGCGGCACTTTCCCTCACTGTCTAAACCATGAGGCCCGGGAGGAGTCTGGGAATTAGCAGGAACAAAGAGTTTCAAGGGCTGAATTACGGGTTTGTTTGACTTTCTAAGAACCTGCTTTAGAAATTGAGAAGCAAATTTCATGACGTCGGATATAACTAAGTACAGACTGTTGTGATTACGAAGGAAGCGTTTAGCGCAGACCAAACCTGCTGACTTTCACAGCCAAGTTCATTGGGATCACGTTACCTCCAGCGCATTCCTCTCTCTCTGCTTCTTTTCTGCTGACAAAAGAGAGGCAGGATTCAAGCCCTCAAACTACAGAGCTGCAAAGGTCAATACACACATCTTATTACAGACTTTGTGAGGCTTTTGATATCAAATTTATGCATGTTGAGGTTAGAGGCCAGCATTAAAAGAAGCCTTAAAACACAGGTGCGTACATATATAGTGCACAATAAGGCCGAAAAAGATCTCTTGCTAGATGAAATTGAGAAAAAAGACTGTGTGCAAAAAATGTGCTGATTTGTTAAACTTTTGAGAAGCTGCAGTTCAAAAAAGCAGATGTACAACGATAGCAAAAATATAAATCAAAAGTTGTTCGGCCAAAATTGTGAACTGAACTACACAAGTTGTTCCTAAAAATCTCGTCTTGTCTCATTCTTGTTGGCCCAATCTCATGCTGCATCTTGTGTTCTGCCCCTAGGATTAGTTTGTAGTAGAGCTCGGTGATTAACTAAATTTTAACTGAATCAAGAAAAATCCAAAGCATTTCAGATCATAAATTGTTCATGGACGTATTATTAAAAGCCAATTTATTTGTTTTTTATAAGCAATGGAAGAAAACCTCACCATTCCTTTTTCGCTTTTAGTTTGATTTTTGTGGTTTATTTGTGTGGGAAAATAGTAGGTCAAAGCAGAAGCTGGTATGTGGAGCAGGACATAAAGGAGGACAATGGTTCATTGAAACCTGTTGAATACAAACAGCTGACAAAAGCCGAAGATTAAGAGATTCACACCATTATCACTGAAGAGAAAGGAGCTGCAAATTTGCATGTTACCTATTTTTTGGTTCACCTACATAACCTGCGCATGATGATTTGCACTTGAAAGACTCTGACTGATATAAGCGTTGAACCCCATATAAACAGGGGGTTTACAAAATGCTCCTAGTCACGTAGCATTTGCTTTGATTTCCTGTTATATTATCAGTTCCTGTTTTCTGAATGTGTGTCATACTCTTCTTATGAAACCTACATGTGTCAGTAAAGTCCCTGAATGGTTTTTGCGTGACCTCTAATCAACTGTTACCGTGTGGTTTCAGCACTGGCATTGTCATGATACTAACATTTAAAAGTTGATGAAAATTTTGATGATAATTTCAATACCACAGTCATAGTAAAAACACATTTAATTCTCAACACAAAATAAAATGAGGTGACAGTGGCTCAGAGCACTTGTCCGCCATTTTAAAGGTCAAAGGATTGATTAAGCATTGAGGAATAAGCAAGACACTTCACCCACCTTACCTAGCGATTGGTGGTGATCGGGGGGGCTGATGGTGCAGATTGGCAGCCTCGCTTCAGTCTACCCCAGGGCAGCTGTGACTATCAAAGTAGCTTACCAGTACCATACCTGTAAAGAAGTGTAATAAAAAGTGTTATTTACTATGTGGTCTTATACTCGTTTTGATATGGAACACTCTAAACTATTCAAGAAAGGTCCATTTTTATCTTGCGTGAAAATAGTCAGTGTCGTTTTGTACTGATTAATATAGACATAGTGATAATTTTTTGCTCTTTTTTCACATGTTCAGTGTAACAGCTGTGTGGCCTTGACCAAAGATCCTTCCTTCTGTCATAACATGTCAGGTGAACTTGTGATGCTGCTATGCGTGCATGTACAGACACATATTTTCCCCTATTTGCATGTTGCTGTAGTCTTGTTATTGTTGTCATCTCTCCCTGGGATAAACTTCAAGGAGACTGGGTGCACTGGAGCGTAAAAACCCAAAGTGACTCAGCGTTTTACGTCCGACTTCCTCCTTCTCCCCCCCCCCCCCACTTCTCCTCTTCATGAACACTCTATTATCTTCATCCTCCTCGTCTTCATTGCGGAACAACTGCGGCTCAGCGTGACCCAGAGCAGATCCTGTCACGAACCAACCCCCAGTGGAGCTGAAGCTGTGACGTACTGCACCTGCTGTTGCCCCATAGTCCTCAAACCTGTCACTATGTGTTTATCAAAGGTACAGGACAGTTTGTTTTCTTATGCCCCCTTGTGTCGACCATTTACATGCTCACAGCGGTATTACATTATTCAAACTATATGTAGATTTATTACAATAGGTTAAAATCATGTGCAAAATCATGCAGCAATAATCTAGCAAAAAAAAAAAAAAAAAAGTTGATAGATCACATTTTTCTTCTCTTTTCTTTCTTTGTTTTTATTGAAACAAGACCGTATAATCACATAAAAACATATAACGTTGCAGATTTTCCAGGCGAACTGTCTTCACCTCATGTCGGCCATATTGCGAGGCTGATTTTCCACGCAGACAGAAAGAGGAGACGACGGGCGCTTCAAACACGCTGTAAATACATTTTTAACCATGACAGGGACTTACAAACATTTTTAATGACGTAAAAATGTTGTTTAGTTCTGCTTGAATAATAACGTTCCTGAACAAGAGACGTCAAAGATAACTATTTATTTCACTTTTATTTGCTGCTGCAGACTTGTTGACTGAACCCCAAACCGATAATGGATTAATTTGCCCACAGTTTACCTTTTATTAATTGCACTGTCACATACAAATAGTACACATAGTACACCTGCGTGCTATACAATGTGTAAATGTTGAGACATGAGCACCAAATTGTGATTCTGTGCCTTACCCTGCATGGACACAACAAATCCCTCTGTGTTTTATTACAATAGAATCTAATCCATACTTCCCAAATGCACGGTCGGACTGATGTGTGCGTTAAACCTTTAATCCTGTTATTAGTACAGTGCTGCACATGATATATAAATGTGAGTGATGTTTTTGTGGTCTGGGACATTACGCTCTTTTAAACCCATTGAAATGTTATGGATATGTTCTGGGCCTCCGGCGGGATACGTGTTTTCTGCTGAATGATGCTTGGGAATAGGCACAAACGGCTCTTATTTCAAAAGTACATAAACATATTTTAACATAGGGGCCATTGAAATCTATGCAGTTCCATTTTTTTTGTTGTTGTCTTGAATGCCAAAGAGTCACACACTAGATACATGTGTACCTCTGACCACGACCGATGATTAAGAAACGTTATAAGAAACGGAACGGCACGTGGAGGAGACTACAGTAATAGACAAAATATAATGATACATGGTTGCAAGTGGGGGTCCAAAACTTTCTGTCCTTTTGCCTGGAATGTTATGTCCCACAAAATGATATAAAATTTAGCAATCTCTATGGATATGGAAGTATTTCTGTATTTGAAAAGATAAATTGATGCCATAATCTGAAACACTCCTGGCAAAGTAATAACATTTTCATAAAACAAACAGATGACAGGCTCTCCATCAAAAATCTTAGCGCACTTTCAGTATACTGGGTACCACTTTATGATAACCGTGCCTTAATTAGCCTTAATAAAGCATGAACAAAGACTTTACTCATTGTCTTAGTAACTACTTAATGAAGGGGTTAAGGTTCGGAGTTAGGGGCAAGGTATTACGTTTCTAAGCCTGAATCATTCCTAGCAAACCTTTTGTTACAGTTTATTGTCTTCTGCAGTTCTCTCAGATATTTCCTAGCTTTTTACTTCCTTATTCTTCCCCACTGTACTTTATTAGCCCCTCCTCTTTGTTGTTTACCTGGAGCACCATAGCAGCGCACTGGTTGTCACAGTGATCGTGTTACATCTAGGACAGCCAGTTCTGGGAATGAGGGGGGGGTAAGGGACTCCTGATAATAAGCCTCCATTGTTCCCAAAAGGCCCTCTCATCTCACCCGCGGTGTATACAGCAGTGTGTACGCACCACTTTCCCACAACAGAAACACACAGGATCACAACTGATACTACAACCACACACCGTAAACAAGGAGACAATACTCCGCTCTCAACCGTTACGTAAACAAGGTGATGGTGGCAGATAGGGAGAAGTTTGTTATCAAATCGTAGCAGTTACTTTTTATATTTAATTAGCTCGTTTCCACATCAATTTTTATAAAGTGTATAGTGGAGGGATGAAGAGAAACGTGCTGAAGAAGGACAGTTCATGGACAGGGCAGGACCTGAGAATATTGTTTTGGTTTTTGTTTCTGTTTGTTTATGGCTCTCCTTGCAAAATCTTCTCATTCTTGTGCTACAGACTATTTGAGTTGGACAAATTGCCTTGGATATTCCAGCAGAGCATGAACTTTATAAAATAGAGCAGTCACAGTTCACAATATTAACTAGTACAATAGATTATTTTGTTAACATGTATTGTATTGTCTATGGTGGATTTTTAAATTATATAATAAATCTGAAATTACTTTTGTAAAGCTACTATATGTAAATAATGGCTGATCTGGCCTTGTTGTATTCTGACGTAGCACCACTAGATGCTATCTACGTTGCTGCAGTCTGCTAGTGTGCCAGTTTTGGTCTGACAGAAGAAGACCAGAGAGCGCAGGTTAGATTGAACAAGGTGAGAGAAGGCAGGAGGGGGTTTGCCATCTCCTGGTAAAAAAAAAAATCACAGAAACTTACAAATGATAGCTTTAAAATGACATATAATTGACACCGATTCACACTGATGCTTTGCTCAACTAAAACAAACACCAATATGACTAACCCTGTTAAACCCTGCCCCCAACCCGCTTATTAAAAAGGATACACACAAGTGGATTCTTTAGTTGTAGACTCATGCCTGTGGTTGGATCTTTTCAATCCTAAGATATAATTCTGTTGCAATAGACAACATATTCCACCAAGCCAATACAAAAATTATATTCAGAGTAAAACTATATTGCACAATGAAGGTTTTGCATCAGTTTTAATTGCCCAATGAGAAAAAATTGGTAGATTGTAATGATTATAGTACAAAGCATTGGTGAGACGGTTATAAAATAATTTCTACTGAGCACAGTGTATGTGAGATACATTTTCCCATGCATTCTGCCACTATTCTCCACACAGTTTATATGTAAGATAGACCACATTTCCAAGGATCCACATCGATGGTTTATTTTCACTGCATAGATGATGATGATGCTGTCTCCAGTGCAGCCCAGAAACAATTCCTTCTAGATTTTTCTTCTTTTACTGCCGTAGCCTTCCACAGTCAGACGTGACGTGGACAGAGCTTTATTGGAGGCAGTGAGTGCAGCGCCGTAAACCTGCAGTGAGAGCTGACGGGCTGAACTGGGTCAGAGCCAGTTTCACAACAGCAAAGGAAGAAAATGTGAACACTGATTATGACCTAGATTTCTGCCCCTTGTAAGCGCCCTGTTTCAGTTATGTGGCACTTGACACAGAAAGGACTTTGTTTTGGACAGTGTATAAAGTGAAAAGTTATTATTATTGTTATAAGTGATTTTTTGTTGTGTTAGAAATACAAACAATAGATTTTTACTTGGATAGAAAAAGTACAAAATGCAATACATGACTTGGTTTAAAGGTTCACTGTGTAACTGAAGGATTTGGCACTATTGGTTAGAGAGTAGAGGACTGGATGGACATCTCCGGTACTGCAGTAAACTGGTTCAACTCCTATCTAGACGACAGGGAGTACTTTGTTGATAATTGGAAACTGTGTCTCAGATCACATGGCCCTAGCCTGTGGGGTGCCCCAAGGGTCAATCGTGGGACCCTTTTTCTTTTCAATCCCTACATGTTGTCATTGTGCCAGTTATGCAGCAAAAATGTGTCCTACCACAACTATTCAGATGACACGCCAATCTACGCTGCACTGACAGCAGGTGAACATGGACCAGTTGATTCTCTCTGCCACAGCATTCAACAGATAAGTGTGGATACAAAACAACCTTCTCCAGCTAAACTCAAACAAGATTGGAGTCACAGTCTGTGGCCAACAGAAACAAAGAGAACATGTCAGCAGTCACCCCCAGTTTCTCTTTAAAACCTTCAAATCAGGCTAGAAATCTGGGGGTAATAATGGACTTGAAATTTAACAGCCACATCAAATAAACATCTGCTGCTTTTTACCATCTAAAAACGTTACAAAAATCCAAGGTATACTGTCTAAACCAGACTTGGAGAGACTTATCCATGCGTTTGTGTACATGTCTCTCCACAGTCTAGCACCAAATTATATCTCCAACATGAACCATTTCACACTATGAGAACTTCAGGGACAGGCCTCCTACTGGTGCCCAGAGTCAGGACTAAACATGGGCAGTTAGTGTTTCAGTTTTATGTAGCAAAAACCTGGAACAATCTTCCTGAAGATATGAGACAGACCTTTACTTTGACAATGTTTAAATCCAGGCTCAAAACACTCCTGTTTAGCTGTGCATACGACTGAAAGGTTTTTATTCTGTGCTCTCCTCTTTAATGTAAATTTTACAATGATAATTTATGTTTTCATTTGTTTGTATTGTGATTTTAATGTCTTTCTTGTTCTGTAAAGCACTTTGAATTACTTTGTGTACGAATTGTGCTATACAAATAAACTTGCCTTGTCTTGGTTGTCTCCATGGATATGCAATTCCTTTGCCTGGAATATTTCCTAATATGGTACTGAACTCATCTATCCTGCATATTCAATTCAATTTATTTTTGTAAAGCCCGAAATCACAACAGCAGTTGCCTCTTAGGGCTTAGCAAGATCATTGATCCAACCAACAGAAAGATAGAAAATCCAACAGTGAAACAGACATTGGTCAATAACAGATAAACCAACATTCATACAAAACAAGCAAATTGATAACTGTCCCAGAACATCCCCTGTCCTACAACCCTCCTTCATGGCACAAAAAATAATAATAATAATAATAAATAAAATCCATATTCTCTTGTGTTTTATTGTTCAAAAGTACCTATCATGTTGGCCCCACCTCTTTGTTTCAGTGGAGATATATTTTATTTTGTACTGCAGAACATTCCAGGCAAAGCAACATCTCCGTAAAGAGAAGCACAATAGAGCCACCCTCCACCAGAAAAGTTACGTAGTTCATCTTTAAACTAAAAGCTGAATGTATTACTTGCAAATACTGAATCATAAAAGATCCTCCATATTTTTATATTGGTCACATATGTTTAGTATGGGGTTATGGAAGGCACATTAAACATGCATTAACATTATGTACCAGTGTAGATCAAAATTAGCTTCTTTTGAGCTGTGGTGAACTAAACAATATTATTAAACAAGACGTATTAACAGAAGAATCACTTATAAATGAAGCACTTATCAAAGGATTTCAACCACTGACAACTAAAATGGAAGCAAATCTGTATTTCTCCCACTAAACTATCAGCTTTTGCTACACTTGTTTTTATCTTGCATGGTTTTCCCAGAAGCAGAAGTGTGTACTGCTTATCCAAAACCGAAAATACCCTCATGTACACCACCTTGTTCCGTTGTTAGATACTAAAAACAAAAGCAGAAGTCTCCAGGAGTCAGAGTGGAGGAGCAGAGATGTGGGAGTGTGCATGGGCTCAGGTGCATCTCTGTTACCCAACACTGAATGAGGCTGCCAAAGACACAGAGAGCCAGCGCTGTTTAGTAAGAGTACATGAACAGGAAGTGCAGGGTTATATCAGCGAACCGGGCTATAGCGGGAATATCACATCGTTGTTTGCGCTTCAGTTACTATGGTTGTGCTACTTTTCTGAATAGAGCCACAAGAGCTCCATTGGTTTGAATTAATAACAAAAAAAACAAAAAAAGTTGAGCATATTTCAGAATCCGGCAGTTTTATTGCCCATGTCAGTGCATAAATTCACAGACTAGGAAGTTGGTTTGGCAATATGGTGCAACATAAAACAATATAAAAGCATGTGACAATAGCGTATTAGACTTTTAATGTAAATACAAAATATAGCTTATGGACAAATTTCTGCGTGTGGCGTGCGTTCAGTGGGTTTCTTCCATTATGGCCTCACGTTCTCTGATGACGTATGTTTGGATGTCAGTTCATTCAGGTGTGTTCAGGAGGTTTTCTTCCATTATAGTCTCACGCTCTCTGATGACGTATGTTTGGATGTGAGTTCATTCAGGTGTGTATGTTTGCACTCCGTATTTGTTTATGGTAATCAGTGAGCCGGTGCTGACGTGAAAAGATACGTGCGAAGTAGGGAAACCACTCCTGATAGTTTCTGTAAATCCCAGTTGACAGATCCGTGGTTTTAAAGTCAGGCGACATTTAAATAGCTAGTTTTCCCTTGTAAAAGCACATTAAGCTCATTCAGAACGGGCATCTGAAAAAATCACATTGTAAAAGAAGAAAAAAAGTTACAAAATTACTTCGCTTGAAATGTCCCAGAGCTTGGCTTTAAACGTATCTGTCATGCAGTTATTTTTGATTGAAGAAATACAATAAAAACACACATAAATAAGTGGAGACACATAACAGAGATATGTTTAATGGCATACTGATATTTTAAACAAAGCAATAATACATCTACAGAAACCAGAAAAGTTACATAGTGCATCTTTATTGTACAGTGGTATTAATGTTTTTGGTCTTTATCTGTCCATGTTCTTCAGTATCTTCATGTCAACTGGTAGGCTGTAACTAAAAAGACTGTTTTTACTTAAAAGAGTGAGGAAATTCAGTGGAAAAGCTTCTGAGTTCTGACGTCACGCTGCGCTGCTTATCAAGGATCGCCTTTTGTAAAATAATATCCCACTATTCCATTTTAGCATCATGTTTGTGTGCCGACCCCATTCATGCATATGTTTACCTCCTGTATTTGCCCATCGCCAAAGTAGCCATGATGTCAGCAGCTAAAACCAACCAACAGTGTAAGCACAATAGATAAAGCTAATTAAAAGGTCTTCGGTATCAAGTGTCTGTTTGTTATTTGGCTGCTCTATTTCGAGCCTGTGTCATGGTGAATAAACATTCTTTTTTTGGAATTTTGTTTATTTTGTTTCTTAAAGTGGCCACATATGCACAAAATTACAGGTATAAAGTAAATATTATAAAGCATTGTACATGTTTTCTTAATTCTATCTCCAAAATCTTATTCAAACTATTTTATTTGACTTATAATTTCTCGTCCGCATTTTATTCTTTGATCATGTTTAGAGTGTTTGTAAGAAGAAGTGCTCCCCTTGGTTTGTATTTGTAGTATTTGGTTGGTACTTGGTGTTATTTTGAGGTATGCATCTTACATTTTATCTTCAGTTACATAGATCTCCCATTTATCGCACTTTGATTGACCCAGTTGTCCCAAACCGTTCATTTTATATGTGATTTCTTCTTCATCTTCTTAATCAGATTCTCCAGTTGGGTTATTTTCTGTAGCCAGTGAGTGGTAAACCTAGGCTGTATAAAGACGTGAAGGATCATAGCAACCAAAGAGCCAATCTGGAGCGAGGCTGTTGAAGGTAACACCCCTTCCCGCACTCACCCCTGGTTTAGCACAGCGGGCGCTTAGCAACGCTGTCAATCAAACCTGACAGTTATTCAGTGTAAAGTGAATTGGACCCAGAGTCAATGGAGCTGAAAGAGCAGCCATGGTCACTTTCTATTTAAAACATGACGGCTAGTAGGTTACCTAGGTCCATTTATATATATGGTCTGTGGTGCTAATTCATTTGAGAGCACTTAACCTTAATATCCTGAAATGACATTCGCCTTCTTTATCACAGATTTTGTTCGGAGTCATTCCCAACAGTCTTAAAGGTTTGTCAATTTTTCCATGTAGTTTCAACTTATATTTGATTTTATTACATATATTTCTCAAATTGCTTAAGTTTCCCCACAATTGCTCCAGAACATTGATGATTTTTATACTTACTTTGTTGATTCGGTTTTATGAAATATCTCATTTGAAATTTCCAAGTAAATTATCTCCAGAAGTGAGAGGCTGTAGCTTTGTGTGCTGTTATACTTATTTTTCCCAATCTTTTTTATGACAGCATTACTCCAGTTCTTCTTGCCATTTCACTTTTTCTTCTAATTTCGCACTTACCTTGCTATGTTTTAGAGCTCGATACAGCGCTAAAACCTGACTTTTATTCACAGGTCCTGCTCCATCACTGTATTAAGGCGTGCAAGTCAGTAATTGTTCTATTATCTACACCTACACTTTTCTTTATGTAACTTCTCACTTGCAGATACCTAAAGAAGTGAAAGTGTGGGAGCCCATATTTTCTCTGTATTGGTTCAAAAGTAATTATTCCTTTAGATATATCTGTTAGTTCTGCAAATATTTTTTTAAACCCTTCTGGTGTGTGTTTTTTACAATCTATAGGTCTCCATTTTTTCTGCCATTGTTGTATTGCAAGGATTTGAGATGTGTAGTAGTAATTTTCTAACTTGAGTATTGCCATTCCTCTTATGTTCTTGGCTAATTTAAGTGTGTTAATTCTAGTACTTTTCTTACTCTGATCCCATCTCTTAAATGTCGATGGTTCGATGTACAATGGCAATGCTTTAAAGAGGAAAATAAATCTTGGGAGGACATTCATTCTAACTGTGTCAGACTTTCCTATAAGAGTTAATGGGATTAAGCGCCACCTAAAGTCCTCTTTCACCAAAGCTTCTAAGTTATTATAGTTTTGATTATAGAGCTGATCTATAGCTTTTGGAATCTCTACTCCTGAGTATTTTATTTTTCCTTGTCCCATTGCCATTGGTATTTCTGCTTTATTTCATCTGAAGCTGGTTTGCCATGACTCAAAGCTTCACATTTATCTTTGTTCAGTTTGTATCCGGAGACCTTTATAGATCTAGGGGTATTGTAGATATAATATGATATCATCCACATACATAGCAAGTTCATGAGCTATTTATTTATTTATTTTTATCCTAGCAACTTCTTCATTCTTCCTGATTTTTTTTTTTTTTTTTTTTTTTCCACCAGTGACTCAATAACTCACAGGGTGAAAATCAATGGAGACAGTGAATCATCTTGTCTTATTCCTCTTTGAAGCTCAGAGGTGTCTGATAATATACAATTTAACCAGTGCTTTTGAGGTGTTGTACATAGTTTGTAACCAAGACATGGAATTCTCACTAAATCCAAAACTTGTGCTTATTTCATCATTAGTGCATATTTATAGGCATGAAGTAGAATTGGGATGAGTGATTGCTAAAATTCTCCAGAAAACCTGTCACTTCTAGGGTTTTTGTCAGTTTTTATACTTTGAATGTCCTTTGTTATTTCTTCAGTAGATTAATAGCCACCTGTGACATTCTTTCACTTCATCAGAACTAACTTTGTTTTCTGAGCTATATAGTTTACAATAATACTCTGTAAATTATCCAGCTATGTAATTTTTCCTGTTTCATAATGTATTTAATTATTATTTATTATTTATGCATTTCTTTATTTTATTATTTTTATGTATTTATTTTCTTATTATTATTATTATTATTTATTTTTGTAGTTTATTATTATTATTATTATTATTATTATTATCTATTTATTTATTTATTTATTTATTTATTTATTTATTTATTTATTTATTTATTTATTTATTTATTTATTTATTTATTTATTTATTTATTTATTTATTTATTTATTTATTTATTTATTTATTTATTTATTTATTTATTTTGTCCAGTGACTTTAAGAGACAATTTTGCACCATCATAATACTTTTGCTTAGTGAAGGCTAAAGTTTTTCTATTTTAGCCACGAGTGAAAAAATGTTTTATAAATGGTTTTATCTAATGGCGTCACAATATTTTTTACACCCATTAAATTTGTGTATTTATTCAAGGTTTTGTTTGGTGTGTTGTTTTTTTTCTTGTAACTCTTTTTCTTGATGATTACTGCTTTAAGCCCTTCTCAAATGATCACAGGATTAACTTCCCCATTATTATTGAGAACCATGTGTTCCTCTATTACAGAATTCATCTTTGCTTTATAGTCCTCCATAAATAATAGTAACTTGTTTTCCCTGTTTCTTTCTGAACAAACATACTTAACCTGGTGCTTGCAGTAAACACACGTGCAGGACAAATACATACAGGTGAAACACGCTTCCACTACAGGTGCAATTATCCACAGTGACATTTAAGAGCCGCACTCGTCGTTTCCATTACGTCACCATGTCAACACAGGAGCACATCGCCGGGACTGGACAATACTGACCTCAACTGTCAGCTCTTGAACTAAAAAAGGGTTATTTTGGTTTTCAAATACGGCTAAATATAGTTTAATCACTTCATAATCTGGTTAATAAAGAGCAAATGGTTAGTTTTCAGTGTGTTCCCTTTTTAAACATGTAGACAATATGCATAGTGTCAGCATGGGATACTTTTCTACAAACCTAATAACGCCATTTTAAGCGGGTTATTTTAACACCAACATTTATGCGGTTTTAATGTTGTTCCCCATGTTTAGCTTTGTCAAATTTGTATTTTGATCAGTTCATGCATGTTTGAGTACTGCTGTATTTGAGGCTTCAATGCTCCGAAAAAACTGTTTTCACCTACCTCATATCCCCACCTACTTTTCTGTACCTATTTTTGATTCTCTGACTTTGGGTCATACATGTAGGGTTCAAAATTGTCACATTACCATTTTCAACAATAAAAACACTTCTGTTGGACCCATTTTTACCAAGCCGTTTTAGATATTACGGTTTACCCAGCCAAGTAACCCAGCTTCTATGTAAACTCAAGCTATGTCAGAAATTTATAAGAAAGTTATACATTTCTGTCAATTAATTCAATTCCAGTCAATTGTATTTATATATCACATTTAAAATACAACTTAAATTGCCCAAAGAGCTTCACACAAAACCAATTAACCTAACAGTAATGAGCAAATGATGATTAGCTCTGGCATATTGTTCTATACAGGCTCAACTGTGGTATAAAATGAACAGTATTCCATGCAGTAAGTAAACAGAGTAATAGCCGCAGGGTGACAGAGGAATGCAGGAAAAGAGCACTCATGAATGTTGACACACTTTCAGAAACGTGCCACACACAAACGCACACATATGATCCTCTCCATGACGTCACCGCCGCCCTGAGGGACTCCAACAGCTGCTGTGGGTTCAAATGCCCACCTCTTCATCAGCAATGTCTGCAGAAAGCATCTTTTAAATTATAGGGACCGCAACATCCCGCTACATCTTTACTGTGCATTTGTAGGAATGAATATTTGATACGAAATGAAGGCAGAATGTATAATGTCTATATGTAGCCTAGTTGTCTACAGTATATATTGAAAGCATGCATCTGGAATGGTTCAATTTGAACTAAGGCTATGCATAATGAAAAAGCTTTTGTTTTGGTTTGATATAAAGACTGAGCTATAGTTACTCATACATAAACTTACATTTTAATCAAATTAATATAACTCCAGCCTGGAACTGCTGTATACTATATGGAATTAATGTTTTTTTTTTGTTTTTTGTAAATTGAACCTTGAATTATATAATTGCAATCTGAATGACAAAACGGTGAATGGTTAATAAACTGTTTAAATGTTTTATTACCAAGCACACACAATAAAGAAACGAACAGATTCATTCTCTTTCTTAAGACAGGCCTGCCTCATACATACATTTATAACTGCATACACATTTCCCCTCTTTTTTCCTTCTATCTTTACCACATGAACTCTTCAAAAAAAAAAAAAAAAAAAAAAAGAATATATCAAACTGACGAGATATGACAGAGGCCATCCCACCAGCTGGTGAAGAGGAGAGCAGAGCTACATCCAATGAAAGAAAAATAGTGGTCAGCAACATTTTCAAGACTTGTTAAGAAACCTATAAATATCAAATCTCCCCATGTCTTCATACGTGCACTGCTATAGTCAGAGTGCTTTGGTGCCACTGCTGCCTTCTACCTTGCATTGGGGGTTCATCTGGAGGGTATAAAGCACAAAGACTGGTCAGGAAACGCTGGAGGGGAGAGTGAGAGATTGCTTTGACCATATATGGATGTTCCTAGTTTAATACATGTTATATCTGATGCAGGACTCTCATAATGTGCGTCTGTGAAAATCGCGCAACTGACCGTGAATTAGAACAAGTGCAAGTAGGAGGTATGGAGGAAGTTAAAGGGTAAATGTGCACTGTATACGCTGTACTACACATTCATTTAATATGGGGTGACAGGGCATAATGTGTTGATATGAGATGATGACTGACAGACGGACAGTGTTCAGTAGAGTTGAACTATTACGTAATGTAAGTCAAAAGAACATAAGAACTAAACATATACAACGTCAACAAATAAAACAATTCCAGATATACTTCAAAGTCTTAAATGTGTACAATGCAACTTTTTCTGGTGCACCTGTTTCTCTCCACGGAAATATCATTGCTTTTGTATGCTCCACAGTTTGTGATGCATCTATCTTGCGTTTATTGCTTAAAATACCTTCAAAAACCAATGCATTCTACTGTGAGTAAGGTCTGTGCTTCTCCATAGATCTGACATGTAACTTGGTCTGATGACGTCACCTGCGTTTCTCCATGGAAATGTAAGTAAACGTTCAATTCCATACCGTGTAATAACATCTCCATGGACTCTTCTTCAGGAAAAGTTATATAATGAATCTTTAAAGAGGGTGTATTATGCCAAATCGATCAAAAACATGCCTGAACAGGTTCAATATGTCATCCATGTATGTTTCAGTCATTTTACGATCTCTCCCGGGCCCTATTTGAACCCTCCTCAGGGTTAGCTGTCAGATTCTGTGCAATGCTCAGCCTACATTATCCATACTCCCACACGACAATAACTATACAAAAACGGGATCCAAAACTTTACACAACAACTTCACAAACCTGATACAACGTGCAATAGTTTCGTTAACGGAACACACACTGAGTTTCATGTGATAGCACTCTGAAGGGGGAGTGAGTTTGCACAGGGAGCAAAGGAAGGGGGCACTCAAAAACAAACTTATTAATACGTTGTTTTCTGCGAATATTGCATTTTCAACACAATAAAAGATAACATGATGATCTAAATGTGTTAGCGGTTAATACCCATAGAAGTGAAATACCTCCTCTTTAAACATGTAATTATTTTAAACTTAAAC
Source organism: Periophthalmus magnuspinnatus (assembly GCF_009829125.3). Taxonomy (NCBI): domain Eukaryota; kingdom Metazoa; phylum Chordata; class Actinopteri; order Gobiiformes; family Gobiidae; genus Periophthalmus; species Periophthalmus magnuspinnatus. The sequence continues at coordinate 9,708,575 of NC_047148.1, forward strand.
TGTATTAATCCACAAATGAAATTACTTACTCAAATTGCATGATAAGAATAGTTTTAATATCAAGGTAGTAAAATTTTAAGCATAGCAAAAATAGTTTTAAAAAATGTATGTCAAAAAAGGGTACAAATACACATATATGTACTCTATATTTAAGTAAGTAAAATAAAAATAAAAGTAAATGTAAAATACACACACAACTTCCACCTAAATTTAGAGGAATTGTTATATACATTGTGGTCTAATGTGGTTAATATTGATGATCTGTGAACACGTCAGGAAGGGTAGAATGTGTCGACCGAGCAAAAGTCAACTCTGCAGAACATTTTACACATCCCCACAATAGTGTAACTATTGAATTGTATAACTGCGCAAGTGTTTCTATGTCAATTATGTTAATGTACATCTCACTGTTTATTTGAAAAACATAACATAGTAGTCTGTTGCGTGCCCACTACAGTCCATAACCTGTGAACGTTTGATGGATATTGATTTTGCAGACCAGAAGACAAGAGCAGCACAGAATCATTACCCACATTATGGCGTTTCTTTCTTTCTTTTTTTCTTAAGCAGTAGTGAAACATCAGACATAATACTGTGTAATTGTGCGTTGAAGATGGACCAGTAGGTAAAATAATAAAGCCCCATGAGATCTAATGCACGTATATTTGATCCCTACATAACATAAAATACTGCTTGTATGGCCAAGTTTGTTTGTGTGCTGAATAAATCTGATATTGGTTGAACCACATCAATAAAATATTCATGTGTAAATACTGACGCTTTGACATTCTGCTTGCACCATATATTTTATTCATTCTTTGGTATGTTGTGAATTTAGATTTGGAGGGGAAAAATCCATGTGGTGGCCCTGGATGCTTATTCCCAGGACAGGACAGTACGGGGAGTCAAAATGAGGGGTTACTGCGGTCGTCCCATCCAGTTGCTTTCCCTTCAGCCTTATCAGAAAACCACTAATTATGAGCTCGCTGTCGTCAGCCGGTGCCACTGTCACCACTGTCCCTCTGAGGCCCAGCAGTACGGTGGCCCGGAGGCAGGGAGGGTAAAAGCAGGACTGAAATACATTTGGTTAGATGGAAATCACTGCCTCCCACACTGATTTACTACTTCCTATAGAAGCACTCAACCCCAGGGCTCTTCGTCAGTGGAGAGCAGACCACACAGAATTGCATTAGTGGGACTAGAGATGATTTGGCCTTTTAGAACACTCATATTGGCATATAAAGTGTCCTTAAAAGGATTTCATGGTATTTTAAAGACCCCAAACACTTGCGGGATATATACGCCAGGGATATAAAACATAAAATAACACATGAACAAGGACTGAAGGAAGATTGAAACAGAATTGAAACGGGGGGGTGAGCCAGGGGTTTAACTGGAACTGAACCAGGGACTGATCTAGGACTGAACCACGGAATAAACCAGACTGAACCAAAGCAGGAACTGAAGCAGGCTTAGGACTGAATTAGAGACAGAACCATGCTTGAACCAGGTCTGACCCAGGAATGAAACAGGAACTTAACTAGAGACTGAATGAACCGGGACTAAACCAAGACTGAAGAAGGAACCAAACCTGGTGACCTGACCTAGATCTGAACCAGGATTACGCAAACTCTTACCTAAACTCTTACAGCAAGATGGACTGAACCGGACATGTTCAATGGAATTCCCAGTTGGAGACACTGCAAAAGATAAATTAATTCATTAATAAATCCAATAAGGACTAAACTGGAATCAAGCTGAAATAAATCCAGGATGCAGAGAAGAGAATCAGATGATGCTTAGGATGTAGAAGAGAGGCTTCGGTAGGTCAAAAGTTCACATTAGCAACAATTAGCAAAAATGCATAATACCATGTCGTTCCTAAATCAAATATTCATATAATTCATGAGGACAAAAGAGCATATGCTGAATGCTTGACTCACAGAGGACATTTGTAAACCCATTGCAAAAGCAGGAAATGATGACTGGCAACCTTTAAAACACAATTTCACAGATTTTATAAAGAAAAGCGATCTAAAGTGATCTATTGTTTGAAAAAATGCATTGTGAAAGACTCATGGCTTCCTGTTCATGTCCACAGGCAAGGGTATATACCATGTGACTGCAACTGATCCTGCTATCAACATATCACAGAGACTATTACTGTTTACATTTCACATTTCTGCACACATTTACAGTTTTTCCTATTAAATATTTGTTCTCCTTCATGTATACTTGTACACACAGCCTCGGCTATAATGAGTCAGTGCTGCTCTCCTCATGTTAGTAATCAGCCCAGTGAACTGCTTGGCATTGCTTTAATTATTCAAGAGCTGGAAAGAGCTGAGGAGTGCCCTTTCGCTCTCTCTTTCTCTTTCTCTCTAGATGTTTTTTTTTTTTTTTTTCCAGGATGTGACGAGGAGAGGGTGATTCTGCGTCACTGATCGTCCCACGTCACGGTTGGCTCACTGGCCACGAGCAGATCCTGACCTAATAGAGGTGGGAGGGGTACGTCACATGATCACACTGATACATACACTTTTACCGTATGCTTCTGTAAATTACCAGAAAATGCGTGACTCAGACTTTGCACAAAGGGCAAATTCAATCAGTTCAGAACATTTATTATCAATTATCTAAGATTAGAGTTTGCGATGCTGCTAAAACCATGGTCTACACTTTGGTTGTGAAATAATTGCGATAGGCAGAACAGAATCATTTAGGAGACATTTTGGGTAGACAGTAGCTTGTTGGTTCCTCCACTGATATATTGGGTTGCTGGATAAACACTGAAAACACTGTACCACTGCTTCAAAACTTACTTTCGAAGCTTAAAAATAAGGCTTGTTGAACCCTCTCAAAGCGATACACTGTAGTCTTTATTCATCCACTCCATACTCAGGGGTGGTAAGCTGCTTCTGTCACAGCTGTCCTGGGGTAGACTGACACAAGCAAGGCTGCCAATCTACGTTATCGGCCGTCAGCCACCGCCACGCACACACAGACCACCTTTATACCGTTGCCTAAGGGCACAACATAGAACTTGGTCCGACTGAAAACATATCGTCTGACCTTTGGGTTGACGGACAAGTTCACGACTGAGCTACTGCACGTGGTTTCGGACTTCCTCTCTTTCATCATACCCCCAGTGTCAACCTGCTCCTTTGAATTGCCCTGAATGAATATTTGTTGCAGAAAGAAATCTTTGCGTGAGCTTTGTTATCAAGGTTTAGACATTATTTTAGAGAATAGCTGCCCATGGTCTTTCATTGTATGTTGTATTTTCAAAACTCCTTCACAAATGAGGGCTGTATTTCTTTGTTCCGAGTCCAAAGATACAGAGAAGAGTGAATTTAAAAAAGGTTAGTAATGCTGCATAGCTGAAGTTATGTGCAACATTTCTGATGGTATGTTGTTTATTTTTATGACATTTATGAATAGCTATAGGTTTCAGCTGAGTGAAAGTGCATTATTAAGCTCTACCTGAATGGGAGACAGGCTCAAGGTGAGGAGTCATTGTGTGCAGGTGATGGTGGTACGCGTTACACTGCAGACACGTGTGCAGTACTGACGTGAGCAGAGTGTTCATTTGTGTTTCAGACCTTTCCATAGGAGCGGGGCCGTCTGCATCATTCAGTGCAGCCTTGGTTATATAGGTTTGTTTCTTTACTTTGATCATTCATAAATAAACAAGCAGAAGTTTGAGGTCAGACTATCCCTGACTCATGACTCCTATTCATCATTGCTTAAGGGAACTCATTCGCAAATTGTTTTTCATGCACCACTGGTTGTTTTGGTTCCTATTTTTATCAAATTATCAGTATGGTACAGTATCAATACAAGTTATTACGCATACATTTTTTGGTTTTTTTTAATTGAGCGAGCATTATCTCATTATCATCATACTTGTCGTTCTTATCTTTACTGATTTTTGCTGTTGTTTTGTATAAGAAATGTGTTTATTTGGACTTTTGTAATATGTACCTTTGAAGCAGTGGATACATTTCTGTTTTCTCATGACACAATAGTAAAGCACTATACAGCCACCTACTTATCAACCTCCCTTCCAGACAGTGTTGCCCGTTAGCCTGCCTTCTATAGCACGTCTCTTGAATGACATCTTGTGATACATTGCTTCTAGGCCTATCTCATCCACTGCTAAATCCATTTGGTTGCTGGTTGGGAGTTCAGTGAGGGCGTTAGCTGCAATGCCCGACCATAGCTTTGCCCTCAATCCTCTCTGAACCCCATTGAACCCCATACAAACATACAGGCATGTGAGGAATGCCCACGTGCACCCCTCCGCATGTTTGTGCCACTGTCACATTTGGGGCATTTGTTTGGTTAATCGTCCTGGGACATGCACAGCGCTCTTTTGTTATTGGCTGGGGGCTCGGGGCAGGGCTTGTTGACTAAAAAGATCCTATGGGCATCAGCAACATCCTGGTCTTTTCAAATGTCTAATACAGGTTGCATTCCAAGCTATTGTATTTTCACATAATACAGCAGTGAAGTGGAAAAGGGGCCATTTGTCACTGTCACGTTTCTCCCTAAAGACCGCCACATGCAATCGGAGGGGAGATAGCGTCTAAGTAAAGTCCTCTTGTCAGTAAAATGCACTTTATATGTTATTGACGGTCACTTACAGATGAAATGCTTTCTCTGTGCCATCTGGTGTAAGTCACATACATCCATACACTCAAATTAGTCCTGTAAATGTCCAGTGGCGGGTATTCTGTACTTCCTCTTGATAACATACGGCAATCTGATTTTAATTTTAATGAAAAAATATTAAGCATTATTTATAGGGCTTTAAACTTTCTCTTGAGTACTTTGCTTTGCTTTACTCATGTCTTGCTACTGAAAATAATGCCCAATTAAAGGGCTATGCGTTATTTTACAGCTCCCATACTCTGACACAGTTTGCCACCTACTGGCAGCAGAGGAAATAATCATAGAGTAAATGATTAAACTAGGTAATGAGGAACATGCACCGACACGTTAATGTAAGCACGTAAGTAATGAACTCAATTTGATGTCAGAAATGCTCAAAACGAGTTTGAAGATGATTTATAGACTTGAACTGCGCAGGGTCTGCACCTGTTTCACAATCCTGGGAAATGGTCGGTGCTTGGAGGCAAAATTCTTTTTACAGAAGACTGTAAAAAGTGACCGAAATCAGCATGAATGAGAGTAGAAATACAATTGTAGGTACGTTTTAAACCATTCCAACAAGGCAAAACACTAAAATAATCTGAATGTAATAATACTTACAACAATAACACTTCTAAAAATGCTAATTAATGAACCTATTTATGAACCTACCAGCCTTTTTTTTTTTTTTCCTTTGGTCCGTAGGCTTTATTAGACATGACATGACAGTGTAGAGCGACAAATGACAAATCTCACACAGCTTTTGCATATTAACAAAAAAAAAAAAAGTTTTAAAACATTCACCACGGTATTTGACTGTATAGTTTGCAATAATAAACATATTAGGGTCTGTTTTACTTCATTACTCCAGAGTACTTCAAAATTCTGTTTACTTGAATACCATGACGACCGACCGCCTAAACAAGCAGGTTTGTTTGAATACATTCGTCAGACTTTTGCCTCGCCTGACTCTTTGCCTACACCCAAGTCTCAGGATTTGCATAAACTGACTGGAAATCCCTGTGTTGTAATGGGCATTCTCCTCTCGGCTTTCAACCCGGTAGGCCACCCTGAGTGAATGCAGGAGGATTCTCACACAGTTTAACCTCTGCTTTAACCTCCGCATGTCGTCCACACTTTGAAGTCTTATGGCAATCATTGGGGTCAATAGGGTCAGATGGCACTCATGTGAGAACCATCAGAAAGACAGACTTTTTTGAGGTTGGCTCTGACTTTGGCGCCACGAGATATTAGCTAATTATTGTTACTCTAACTAGACGCACAGCCCTTTAAAATGGTTCTTTGCCTGTGAGGTTGTATGAACTGTGTTTTTTGGATCCCCATTTCTAACCAAAGATCCTCTAAGCCCTGCAAAAATACAAAATATCTCATACAAAAACAATGTATATATGTATAAAAGTATTTTAAAAGTGAACATACACAAATTTTGTAACATGCACAACACTTACTTTTGTTATAAACCGTGTCAAGCTTTATTATTTTCCCACATTTTTGTAAATTATGACTAACCCAATATAGTTATAATAATATTTGTGACCACTCCAATAACAATAATGTGACTATTGTTGTTAAAATTCGACCAAATCTTTTGTGCTTTATTGAATTCATACTGGCGATAGCTCTCATTCAATACAAATCCAATAGACACACCAGTATTACTCCACTTCCTTAACTGTGAAACCCAACCAAAATCTTAAATCAAATAAAACCTCCAAGTGGTTCACCTAGTCCCCAGACGCAATAAAATTTCTCCTTACAACTTTAGCTCACAATGAATACAGCAACCATTCTCAACACTGTTTTTTCAGTAGCATAAGAACAAATTTAATTTAGTCCAGAGAGACCAACCAGAACCCCCATGTCCAGCACTGAGGGGTCCCAACGCAGGAGGTAACATACAGGAGTAATTGTTCTGTAAACAACGGACTGTGTTGAATAAGGCTTGTATTTTCAGAGTGCCTACACAAGACACCTTTTGTTTAGATAATAGTGCGATGCAGCCAGGAGAGAGAGAAGCAGGGCCCCAAACAGAGACTATTAAACATGCTCTGCTGCTTTTTTCACAGATTTGGACTCAGAAAGAATGAAGTAATCCATTAAACATGATCTATAGGGTTTACAGAAACATAAAGACGCAACGGTTTAGGCGGCGTGAATGCAGGTGGGTTTTAACAGCCAACATTTTGACTGCTTTATTATTTCGTTATTTGAATGTATGAAAAGAGCCCTCTAAACAACATGGTTTTGAGTAAATATGGTTGGAGTGGTTAGTGCCCAAGATTCACAAAGGGTTTTCTTTGACCAAACAGATGCTCCCTCTAAATGGTCCTATAGTGAATAACATGGGAGTGAATGGTCGTGGTCATGATATGTACTGTATTAGATTATAATTTAAAGGTGTTTTCCACATTAGACCCTTCAGTTACTTTTATGCAATGAATTATAATATTTAAAACCATGCTTTGGAACATTCTCCATGGCGATACCTTTTATGCCATACAGAATATGGAAGGTTATGGCTAAAGTAAGGACGTATTTTCCTCTAGGTTTTTCAGAGTAATAACTGAACTGAATAATAACTGAAAATAACTGTATAGGAAAACATTACCTACTATGGCTTTAAAGTTATATCATATTTTGTGTTAATTTACATTGAATGGCAAGGGCATTGGCAATATAGTGGATCTGTACAGTGAACATCTCAAAATGAGCTCCTGTGCCTTTGGTTAGTGTTGCCTTCGTCGGTGGCTTTATGTGAGCGTCTGTTGTGAAATATTACATTTACATTTTACTGTGTCAGATTTGTTATGGGTTTAAATGCAAGGAGCAGGAAAATGAAATGTGTTTTTGCCATGTGCAGTTAAAACTCAATTTCACAAAGTGGCTTTGGTGCCATTTACTCTCTCAGAGTTATGTAAAGTCATGTGCTGCGAGTATGTCATGTCACAGTGGATGCCAGCCTGCCTTTTGTGAGAATGCCAGTACACTGTGTTCTTGAACTTTTTCACTGTTTTCCATTTTGTATAATGAAGAGTGCGGCAGCAAGGAGAGATACTGGTGGGCCACTAATGTGTTCTGTGGGAAAGTGATTTCAAACTTGGATGAATGTCAGTGCCACCTTGCTCTGCAACTAATAAATTAACTCTGTTTTTTTGTTTTGTTTTATCAAGTGTCTTGATGTGTGAAAAGGTTTTGTGATACAGTAATGAAATTTCGCACACACACATTGATTTAAAATGTTTTAAACATCCTGTTTAAAACTGCAGAGCTGAGAGGCCTCACCCCTTCATAGTGGCATTTCATCGTAGCAAGCAAGATTTCATTTTAATTTTTTTTTAATTATTATTATTAATTATTTATTTTAAATTTGTTTTTGAAAAATGACCCCATGACATTGTCACTGTTTAACTCTACACGTGTGAGCTGGAACATGCATGGATGTAAGCTAAATCTAAAGCAGAAGCAGATGAAGGGAAATAAATATAACTTGGTTAAAAGCTCAGAAAGGTCGATTTTGCAAAAGTTGCCTCCTTTAATTGTTTTTTGCCAAAAACCCTCTGGCTGACAACCCTATTCTATTATAGGGGCTTATCAGGCAAAGCTTAAACTGGGTAAAGAGATTTGAAAATCCAAGAGCAAATATAAACCAAAAAAAAGTAAGATTTACACATTTTTATAGTATATTTTAAGTTCGGTTGGGGGTTTGTGTGACAAATTAATTAATGACTGTACTAAAGGAAAGAAATGCATTATTTCAAAAATATTGGAATAATGAGTTTTGAAGAGGATCCAGTAAATATCTTGTTGGGAGTCTGGACACGTCAGCTGCTCAGATTCTTGTCAGCAGTGTGTGTAGTCAGAGCGGACGTGGCATTCCTCACATCTGTCTCACACTCGCGTCTTCTGCTCTGAGCCTGTAAACGGTGGTCATACTGTGAGTGTGCACAGACCAAAGAGACCTGGGTGTGGGACCAAAGACTAGAGAAGAGGCACCAAATTAACAGTGTTGGAAAACCAAATCATGAATGAGCAAGACTTTAAAAACCGCTACAACCCACTGGCAATGACTGAAGCAATTCTAAAGCTCACAACTCAGTTTTGACAGGTCAAGATAGATCGACCTGAGAGGGGAAGGCAAATGCTCACCTGTCAAGTTTAGAGCTGCTAATTAACCAAGAAAAATCCACATAGCCAAAGAAAGCCTGCAGTTTGGGACTGTGACTTCAAATAAATCAAATAAATCAAACTCCACCATGTTGACAGGCAAAAAAAACATTCTAATCATTGTGCATGTTTATCACTGTAAGGTATTACTTTCATTTGAAACTAAATTATGTTGCAAAGGTTGACACTGGTCATGCAAGTTCTGTGTTTTAAGGTTTATGTATGGTTTTCAGCATCCGGCAATGGCACCGGACGTAATTTTTCATTATTCTGAAACCCATTGATATGCATAATTTGTACATTATGCATATTTAACAAGAGCTGTGAGCTGCTTCAGAAGCCCGAAGATTACATTATCATTATTTTTTTTAACCAAAACGCAACGCATTTTACTTTCTTAGGTTATTACAAAATTATAAAAGTAACAATGAGGAACCTATATACTCTATATCTTGAATATTTATGCTTTTGTTGATCTACTGCTACTTGGTGCTCGCTGGTGGCTGGGTAGGTATAATAAATACTACTGTAAATAGTACGTGCAACCATGACCAATTCTTCCTTAGGGATGGATAAAATAATTCTCATTCTGAAATGCAATGCCGAAGTTACACCTGTGGGAAACATTCGTTGCTGAATTCATCTCCATTTCCCTATAATTTCAAGGTGTTAAATTTCAGCAAATAAGCAAACATTATGAATAAGAGAAGAAGATAACAGTCTACATTTCGGAGGAAAAATTTGACAACGGCGTGCTGTTTAAAGTTGGAGCGCGGTTTGAACATGCCCTGGTTACATAAGTCTCTGTAGTAGTCCATCTGGGAGTGCTCTGCTGGCTCGTACCCACATGTGAGCCGCAGTGAGTGAGTGGGAGGTGACGCTGCGATGGAAACAGAGGAGAGGACTGGAGCATCTACAAGAGCCATCCATTCAAAAGCTCTTTCACGCTTACTGTTGAATTCACGCGTTCGCTTTTACACCTGACGACTGAGAGGTTCTTCCAAAGACCATTACAAAGTTGAACATCAAGGGTGCTCACGGACAGCGGTGCGGTTGATCACAATGAGTTCAGTGAATGAATTATAAACGGAATCATAGTATTATCCAGAATTACTTTTATACAGTTTTATTTATGATTTTGATCAATTACAATCTAACAGTCAAACGCACGTAAAGCCTGCGTCCATGAATATAAGCACAAACAAAGCCACCGGTAGGAGTTACAAGTTAGATCTATGGAAAGGAGAGTCGAGCGGAGAGTACGGACGCATGTTTCCAAGGTACTTTTGAGCAATAAAAACACCTATAATTGAATAAATGCGAGATAGATACGCGTAATGCCATGCTGTGTATTGTTATCTCTCAACCAGAAAAGTTACATAATCCAAGATGGCGCCACGTACGGACGCCCCCGTGATTTGATGAGCTATGTGTTGTTTGTTTTTGTGTGTATATCGTGTGTAAGCGTGCTTTTACACCCACGAAGAGCTCTTAAACATCAAATACTTTACAATATTGGTCAACTTAATAAGCCATGTTTGCACTGTGGTTCTGATGTTGTACCTCTAAGTATTTTATTTTATTTTTTAAGCATATCTTTTTTAACTTTATGCATGCCCTTATTTGTACTTATTCAGTGTTTTTATGTTGCACTTTATCATCAAAGAAAGTTCCTAGTTTGTGAGTTGTGTTCACCGACAATGGCAATAAAAGTCTTCTGATTCTGCACCTTTAAAAAGTATAACTGGTTCATCACATTCTTAGAAAACAAACATAATGCTAAATCTCTAGGATCGAGGGTATTCTTCAAACTTTCCTCTATTTATCAGGGCTTGGGGTTAGCGCAAAGCAAATAATAATGCAACAAATCGTCAATATTTCCTTTGTTTTGCAACATTTCTTCACAACTCACAAATAGCTACAAGCAATGTCTTGAGCTGAGAGTTTTCAATCCAAAACCTGATTATTTTTAAGTTTGCTGTCTTGTAAAAATGAATGGAAAAATTGAGTCTTCTGTTCTGCTATCAACCATTCCACGGATCTAGAGCCAGATCTCTTCATATTGCCAGCAGTCCATGTTAGTGTATGTTTGCGTGTGTGTGTGTTTGTGTGTGTGCGTGTGTGTCCGTGTGGGGGTGGGCAGGCTGGTGAGTGGGTGTCCAGTCTCCTCGCTGTTTGTCGCCACATTGTGTAAAAATTCAAATCCGTGGCTAAAGACTCCAAGGAACAGGATGGAGGCCAGGCTTGAGCAGCTAGTACTTGGCTACAGGAAGCCTTCTCCATTCCAGAGTTATTATGTAAAAGGAGCCAGATCAAGCTGTGTAGTCATTTGGTCGCACACTTAATTTACATTTTCGCACCGGATGAATGGATGGAGCTTTGATTCATGGCTATGGGGCGACGGCGATTCAAAGTCCAGGCAGCAAAGGCAAAAAATGTACATGTCAGCAATATTTATTTACCTGTAAGGTTTGTGATAGCAAAGCAGTTTATGATGAGATGATTGATGGAGAAGTCAAAGTGATGGATCATTCAACTCATAAGATGACATCATTTAAGGATATCACAACAGGATGGTACACTACGACGCATTTTGTTCTTTTTAATATATAATCCAACAAAAGGGCGATGTTAAAATTTGCAATATTTCTAAAGGAAACATCACCCCTGGTATATTTAGAGGTATTTAGGGCTATTTTTAGATGATTATTTAACATTTTGTTCATTGTAAACGATTACTTTGTTTTCAATCCGACCAAATAAATCACTATCAACACACTATGGTCCTTTTATATAAAATTGTATCAAAATGCAACAAAAGGATGAATAAATCTTCAGATGTGTAGTATGGTTAAGGCAAAAGAGTCCATGACCCTTCACCCGGGATATAGCCAAATATGTAAATCTATGTGTTTCAGAAAAATGAAAAAATATTTGCCACAGAAACTAAAAACTTTAAAAGTAAACATTATATATTTTGAATTGAGAAAAGCACTTCAAATATTGCATTTAACGGGAAACTGAAACCCGTGGATATTGTGTGCACGCTTCCAAACACTGCAATACTCCATAAGACTGTCAGTGATTGTGTTGTAACATGGAATGAGCAATGAAGTATTTTTTTTTACACGTGACGCCTTTTCCCCAGTAAAAGATTTGCATGGTGACTTGCATTATACATACATATATTTGTAAGCAGATATCCTTCCTACTGAAACCAGCTACGGTGAAGAAAAAAAACAAACGTGTGAGGCATTTGACCTTAATCTATTCAGACCCGTGTGTCCCTGTGGCGTATATAACAACTGATGAGTTCATTTTACTCTATTTAAGGTACCTGCATTGTGCAACATGCAAAACGGATCATGTCAACAACAAACTACAGTCTTAAAATAGGTTATCCTTTGGCTCTGTATTTACCATTGACACAAACAACCTCTGCACCATAGGGCACGCTCTTCCAGGAAAACATAAGAAGTCCTGGTGTTGTTTACTGCAGCTGTTTTAAAGGGCTTTTGTGGAGTGAAAACCTGGACCCTGAGGTGATATCCCAGGACAGGAACCGGAGAGCGCCCCCTACTGAAAGATCACCACGGGACAGTTCTGTAGTGTTCATAGCAGTGTACGAGGCCTTTGAAATGACTTTAACTGCAGATGCTCAAGTGTCGTTTAACCCGTGACATATGTAGGGCACAGGACAGGGACATTAGAGCCATCTCACAGCAAGAGCAACCCCTAGTGGACAATTGGAGAATACAGTGAACTGTTATGGTGGTATCAGGCGAGACACACCCTACATAATAAAATATAAAAAAAAAAAATATTGATTCTATGAATGATCACTATATCGAATCAGTATTTTTGCAATGTACTTGAAACGTATGATTAGACCTACTGTCATTTTATAGTGCGATGCAATCTGCCCCAAGACAATTCCAGGTAAATCTAATGAAAAACACTGCTGATACACTTATAACATGTACGCTGATCGATCTGATTGTTGTACTACATAGCACTTTAAAAATCTACTACCCTCCCATGTTTCTGCCAAGCACAGAGTTCAGTCAGTTTAGGTTAAATTCCACCTCCAAAATGTGAATGAGACAGAGGCGTTTGCTGATGTCTCGTGCACAGAGGGGAGGGGGGGAGCAGTGCTGGGTCAGCTAAGCCCTGCCCCCCCTCCCTGTCCGCTCAGCACTTTTGGGTGTATATCTGCCATGAGGAGCGCCAGGTCTGGGACATGCCACTCACTCTGCACTCAGGCCTGTTCAGCTGTTCAGCCCTCTCACTCCAACCGCATTATTTTAGCTGCACAGGGAACATGCAACAACAACAAATCTGTCATCTTAAAAAAAAAAAAATGTACAAAAACCTTCTGATAAGATTTATAGATGTATGAAACGAGACTCATCTTTGAAATCTGCTTATTGCAAAAAGCTTGTTGTGTATTATAATACTGCAATTTTCAATATTTAAAAGTTACATCGGTCTAACATGTCAGTGTAACAGTTCTGAGCATCACTGTCACTGTATCACTCAGTACGATTACATGCACGCTGGGAAAACTGGATAACTAGTCTAGTCCAATTTAAACAGATTTTTCTAAATGTACGTAAATGGCCACTTTTAGTGTTTTTCTACCTTCAAGGCACTCAAAGCGCTTTACATCTAGGAACCATTCACCCCTCACACACACATTCATACATCAGTGTACGTAGACACTGGGGGTGAGGTGGGTTAAGTGTCTTGCCCAAGGACATGATGGCAGTATTCATCTGTAGGAGCTGGGATTGCACCGCCAACCTATGGGGCAGGGGATTTGACCGCTCTACCAACAATGTTTTATGTTAAGAGCGGAATTTGAACCACATAAACCTGGGAACTACTGTATGATTGAGGTGTTGTGAATCAAATCTTAAAGGTCGCAGTGGTACATCTGGAGGAGCTGATATGTACTCGGATACTTCGACATAAATAGTTTGGTTACATATACTTTATCTAATGATTTCTGCAGGGGTCATGTAACCAAGAACTCATTTTGATCAGGATTTTCCAGACATATGGGTTGTAACCAAAAACTGTATCACAACTTTCCTGCCAAAATAAAGATAGATAGAATAAAGTATCCAACTGTGTACACTTTTCGGATGCAGTTATACATATTCTGAGAAAAATATGAATTACAAATGAACAACCACAGACTTTAACCTTTTTCTTTAAGCTAAAACAAAAACATTTATAGCACCCCAAAGTATCTTATGAAACACATTGTTGGTGTGGTCATCCCTGGCTTATCTTCTCATCCCTTCTGTGATCATTTTTTGAGCAATTCCCTACTCCCCCCACAAAAAAAAACAAAAAAACAAAACAAAGCTATATGAACTGATATAACCAACAGGAAATGAGCTTTATATAGTTGGACAGAGAAGGTACATGCTGTTTCATATCCACTCAGTTCTAATAAAGACAAAATGGTGGTGATGTGTACTGCTGTTGTGACAGATCACTCTCTCCGCTTTAATGTGGTCCGGTGGCTTTGAAGGTTTAGATGAAGGCTCGTGTCCTCTCTTATTACTCTGCAACATTACACACCAAAGCACCCAATAAAACAGGGATCACACTGAGGAAACCAGCGGAAAATGAGAGCGTGTTTTGGTTGAGCGCTAGTGGGTCGGTGCTAGCAGATTGGCAGATAGCGAGATAGGGATATCAGATCCGTTTACTACCAAGAGGGGAATAAGTACACGTAGGGAATAGATTTAAATTTACTTTTGAGTTTTAAGTCAAGTTCTTTGAAAATTTTGTATACAAAGCCGTAAAGGTTTATTGAACGAGACAGATGTGAGTGTGGTGTTGAGGTGGAGAGCAGAGAGCGACATTCATCAAAACAGATCACGGGTTCACGACCTTTTTTACCTCCAGTAACCGGTACGATTTATGTCACACTCTAGGCACACACGCCTGTTTAATGGTAAACAGTTTGTTATCAGTATTATATATTATTGTGATACTGATGTAACCCCCAAAACTTTAATTCAAATACTATCCAGTTTTTTCTTTGTCAGAAAACATCCGAGCATCTGAAGTACCCCCTATTTTTGTTACGTATCTAAATAACCCAACGCATAAAGAGGATCGGGTTTCTAAGTGTCCTCATGTACCTGCATAAATATATAAAATGATATATAAAATGAACTCCCAGGAACGCTGAACTCATACGTGACTTCCTTTTGGCCCTGTTCACAATCATCTGACCAGCATCTGAACCTTCCCTGTTATAAAATCTTTATTATTTTAACTTAATAGGAATACAAAATGACAGTTAGTCTCTACCTCCGCCTCATCAAAACCAGCATCGTTCATAAAAAGCCGGTATAATGTGTACAATTTGTTGCGCTCAGCCTGGAGTCGGTGTCTGCTGCCTCCTCCTGAACAGTGGGACAGTCTATCACAATCCCACATACATTCTGTCACACTAACGACATAATTATGAATATTGATCATAAAATGTACCATTCAGTTTGTCAGCTGCAAATTATAAATAATAATAAATACATAAATTGATGGGCCTGCACATACCTAACGAAAAATGCTAATTACAGTCTTTATGAAGGGCCCCTCTCTGCACTGGGTCCTAGATAAACAGTACCCTCCACCCCCTCTGTCCGACGCCCCTGAGTGACAGCGTGCTGTTCTGTCTCCTTCTGTCCGCTCGTGCTTTATGCTTCATCAGAACACTTTTAACCACAGACCACTCGTTGTCCCGAAAGAGGGGAAATAGACGTTTCACTCTTAATCACATGTTGTTGTTGTTTTTTTATTATTTTGCAGTGATGGATACTCAAACCGCACAGACGCTTACATTTTGGACCACCATATCAAAACAAAGAATACTTGAGGAAATGAATTCAGTACAGCCAGATGAAAAACATAAATAGGTCTGTATCAACGTGTGGTTTTGTCAGATGTTGGCCTGCAGGCTACGTACAGTCAAAAGTTTGAATTTCTTAAATAGTTTACAGAGCTATCTATAATTCATCACTGTGCAGGTGGCAGCATAGCCTAAGACAAATGTATGACTAAAGTGGGAGAGACGTTCATCTTCATATGATTTGCTGTGCCTATCGAAGTATCCGCCCGACCCATTTGAACGGCATAAAAACATAAAATGACATAAAAACGAAGAAAAGGAACAGACTTTGCTGTGAAAATGACATGAGAGTGGCACTTGCCAAGGTGAAGCCATGCATTTCTGACCTGGTCTCTCAAAGGCAACAGCAGAAGTCACACTGATTTGCAGTAAATATTCATTATTATTCTAGCCTGATGGAAATTAGGTGGTGGCTGTGTGTTAAAATGTTAAAAAGAATAAATAGCATAAATACAATAAGTTCATAATTGGAATACATAAGGTTAAAAATTTAAATAATTTCAGTGTGGTAGTATTAAAAAAGTCATGTCTTTGTGAAAAGGTTTGTATGTAATTTGTTGTGAGTTCATGCATTGTATTGGTTTTATTCTTTGAACACAGTGATGTTAATGCACGGTTCATTTTGTGCACCAGTAAAACAAACATATGTTTTGAATTTGAAAAAAATTATATTTTATTTTTCAATACAGAAGGGTTCGGTGAATGTGCATATGGAACTGGTGGGGTTCAGTACCTCCAACAAGGTTAAGAACCACTGCCTTATTCCAAGCCTCCCACTTTTGCCGTAAATACGACTAAACTGTGCTTTCTTTGTGGTGGAACTTCGAATTAAGTAGAAATCCCACTCATTTCAATGGAGAGCAGCCTCATACAAAATAATACAACCCGAAAATAAGGAATAAGGACTTTTTGAGTGAACCAGATTAATCAGAATTAAATTAACAAAATTTTGGTTATATACAAGGTCGCTCAAAAGTCACTGACAGTTGAAAAAAAAAAGTATAACTCTTTTGTTTCTAAATATTTTTATTTTATTTTTTCAGAGCATTTAGAACTACCCTTCCGATATTAATATGAGCAAATACAGCACCAAAGAACGAACCCTCATTGTACAGTAATACTTTGAGTCACATGGGTCAAATTCAGAAATCCAGCGGTGTTACCATAGACATTTTCATACCAGAGATGCCCCAAGCGTAAATGCCATTAAAGGAATAATAAGTCGTTTTTAAAGACAGGGGGCAGTATGTGATCTCCACAGACCTGACTAGTCCCGATTTCTTCCTGTGGGGCGATCTTAAAGAAATGGCGTTTGTGAATAAACCTCAGACAATAAACGACTTAAAATGTAATATCGAGGATCAAATAAGAGTCACAAGTACAGAAATGCTTTCAAATGTTATGCAAAGTGTGTTGGATCGGGCAAATCAGAGCGAAACCGAAGATGGTGGACACTTAAAAACATTATTTTTAAAAACTGGGTCATTTTTACTTCCCTTAGTTTAAGTAGTGATAAGTTCAAGTGTAAGTGAAAAATTATAACCGTATATATTGCTAAAAATCTCGGAAGGTTCAGTTTACCTACTGCTAAAATTTGGTGAGTATAACTTAAGAGTTATAGGAGCTACTGAAGATTCAAAAGTGTATATATATATTGTTTTTGTACTTTTCACTAAGCCCCTATATAGACTATATCTACTGAAACTGCTGATACTCCCCAGGTGCATTCGAGCCCTCCCAGTCTTTGGTATCTCCCTGTGAACAAACTAATCCCTGTGCCGTCAGTGTGTGCTGTCTGTCTGTGACCTCCTGAATCCCGGAAAACCACTACCTTCTCCAAGTGTGTTTACAATCTCCACTGTCAACACTGCCCCGTCTCCCATAGTAACACACTCACAACAACACCTAGCCTACTATTTTTTTTTTTAGGGACAGAAGAAGGAGCGATGGATTCTGGGAAGAAAAAAAAAGGCTTTGAAGTGGTGTCCAACCGTGTGTTAGTGGAAAATGCTTTGAAGTGAGCTGTGCGAGGTAGAGCTGTATGTTTCTGCAGGTGCTAAGTGAACAATGGTGAACACTGTTTGTTTTTTTTCATATCAAACAATGCATGTGAAATAGGTCAAAATCTTGGTCATGACGGATGCACGCTGTCTGCTGAAGTTAATTGGATCGCAATATGAGGCGTTTTATGGGGTTTTCAGTGATAGCGTGTGACAGTAGCTCAGTTAGCGTGTTTGTCCGCTGATCCGAAGGTTGCTGGTTCGAAGCCCGCTTTCGACGTAAAACATCATCGAGACACAAGCAAGACACTTAACCCCCTTCGCTCCTGGTGTCTGCGCACACTAGTGAATTAATGTGTGTGTGTGAATGAGTGAGTGGTTTCTTGATGTAAAGCGCTTTGAGTGCCTTGAAGGTGGAAAAGCGTTATATAAAAATGTGACAATTTACCAATGTAATTATTTTAAAATCTATGACAAGATCCTCAAATTGAAGTAATGTTTTCACTTTTTTTAAATTCCACCTATAGAATTAGTTACTAAGTGCTGTGGAGGGTTAAATTTTTGGATTTATTTATTTATTATTACTATTACTATTATGATTACTATTATTATTATTATTATTATTATTATTATTATTATTATTATTATTATTATTATTATTATTATTATTATTATTATTATTATTATTATTATTATTATTACTTATTTTTTTTATTATTATTATTATTAATATTTTTTTTATTATTTTTTATTATTATGCTACTTACTTGTTTACTTACTACTATCATGATATATAGTAGTATACGAGTGTTTATGGTACCAAGTAAACAAGGTCCTTAAGAAACATATTATTGGAACATCGCTAAAAAGTGCACGGTGAAGGCCTTTTAGACTTTTTTATTATTTATTTAAAGATAATAATGCATATAATATATCAACCATGATTTTTCAGTGCTGCACTATTTGTCATTAATGAGCCATAGAAAAATTGTAAAGGGTTCTATATGCGTTTAATGCTTTAAATTTCGCAAAAGCCTGCAGTTAAATTAGCTTTACTAAACAGTGTAGACTCTTTGTCTTTTCATTTACAAATCACTTCTTAGATTCAAAATACATCCCCGCTCTTTCCTAATGAGAAAGAGAGATCAGAGGCTACACCACATAACATCAGAGACCTGTGCACAGAAAACATTTCAGTATCACAGTGGTGCCAAGCAGACATTTTTACATGTGCAAGACGATATGGAAGCTGGCTCTGACTTCAAACAGAGGTGCCTCGTGTTAATTTGTCTTTCCAACTCAGCACAATCTGACATGCCAATAACAGCAGCAGCAGCAGCCGGCATGGGACTCTACCCCATTCTTTGTCCAATCAACTGAGAAAGGTTAGTTATATCACAAATTACACACAGTTTATATAAAGATTGGGATTGTCCAGTATCACATTTATATCCTGCTAATCTCACAGTTCTTACAGTGATATAGGCATAGTCAGAGGTTCAGAGCTCTGAGGTCATTTTGGGACTACAAAAACATGCTATTTTATCAATATTTCATATGTCAAGAATCCGCCAGGTCATATTTTGTTTTGTTTGGTTTTCTGTGGTTCAGCTTTGGAATGTCAATTGAGAAAGCTACCCCAATAATGTGGCTCTAGTACTGTTTTCAGTCCTAAACGGTTTTGCTGTTGGTTGTCATTTCAACATTTTATAAACAAAGTCTCAATTCTTTCTTTCATTTCTGGTGGCTGGGGTAACAGAATCCAAACATGCCTTTCACTAACCAATGGGATATATAAATATAAATGGGAGCAATAACCCAAACAGTGAACCATAACCATATTATATCAATTATTGGTTATTACAGGCTTGTGCAATCAGTATTTGGTTAACTTCCAACTGTAACAACCCCTGTACTTTCAAATTCATTTAAATAACAAAAACACGTATTATATTTATCTCTGTAGTGCATCACAGCGTATATGCAAGTTCCAATACCAATGAGCACTCAAAACGGCCTTGTAAGTTTAAAGCTGATAAGACCAGAGCCGTTCCTCCATATGTGCACTCGGGTTCATATATGTTTCATAGCCCAGAATGCATTGCTCCATCTCTTTTGCACACAACAGATATTTCTCATTTCCTCCAGCTCACCTCAGGCCACGGCGCTATAGCTTTTGCATACAGCCCCAGATGCTCCCCGCTCCTGCCAAAGAGTGAGTTTAAAGTCAACCTCAACATACGGCGTCTGTCAGGTCAAGTCGAAAAGAGTCCAAAGAAATTCTGCAGCGCTCTGACCGCCATTCCAGAGTCTGTTAAACTCTTTCACCCTTCTCATTCCACTGCACACTTATGGACTGTCAAAGCTGGTCTATTCAGTTCTTATTTGCTTCTGAAAAAGATAAATATTACAGTGAAATCATCTCACATTAATGACATAAAAGATTAGTTGCAAATAGATTTAAGCTCCTAGAAAATGCAATGACACCACATGATTTCTTGCTTTTGGAGAATGGAATAGCATATCATAACCCAGAAAGCCAGTACACCCAAAAAGCCTTGGTTTATTCTCACTGTAAGAAATAAAAACATGATTGTTTTCTATGTAAATCTCTCTTTTAATATAATTTCCGGGCATTAATGAAAATGTGGAACATTCTCTAAATAAGTGGGACGATGAAGGATAGGGATCTAAATGGTTGTCCAGGACACGTTGTCATAACGATGGGCAAGGGGGACCAAAAAGAAAGAACTCAGGGAATAGTTTAACAGTGTTTATTTACAACAGAAGTGCAAAATGACGGTAGATCAAACGGTGAATCGGGGAGAGCGCCGTGGTCCAAGGTGAGAGCGTGAGGAGCAGGGTCTGACACAGAGCGGACGGTACCAGTGGGGAAGAGCAGGGTTGGAGACGGAAGGGCAGGGCGGGTCCAGGGAGCAGGATCTGGTGAGGAGCAAGAATATCCAGTAAGTAAAATCCAAAGAGCGCAAAAAAACAAAAAAAACAAGAACGGAGCCAAGTAGGGGGTAAAACAAAGATACACGGACGATCTGGAGCTGGGTGTCAGGTCCTGGCTCCTCTTATCCTTCCCAGGTGTGGTTGATCGGTGATTAACCCCAGGTGCGCA
Source organism: Periophthalmus magnuspinnatus (assembly GCF_009829125.3). Taxonomy (NCBI): domain Eukaryota; kingdom Metazoa; phylum Chordata; class Actinopteri; order Gobiiformes; family Gobiidae; genus Periophthalmus; species Periophthalmus magnuspinnatus. The sequence continues at coordinate 9,729,471 of NC_047148.1, forward strand.
CGGGAGGAGCCGAAAATCTCTGCCTCAGCTTCAGGCTCGGACACAGGAGGGAGTGGGGAGGTGCAAAAAGGGGCAGGAACGGCAGGGATCATGACACACCTAAATGAGAGTCAGGTGTTGCAAGACCAGAATATCTCTCCATATTTTTATAGAGAGACATCAATCCGGTCTCCAGTCACCCCATTGGTCACCCATCAATTCGAACAAAATCATTTATCTCACCTCAGATTTAGAGAGTTTAGTGCTTCGCTCAGTGATTCTGCAGAAATGATGTTTCTCAGTCAGTGTTTTTTTTCCTTTTTTTGCATGTCCTTCATTGGCTCATCCTACCGTCACTCACGCCCATGTGTGACCAGACTCACATCTTTATAAAGCATTAGATAAGTTTGTATTCTGGACCACACGCAAGGCCCGATGGTCACCCCTGTCAACAACTCACTGCTCACCTGAGAAGCCATAGCCATTGTGATGTGTCCATTTTTCCTCAGTATAGTAGCTCTGGTTCTTTTGCCTGGGGCCCAGAATACACACTTCTTCAATACTTTATGAAGATGTGGATCTGGTCACCGGTGAATCTCTTGTTTTAAATGGGGCGTGACAAGTGGATTAGCCAGGGAAAAAATAAAGGAAAAAATATCACAGTAGGTTGTAAAACATTTCAGATTTCTGCAGGATCTAGGGGCAAAGCATTAAACTCTATGAATCTGAGGTGAGATAAATGTGATTTTATTTGTAATGGAGAACGTGGGGACCAGACTGATATAAATCTGTATAAAAAAACACATAAAGATATCATTCTGGATTTGCTGACTGGTTCTTGACATGTGCAATTTGTTTGTCTTAATGGTTTGGTGGTTGGTTGTCCCGTTGGGTAAAAGGAGAATAGGGTTGACCGCACCAGTTTAAGACCAGTTTTGGGCAGTGCAGGCCGCTGACAGCTCAACAAAAGCGCCTGGTACCACATCTGGCTTCTAGCTTTAAAAATGCATTTTCCTCCTTCTGTGTTTAACTCTGCCACTGTCATTATCTCGGCCCCACAATGGAACAAAGAGCTGTTGTGGAAAGATAGCGATGGGAAAAAGGAGCTGGGAGATTTGACTGTCAGTGAGTGAAGAGGAGGAAGAGACAGGCTAACAATTTATTTGAGAGTAGGGTGCCCTGACCCTGACCAAACAAACAGCAAAATTGGGGAAGCCAGCAATCGTGTGTGTGCATTGGAGCAAGAAGAAGGAAGTTTTTTAAAATGTTGGCAAAGTGTGGGGCAGTTGACATTTATAACTATTGAATAACATGACTTTTTTTTGTCTGTTCTGTTTGAATAATCAGGTTGCATGTCGATAGAGTGTGTGTGTATATGGCGTATGTTGATAACAGTTTTTTGAGTAATACTTGGATGATGTGAACATATATCTGCGTAAATGTGTGGTCTGTTTTTTCTATTTACACAAACTTTTTTTTTTCCCCGCATTCACCAGTAAAACCAAAATAACATGGTAAATTCACAACTAAAACTACAGACAATCCAGATGTGATGCTGTTGCTTTTTGATTTTTTGACTGTATTAAATTGTTTTTAGTGAAAAAATCAGGTTTCAACTGAGATATTAAAGGTACACTATGCAGCTGCTGTGCCAGGGGTGTCGAACTCAATTTCACCGGAGGCCACATCACAGCTGAACCACAAAATGGTTAGTCTCAAATTTGCAATGTTATAAAAAAAAGTCTGTGTAACTGCGTAACTCCTGATAAACTGACATTTTAAGACAGTCATACATTTAAATTTACCTTGTCACGGGCCACATAAAATGACATGGCGGGCCGCAGTTGGCCCCCGGGCCTTGAGTTTGACACATGGGCATTAGACACATCTATCTTCACGGAAACAAGCAGGTGCACGATGTCATCAGGGTCAAGATCTGCAGAGAGGCAACCTCAAAATTGGTAGGAAGAATGAATATGCTCATGGTAAGAAGAATGCATGAGTAGTAAAAACACCTATGGATACATATGTACACGCATAAAGTCATACTGTAGACAATTTCAGGTGAAGCAATAACAGCTCCATGGAAACCCCCAATCTCCCACCAGGAAAGTCAAATAGTGCAACTTTAGGAACAATGTGCACAAACAAAGTCAAAGCAAAAAGGACATGGAATGAGCACATTTTTTTCTAGACAAATAAAGTTAAAGAGTGAATCTCCTCTCCAGGCCTGTCCTCAGACTCACCCTTTTCGGCCAACCATGTGCTGCACAGCTGACTTTTACTGGCACAAGAAACCCACAACAAAGTGAAGCTGAGAGAGCGCGGTGCCCCCCCTGACCACAGCTCCAGATGCACGGGGCGAGAGAGCACGTGCGGACACACAAACCAGCCACGTCCCTATGTTCCCAGAAAGGATTAGCTTCTGCCACACCAAACAGGGAGGCCGCTGCAAAGCATAAACATTATTCTGGTGGTCACATGAGCCGTCTTTCTAGATGTCGGTGGAAAGTTTTAGTAAGAGCGTCCTTGTTAATTTAGTCATTCCAAAACTGGGCCGACAATACTGATTCATCATTGTCACTGAGTCATCCTGCAGATTTTAGCAGCAAACCCTTTCTCTGTTGACAAGAGCAGACTGAAATAAAGCCATTAGTGATCCAAGATTAGACAAGGACTCATTTGAACCAGAATAGTCACTTGTTTGCCAAAATTAGTGATAGATGGTTTAATCTTTTTTCTGTTCTATTAAACTTGTGTGATCATTGTGCCTGTTTGTCAGTGCAGAGCAAGGACAGGCCTGATTAGTTACTGAAAGAGAGCGCTGAGAATACCAGGTGCCACAGGGGACAGTAGTGACTCTAGTGTGGAACCTGTTGTGCTCTTAGGCAAGACACTTTACTCTTTACACTGCCAAGTATGAATGCGGGGTGTGCATGAGTGTTGGTGATAATAATAATAATACAATACAAAGGTATTTTTCTGACGTTATTGGAAGTTGTAGTAAAAACTCTCGTATCATGTTTGCAACGGTAAACAGATTAACAAACCCCCCAGCTCCACTGCCGTTAGAACTAATTTCCACATCTAAGTGCAATGAGTTTGCAGTATTCTTTAATGACAAGGTTCAGGGTATTAAAAATGCCATAAATTCCACAACACAAATAACAACCCAGCACCCACCTAGACACTTAGAGCTGACTCACTTTACACCTGTAACTGATAAAACTGTCCAAGAGATTGTCACCAGTCTGAGTTCATCTACATGCTGCCTCGATGTGTTACCCACTAAATTTTTAAAGTCTGTGCTCAACAGTTTGCTGTCACCACTCACTCACATAGTTAATATGTCACTTCAATCTGGAACATTCCCAAGTGCTTTGAAAACTGCGGTTATCAAGCCTCTCCTAAAGAAGAGCAGTCTTGATGCCACAATATTGAACAATTATCGACCAATCTCAAATCTGCCATTTTTAGGCAAAGTCCTTGAAAAAGTTGTTTACCAACAGCTTATTAACTTCCTCGAAATGAACAACTCCTTTGATGTTTTCCAATCAGGTTTTAGACCCCACCACAGCACTGAGACTGGTCAAGGTGACAAATGACATCCGCCTGAGCACTGATGCAGGCAAAGTCTCAGTCTTGATCCTGTTAGATCTGAGTGCTGCTTTTGACACTGTGGATCATGGGATCTTCTTACAGAGACTAGGGGACTGGGTGGGCATCTCTGGTACGGCACTAAACTGGTTCAAGTCCTATTTAGAAAACAGGGAGCACTTTGTTGAAATTGGAAAATGTATATCAGATAAAATGTCCCTGAACTGTGGGGTGCCCCAGGGTTCAATCCTGGGACCCCTGCTGTTCAATCTCTACATGCTGCCGTTAGGCCAGTTAATACGCAGCAATAATGTGTCTTACCACAACTATGCAGATGACACTCAGATCTATGTTTCACTAGCAGCAGGTGAATATGGACCAGTGGATTCACTCTGCCACTGCATCCAACAGATCAGTGTGTGGATGCAAAACAACTTTCTCCAGCTTAACTCAGACAAGACTGAAGTCATCATCTTTGGTCCACAGAAACATAGAGAAAGTGTCAGCAGTCACCTCCAGTCTCTCTCTCTAAAACCTTCAAATCAGGCTAGAAATCTAGGGGTAATAATGGACTCAGACTTGAACTTTAACAGCCACATCAAATCAATAACATCTGCAGCTTTTTACCACCTAAAAAAACATTGCAAAAATCAAAGGTTTACTGTCAAAGCCAGACTTAGAGAGACTTATCCATGCATTTGTCTCCAGTAGGTTAGACTACTGTAACGGCCTGCTCACTGGCCTCTCCAAACGAGCCTTAACACAGCTGCAGTACATCCAGAACACTGCTGCTCGGGTCCTGACTAGAACCAGGAAGTACGAGCACATAAGTCCTGTGCTCAGGTCTCTGCACTGGCTTCCTGTAGCTCAAAGAATAGACTTTAAAGCAGCTCTGCTTGTGTATAAGTCTCTCCATGGCCTAGGTCCAAAGTATATCTCCGACATGTTAGTGCCATATGAACCATCTCGCAATTTGAGGACTTCAGGGATCGGCCTCCTGCTGGTGCCCAGAGTCAGGACTAAACATGGGGAATCAGCGTTTAAGTTTTATGCAGCTAAAACTTGGAACAGTCTTCCTGAAGATGTGAGACAGGCCTCTACTTTGACAATGTTTAAATCCAGACTCAAAACAGTTCTGTTTAGCTGTGCATATGACTGACAGGTTTTTATTCTGCACTCTTCTCTTTTAATGTTAATTTTATGATGATTATTTGTGATTATTTATGTTTTGATTTGTGTGATTTTAATGTCTTATTCTGTAAAGCACTTTGAATTACCTTGTGTACGAATTGTGCTATACAAATAAACTTGCCTTGCCTTGCCTTACAAATAAAAAATAAAATAAAATATAATAATAATAATAATAATAATAATAATAATAATAATAATAATAATAATAATAATAATAATAATAATAATAATAATAATAATAATAATAAATAAATAAATAAATAAATAAATAAATAAATAAATAAATAAATAAATAATAATAAATCACCTTACAAATATTGCCTCCACATTTTAAAAATAAGGTATGATCATAGTAGGGCTAGAATTTAAAAAAAAAAAGACCATTTGCCCATTATTTGGTCTACTGTCTGAGCCTCTATAGACCTATATATTGATCTATTCCTCAGTTAGTGAAGGTATAGAATCAAAACATCAAGACAGACTTTTAAACACCAACACAACTAATTATTAAAGACTTTAGAGGTCGTATACTAAGAAAAAATTGACTCTTGTGAGTTTTAAGCCATGTTAGAATGTTGTTACCTCCTCAAAAACATACTCAGAGTTGTGCTTTGTATCATTCACACACGTTTGAGTAACTCTTTATTATTAGTCTATCTACATCTCCAAAGCTCAAAATGCTCTGTTCCACCTTGTGATGTTACGAAGTGGTAGTTTTCAAGTTAATAGCTCCTTTTTACCTTTAGTTGAGTAGTGGTTGTCAGTTCCAGGGCTGAAATGATCCAAATGATTCAAGTGAAGGCGTATGGAGTTTAAAAACGCAGTGGAGCACTTCATGTATTACCACGTGACATCACAAGGTGGAAAGAGTGTTTTCTATTTACTGTAAATATCTAGGATTTGCGTGTTAAACATGTGTGAATGAAACAAAACACAACTCCAGGTATGTTTTGATGAGGCAACAACATTGTAACACAAACCAGAAAATAGGGTAATATGGGCCCTTTAAACTCCAACAGGAAGAAACATTGCACTACTCAGGAGCTGTATAACGGTGGCTTGAGTGTATTATTTTTCCTGAACTAAAATCAATAGACCTCCGTTACTGCAAAGAGCACAGTTGGCAGTTACTCATAGGCATCTCACTTTTACAACTACATTCCATAGCATTATTTTACAAAAGGCAAATCTCTTGTTACAAAACCATCACCTAAAACCTCAGATCAATTGACATCCATTACATTTGTATCTTAGCTTATAGGCTGACTCATGCATTAGTCATTGTGCTGAGTCATGCTCACCGTAGCTCCTGCTGATGTAGCGCTCTCAGCCCTGGTCCACTTTGAGACCAACAGCTTCTACCTTAAGCCTTTCATGACACATTACATTTACCGCTGACTAATGGACCCTTTAAATTATTGTTTGTAATGTTGTTGTTATGCTCCCAGTCCTTAGATACTACACATGTTTGCACGGTAATGTTTTGATGATTCATGGTTTCACCTTTTCACAATTAGGCTGGATTACTATAAGACAAAACAAGTAGGATTATTTACAGTGCATTTTGGAATGTGATCAGAAAAGCCTGAGTTACATTACACCACTAGATGGCGTTGTGAGTTATTGATACTTAAAGAAGTGCAGTAACCTCATCCCAATCCCACAGTATGTAATTTATGGCATAAATTTGATAAATCTCGATGGAAAATGTTCTGAAGTATAGTTTTAACTTTATTTCTATTGAATCATGTAGATGACGTTCCTCCTCGTGAAAGTTATAAGCCTACACCGTTGTTTTAATGCTCATAAAAGCACAAAACCAGGGCACCTACTAAAGTAAATGTGTTTGTAGGCAATGCATTTCTAACTATGATGAGTCACATGACATATAGGAAATCCAGTGTATAATAGTCTTCTTTGTAAGTGGCCGTTTCAAATGTGCAGGCAAGTATGCAGTCAGTGTCTGTGGCAGCGGTTTAAAGCAGACCTATTATGCAAAATCGACTTTTTAGAGCTTTTAACCATGCTATAGTTGTTTCCTCTCAACATTTACTCACCCAACGCTGTATTTGGAGTGAGTTGTGCATGTCTGAGCAATCTTTAATCGGTTATTTCAAGACGCCATATTGCCAATCAACATCCGTTTTCACTGCCACCAGCATAAATTCTAAAAAAAAAAAAAAAAAAAAAATCTGCTACTCACTTGTATGATCTGCAGCCAACAGCTACAAGGTTCAGCTCCCATTGGGCACCACAGCTTTCTAACGTGGAAATCAGCGGACTTGTTTCTTTTATTAAGTTGTTTTAGATGAATACTGCAATTTAAAATGTGCAAATTATAACATATTGATCCACGGTTGTCATAGATTATAACTATACAGCAGACACAATCACAATAGGTGTTCTTTAAAGGTGCACTATGTAGCCTAACTTTATCTTGGAGGGTCGGCCACCTGCTTGTCTCCATGGAGATTTTATTGCTTTGGCTAGAATGTTCTACAATTTGGCATTAAACGCATTTGTCTCCATGGAAACACCACCAGATTAAGTTACAGGCCAGTTCTGTGGAGAAGCAACCCAACTCGTAGTAATAAGTAAGTTTGTAATTTAATGTATGAAAGACAAATAAGGTTATTATTACTATGTGGAACATTCTAGGCAAAAAATATCACCATGGAGACAAGCAGGTGACTAACCTCCTAACAGAATAGTTTTAGTATTTAGAAATTAATGATAAAGGTGGATTATCTACCATCACCACCAAATTGTTAACCCACATTTGCTTTAGACGTTATTTTCCTGTGTTTTCTGTTTCCCAATGACAGATAAATGCTGGTTGGGCCCTTTGTTGGCAGACCTCATAGCATTAGGTAACTGAGCTGTGGGGTTAAACAGAAGCAGTGTTGTAAGTGTTATGTGCTAAGAAGGGGGCTGAGTGTGACTGCCTCCCAACTGCTGCACCTCCCGTTCAGGCAGGTCTGGACTGGCTCTGGCACCTCCACCTCCAAGGGTCCTATCAAGTCCCAACAGCTGACATCACCAAGCAGGAAGCTGGAGTTTTATGGCAATGTGAGACATGGGTTAGGAAAATATGCTTTGATCCAAATGAGGGCCACAGGAAGGCCCTACTGAACAGGATCTTTAAAAGGTGTTTCCCAATTATGTGACAAGGAAGCACAGGGAACAGGCACTTCCCTTAAAGACCGCTTATGTAGGGAGGCATTTTGTGTATAGCCGTTTTTAACATACATTAAGTTTGTTAAGGGCCAGCGGTGGGATTAGCCTAAACCAACTCAATTTCAAAATAAGACAAATAAGACAAACAAAAGACATACAAACCTACCCAAATGTTTGAATGTTTACTGCAGTTTTATATTCGTCACGTAAGGAAAGCATTTGTTCAACCATCCCTCTCTCTAATATATATTGCATTTAAATTAAAATAAATGTTGTGAGAAACAAGTAAGGTAACATCAAATCACTGAATTCAAACCAAATGTGGCCTGCATCATTACAACTATGAGCTTCTACTGCCATCTGGTGGTAAAATCTATTCACTGTACCATTTGAAAAACGACGAAAAAAGATTGCCACTCTGTAAAAATAAATAAATAAATAAATGAAAATAAAAATGTTGCCAAAACCATTTTGATTAAATTTACACTTAGTTTATTTAATACTTTTCCTTCCTTGTTTTAGAAAGACATGACACAACATGTTGAGAAGACGGGAAACACAAAAAAGAATGAGTAAAAATGTCTCTCAGTCCATAAATCCATGATCCCAAAGAAATAAAATACTTGTAACCACTTCTGTGGGTCTGACTGCAGAGGATGTGCCATGTGCTGAAGTCAAGTTTAAAATGAGCAGCTCTGACCAATCGTCAAAGCTCCACATGTTCAGATGTCTCAGTAGGATCTGGTGTAGTTTCTGATGATTCTTTTTCTGGAATTAGAAATAAAAGAGCTTCAAACAGACTGTAGTGTGTCTGTGTAATACATTTTTTAAAATAACAGATTTCAAGTGAAGTGAAGCTTGATGCACTCCACATTCGGCATCATGGAGCTGCTGCCCTCACCTTGCTGTGGTTTTTGCACACATTCCCCTTCTTCCTCCTCATATCCATATGCACAAATGCATAGAAAACTGCCTTTAGTGTTGACACACTCCTGATGCTCTTTTGTGCAGACTGGCTCCTGCTGGGAACACTCGTCCACATCTGTCCAAACACAATAATTTTATTTATACTTTTTTTTTTATTCATCACTAACTAAAACAGCAATGCCTTGCAAATCAATATAATTATGTAAGAGCCATTGTGTATGTTGTGTATTGTTTTTTTACATACCAGTGCAATTGCCCTCTATGTCCTGGTATCCGCTGGCACAAGCCTTACAGTTTTCTGGCCCTGGACCAGTGCAGCCAGAGCACACTTTATCGCAAGCTGTTTATCATAGACACAAACACATGTAATATGGTTATGGCACTATGACATGTGACATCACTGCATCTAGTTTAGTTTGTAAGTATTCTACGTAGACCTTAACATTTCCCTACCTTTGCAAGAGAAGGAGCCCTCTGTGTTAAGGCAGTGCTCATCTTCTTTACAAGGTGTGGCATCATTAGTGCACTCATTGACATCTGTTTTATACAAAAATAATTATATAACAGAGGTTTTACATTAGATTTCATAAGGATTTAAGGTGGCATAGTAACTATCAATCTTTAATGAAATGAAATGCCCCCTTACCAACACAAGCTTCATTGTCATCTTCCTCCCAGCCATCCTTGCATTCATCACAGTCCTGATGAGTTGGTCCACTGCAAGTTTTACAGGACAAATGGCATTCTGTCACAAGCAAAAACAAGCAAACAAAGACCCATTTGGTTTATAGAAAACAACCCCAAGTTTGATATGAATACCATAAGTTTTATTTGTAGCCCGTGTGGCAATATATGCAGTACCTGTGCAGAGCGAAAATGTGTCATTTGCCTCTTCATTAAAGTACCCATCTCTACAGTCCAGGCAGAACTCCCCCTCATACCCAGAGTCACAACTGCACTTCCCGTTCCCTCCTCGAGTCCCGTCACCGTCACACTGTCCATTCCCATGACATGGCCTCTCAGAGCCTCCAACACAGGCTAGAAAACAGGAGATTTTGAAATACATTTCAGCAAATCAAGTACACTGGGGGAAAAAAAAACCTGTATAACGGATCTTACCATTACAATCTGGACCAAAAGTTCCCTTTGGACAGCAAACTTTGATGGTCTCAATGCAGAACCACTTGTGGAGATCAGGGTTTTTTGCTTTCCTAGAAAAACGCTTATTTCAGCTCCTGCAGGTTTAATCATGAGTCTAATCTGAAGTCACCAATCTTGCTTCACAGAAACAGTCTGAACAGAATGCGCCTCAGATACAAAAGCACGGCACTCCAAAACAACAAACATACCTCTAAAATTAATGTCACTTTTATGGGTCTATTGTTGTTATAAGTAAGGTTTAATTGGATAATATACCGAAATAGAATTGAAGTGTTTTTAAGAATTCCATTGATTCTGTCTTGAAGAAAGTTTTCCATGACCACAGGTGTTAATATAAAAGTTACAATCTGGTAAAGTGAGACTAAAACAAAAGCTGATAAATAGTTGCAGACATAAATCTATGGTAATCATTCTTGTTACACATGATCCGCCCCCTTAGCACAACTTCTGCCCAAACCACATCCTATCACTGCAACAAGATTGGCTGATTAAATCATTTGTAGAATGCAACAATCACAATTTGAGAAATTGCACATCAACAGCCATACGGAATACTGAAAACCTAAATGGTCCAATGCTAGAGGTAAAAAGGCACTTGCACTGGCCCGCACATACCTCTTGAACCACCAAGTTTCAAAATGGTCTTCATGTTCCTCAAGCATTCGATTGCACTCAAAACTGCTGCTATCGCACAGCCCCTCAATAATCTCCATCAGACGAATCTCACTGAAACAGAGATAATACACTGATTTAAGGGCTGTAGATTGGGAACATAATTGGAAAATACATATAGACACTTTCCTTTGCATGCACTCAGTTCGAGAAGAATGACAATTGAATTAACTTTTAAATTGATACACCACCAGTCAAAAGTTCAGAAACACGTTTGCATTTTTATGGAATACAGTAAGCAAAAAATAAACTTAAACATTTTTTTAAATGGACATCTTTTGCCCTGTTCACCGTTTTGTACTCTTGGCATTTCTTGACCTTGACAGCTGTGAAGGAAAAAACATTTCAGGAGACTTCATTGTGAAGCTTACTGACAGAAGGTCAAGGGTTTGCAGAAAGGGTGGCTACTCGGAGCATTTGAATGTAAAATATAAAAATATATTGAGTTGAGTTATTCAATATTTTTTTCTTTACAACATAATTCCATATATCTTGTGTCACATTTTATTCTGTCTTCTGTATATATATAAAATGTAAAAAGTAGAAAACAAAAATAAATAAATAAAAATTGAATGAGAGTGTGCCCAAACTGTTGACGGATAGTGTAGATGTTGAAAACATTACACTATCTGAATAAATGATAACATTCAGCGTGCACACCGTTACCTGGTGGCTTTTGCTCGGGTAGTCTTTGTGACTTGACCTTCTACTTGGTCTTTGCCCAAACTTGGCACAGGGAGTAAATCGGGTTGAGACTTGTGTAAGGCTTTTACTTATTTGGTAGGTGTGTAGCTCTTGAGCCCATGAAACATAGTCATCAAACAACACTAGCTCAATGTACTGAAAATACTTGACAATTGCTCAGTGTGCAGAATGAGTGTATAGCCTGTATGGCCTTTATAACCCACACTTACATTGATCTGAGGTCTGCCCTCACCTTGTTTCATATTTAGCAAGTTTTCTCTCCTCCCAAGCAGTGTTGCCTCCTCCAAAGTTCTGGTTCGCCGTTTTCTCAAGGCCCTAAAAGAGAAGGGAGTGAGACTAAGCATTAAGACTAATTTATAAGTCAATATTGTTACTTAGGGATGGTAGACATAAAGAACATCAGCAGATCTGGACTCTTACTCTCACCTTACTGAAGTTATCAGTGATTTGTCGACAGGTCGAACACGCGCTCTTTAAGTCTTTCTTGGCCTCTACTGCTTGAAAAATAAAAACAAGAAAAACACACAACAATAGCCGCAGGAGCCTCAGATCTAGACCCATGGATAGTAGCATTTCTGCTCAGATCGCATGCACATCAGGACACAACCATTCGGAGCTCCTAAGCCACTAAAGCGTCCTATACGTCGATAACATCTAAACTACCTCCTCCAACCGTTCATATTAAATTAGGGTTATGTATGCAAAGCCCGATAAAGTTATATTTACATGCCGGCTTTGAAAAATGGGATGCGGTTTTAGATTTCCGCGTCAGCCTCTTAGGCGAATTGTGGCTGATGGTGATTGACCACAAAGACCTGTCAATCAAAGATATAACCAATGAGAAGCCGCCACGCCCGGGACAAACAGAACGTTTCTCACGTGGAATGTTCAGGAAGCCTAACAAAATATTTTTAAACCTTACGGTTCCAATTTAGACATAGTTATGTGACTGATATATTAACCCATTTGCAGTTTTATGATTAAAGAAAACAAATATGTGATTTTTTTACAGCTTTAAAATAACGTGAATACTACTTCCTGTCAGTGGCGGAAGTGTCGGTAACACTGAAGCTGTCATGGCTGAAAAGAGGAATGTTATGGGGCTGTCACTGCTCTTTTTGTTACTTTTCGTGGCTCTCCTTCATTTATTCATATGTCCTTTCACAAAAGTAGAAGAGAGCTTTAATTTACAAGCGGTGCATGACATTTTGTTCCACAGATTTGAGCTTGAGAAGGTAAGAAATGCAGATGTACGTGTACCAACCTGACTATTACATTTAGACTACAAAATACATATCACAATGAATGATGCATTTGCAGTGTTTTCTTGTTTTTGTAAATAAAACAAATATCAAATAAGAGATACTACAATGCAAATTATATCAATTACAAGCAATTATCCAAACTGCATGATGAACTAATATTACATCTTGTATTTTCAGTATGACCATCATGAGTTCCCAGGAGTGGTTCCAAGGACATTCCTCGGGCCCTTATTTTTGTCTGGTCTCAGCTCTCCACTTGTATTTCTGTTTCATCAAATCGCCGCCCCAAAGTTCTATGCACAGTTAATAGGTATGTTTGTATGTTATATATTAGTTACTTTTTTGACAATATAAATTTATTGTAATTGTATTGTTCATAATTGTTGGATTTTGTGTCACAGTCCGTGCATCTTTGGGAGTGTGTGTCATTGGAGCACTTTGGTACATGCAAAAAGAGGTGAGAAGGCAGTTTGGCTCCACAGTGGCAGGGCTCTTCTGTCTAACATGTGCCTCCCAGTTCCATTTAATGTTTTACAGCACCAGGACCCTTCCCAATGTTTTTGCACTGCCTCTTGGTAAGTTTTCCTCTAATTGTTTGAAAAAGAGTACATATATTTTGGTACACTAACATTTGATCACGTTTATTTCACAGTTATTGTAGCCTTCACGTCTTGGACGGCACAGAGATATGGCTGCTTTATTTGCTTCTCAGCATTTGTCATCATTGTTTTTCGGTCAGAATTGTGCATCTTAATGGGTCTGATGTTATTGATGTCCTTACTGAGCAGAAGGCTTGGTGTAGTGAAGCTAATTTCCTTTGCCTTACCAGCTGGCATACTGTCTTTAGGTAGCTTCAACATCTAAGAGCTTCACCATATCATAAATGGTATGACTACATGGTTATATATGTCTAATTGTATTTTGTAGGACTTACTGTTGCAGTAGACACGTTCTTTTGGGGGAAACCTCTTTGGCCTGAGGGACAGGTTTTGTGGTACAACACCGTCCTCAACAAAAGTTCAAACTGGGGAATATCCTTTTATTTAATTTTTACACTGGAAATGATGTGTGAATGAAGTGTTTTTAAGTTGTTTTTCTTGACTGCTGTCTCCAGTAAACCTCTCCCTTTCTGTGGTACTTTTACTCTGCTGTGCCTCGAGCTCTGGGATGCACCTTGTTCTTTGTCCCTCTTGGCCTCCTTGATCGGCGGATGAAGATTATTTTCCTTCCCACGGTGGGATTTATCCTTTTATATTCACTGCTGCCTCATAAAGAGCTGCGCTTCATAATTTACACCTTTCCAGTGCTAAACTTGGTGGCTGCTCGAGGATGCTCATTCATGTAAGCTTTTACTGAAAATATTCTAAAAAAAAAACAAAACAACAACTTAAAATTACTTACACAAATAACAACACAATACAATTCTCTTTACTTTCAGTCTGTCAAACTATCATAAGTCATGGATGTACAAACTGGGGTCTGTAGTTGTTATTGGCCATCTGCTGGTGAACATGGGATACTCAGGCTTCTGCCTTTACTTATCCCATCACAACTACCCTGGAGGCACGGGGATGCTAGAACTACACAGATTACAGCCATCAAACACAGGTAAGACATTTATTTGTAATTAATATTTCATTTTGTGCTTGTTCACATACTAACATATTTTTTGCAGATGTCATTGTTCATATAGATACATTTGCAGCTGAAACTGGGGTGTCGAGATTCTTGGAGCTGCACAAAAACTGGAGGTATGTGTCATAGTTTAATTATGTCAGTTAGTTGTTATCATAAAGGTACATGTTTTAATCAATGTATTGTCATAGATACGACAAACGTGAAGATATGAGCTCAACAAATCCAGAGATCAAACTGTATACACACCTATTAATGGAGGCAAATGTTACCAGGATACAACAACTAAGAGGCACTCATCGACCTATGGCTTTCATAGATGGTTACAGTAAAATCATCCTGAACTTCTTCCATGTTCCACCTGTATATGTGCTGTTTCAACAAAAGACTGTACTGATGGAGCGGATCAAACACAGTTGACATGGCGGCAGTTTTTGAAAAATAACCATATATTTTTTTAGTCTACATCTGCATTGAAGAATGTTTTGAATAGTAAAACAATTGTCATTTTATATAGCTGATTTATGCTGGTACAGTTATATTTTCTACTTGTTTTCATTGTGTCCCATGAAGTAAAGATAAAAAATTACAGTATGTTGTATGACTCTGACTCTACATCAGCATTCCACTCAACTAATGAATGCAAAGTACTGTCATGTAGTTTAAATGTAACAAATAGTTTTAACACTATGTTTAAATCAGTGTTCTGAGGCATAAAAATGAAAACACAATTTGTGTGCATAAGGAAAACCTTTATTTACAAACAACCACAAAATTTGCATGGTTCCAGTCTCAATCCTAAAACATTTATGAAATTAGGTTCTGAAGTAATTTATTATAAAAATGTACAGTACATTGTTTACTCAATATTAAACCCATAATTTAATCCCAGACAAACTTAAATTGTGCTTAATAGACAAATTGTATAATGAAGACAAATGGTTTACTCTCAAAATACAGCAATAACATTTCAGCAAGTTTAAGTAAAATAGAAATTCTATTTCTAAATGACAGTACCGCGAGCCACAATTCACAATGAAATTAAATAATATTAACTTAACACATTTTTCAGTCACAGCATTTATTTTTGGGCGAAAGTTCATTAAAAAAACAAAACAAAAACATCATGATCATAATTCATAGTGATCAAAAAACATCCTGATGTGATCTGATCAAAAATGTAAAGAAAAAAATATGTACAGCATTTTGACCTGAAGTAGTTTTTTGGTAAGGCACAAGGAGAGAGAGAAGACACAAGACAAAGAAAATTTACAAGCAACACATAACAAACCCCTACAGCTAGAAACCCCCTCCCTCCCTGATACACTTTTCAAAGTGTTTTAACAGTAGTACAATACAATTAACCCTCCAAGTCTGGCCTTTTGCATTGAAAAATCAGTGTATAAATTGATATGGGCCATTTTCAAAATAAGGTGACAAACATGTCCCCACAATATCCAGCCATAACTAACTAAAAACCTTTTCAAAGTAACATACTCAAACTAGCCAAAAGCATTCAATCCAACACACTTTTATACAATGGTGATGGTTTCAGATCATAATTTTGTAATTTTTACTTTTTAAATAACTATTATTTATTAAGTATTGGTATACTTAACCCCTATGTAAACATACAGAAACATTAAAAAAAAAATCCATATCTGATTATGGGAAAACTTTTCAAATATGAAGCAAATACCATGGGCTAAACTAAGCAAAAATAAGTGATCAAAAGTATCCCCTGATTTTGTCATTGGTCTTATCCGCATTACTAACCAGTATTTTGTATGTTAAAAAAATATGTGAGCAAATATTTCTCAGATCAGAAATGACCATGTAAAAAAGACTATTTCTGTGAAACATTTGCGGGTGCCTTTTGATTAGTTAAAGTAAAAAAAACAAAACTTTAAAACATCAAATTTTACCATAGTTCACTTTGAAACATCATTTTTGTTATGCTCTTTTGCAACAGTATAAAGCATTTTTCTTAAACGTAATTGTATCATTTTCTAATTGAACCTATCTTACTAGGATACAGAATGTTACTTTTGCAGTGAGAAACAATATTTAAGAAGTTACATTTTATAGAAATTTGTCATTGGTGTTACAGTAACTGATGTTGCAGCCCCCTATTACATAAATAGACACTTTCTAATGTAGAGGCAATGGTGTTACACTGCTGATGTTACCATTTACCATAATTTCACATAAAATTATTACATCTTTCCATTTTATTGCATTTTTGCCTGTGTGTTTGTCTTTCAAAAAGCTGTAACACCAATGGCACGGAACTGAAAAAAATAATACTATAAACTTACAATTATGACATAAATAACAATATTTAGGTTGCCCCTTAACATCTGCAAAAAGTGTAACTTGAATTTTGAGCTTTTCTGAGCCAGAAATATCACCTTATTTTGATAATGGCCGTTATTGTACAATTAAAAATACCTTAACTTCACAGCTACGTGGCTTGGTCCTGGTTTTTAAAGGGTTGCTAATGCTATAATAGGATCAGTATTGAAAATAAATCATCGGCAGGTTAACCTTGAGGAAGAGTAGACCTTCCATGTTTTCCAGTAGAGGTCTAGGTTGATTGAGGGCACAGTTGACACTTGCTGTGCTGAACAATGTTTCTGCTGGGATAATGCTGGGGGGACAGCCAACATAACGGGCGGCTACTTTGGCTAAATTGGGCCACAAGAACTTTTTAAGGTTCCAATAATCAAGCGGATCACAGTTTTGATCAAGTATGTCTTCCTCGAGGTACTCCAGCACTGCCAGCTCTGAAGACTTTGGTTTCTCCTCATGTTTGTCTTGTCTGACGTCGTTCATAAGAGTCCATAGGTTGTCTTTCTTTGAGTTTGATGTTTTGTAAGACTCGTCGCAGCCATTGGCCAAATGGGAATTTACATCATCTGAGGTAGTGCAGTCCGAGTCCAGCTCACGGATCAGGTCTTGTTTACAACACTCGGCCTCCTCCTCTGTGAAAAGGGAGGTTTTGTATCGTGGGTCTAACATAGTGGCCCAGGTGTAGCGGGGGTCATGCAGCATTGACGACATCCTACTGACCATTGCCTCTTTGAGAGATTTCAGCATATTGTCAATACCCACAGTCTCATCGAATAGTAGGTCTATTTTTCTATTGAGGATGTGTATGAGTGGTATAACTTGTCCCAGAGTGGCAGTGCGAGTGACCATCTCCCTGCAGGCCACTTCGAAAGGTTTCAGTGCATTGCAGACTGACAGCATCACTTCCCACTGGTCACAGCTGATTATTTCCCTGAAATTGCACTCAATGGACAGTTCATCAATGGCTTTCCTCTGCTCCACCATCCGCTCCAGCATAAAGAATGACGTCCGCCATTTTGAGGGGACATCCTGGATCAGCTGATTTTCGGGCAGCTCGTGCGCCCTCTGCAGTTCAGCCAGTTTTTCCTTGGCCTTTGCTGAGCGGTGCACACGTTCACAGATCTTTCGGGCTATACTCAGGAGGTTTTGAACCATTCTCTGACTCTTTATGGCTTCATTAACAATTAGATCAACAGTATGTCCAAAACACTGCATGGTAGCATGGCCATGGTCCTCCAATGTGTTTCTAATGGTGTTGTTGTCAGTTACAATGAACCCTCTCTTCAGCCTTGATGAGGTGACCCACGTGTCCCACAAATATTCCAGCTGCTTTGGGATGTCCTGCATGTCAGTGTCACAGTCTATTTGGGAGACACTGAGGAGAGCAGAGCAATGAAAGTCCTGACCCTGAGGCTTGACCCTGGACTCGTATGAGGCCCAGTGAGCATTAAGGGTCAGGTATTCCCTTGTCTGACTACTGACCCAAATACTGGTGGTGAAGTGCACTACGCCACCTTCTGCTTCTTTCAGGTGGGTGAGTACTACGTCCTTGACCCTCTCATACATGTCAGGTATGGCAGTGCTGGTAAAGTAAGAGGAGGGCGGCAGAGAATACTGAGGCTGGAGGTACTCTAGTAGTCGGTTCAATCCAGCATTCTCCACAATAGCTGAGGGCTGCAAATCCAGTGCAAGCATTTCTGCTAATAGTTTGGTGATTTTTTTGGCAACCGGGTGATGTTCATCATACATGTCATTATTCTGTTCATATGTTAGCTCTTGTTTTACATCAGTTTCAGCAGAGGGCACATCACCTGAGATAGAAGTCTTTTTAGTTTCAAGAACATGTCCATGAAACCTCTGCATGTGCCTAAACAGACAGCTCGTGCCGAGGTTTGTTGTTTTTTTGCCTCTGCTCATTGTGCGGTTACAGTGCAAACAAACTACTTTTGTCGGGTCAGTGGAAGAAATAGAGAAATGATTCCACAGTTTGGATGTCTTCTTACTTGACGGTGACTTTTTCTCTTTTTCAGGAGGGCTTTCTGCTTCTTGTGAAGTAAGTTCATCCGTTGGAATGAGGCTGGTAAAGGGAAGCAGAGAGGTTTCTTTGTCGTCAACTTTTGTGTTTTTGAGGACATCCGGATGCCGTCTCATAAGATGTCTCATTAAACAGCTTGTACCAAAGTCACCCCGCTTCCCCCGACTGATGACACACGGACAATAGCGGCACAGTGCTTTTAACTGATCAACTGGTGACACTATAAAATGATGCCATACTTCAGACTTCACCCTTTTCATTATTTTTTTGTTTTGCTGAAAAATGGAGTGGTCCTGAGTGGTGCTTGGCCCTTCTGACAGATTGCAAGGTGACGAGTTAAGGGACGTGCCATCTTCTTGAGCAGGCAAAGACAGATTGAGAGAGGACTCTTGCTCTGAGGGGGGCAGGATTTCTTCACACTCATCTTTGATATTTAGATTTTGGGGTATATCGTCAGATGTTGTTTCTGGTGAGGAGGGAAGCTGGGGAGATTTTTTAATATCCAGTGCATCTTGTAGCTGAGTTCGAGACAAAAGGGACGGTGGGGCAGTGTATGGAGGGGGAATGTGATTGCCTTGTCCATTTTCCTCAATTACTACCTCTTTATGGGCCCTCCACATGTGTCGTATGAGACAACTTGTTCCAAGATCTTTACCATTTTTGCCCCTACTGAATTCATTCATGCAATGAATACACACTGCTTTAGAACTGTCTGTAGGTGACAGGTAGAAGTGTTTCCATACAGCAGATCTGCGACGTGTGCTTGCACTTTTGGTGGTCCCAGGAAGTCGCTCTTGTCCTCCGTCTGACAGCTCTTCACTAATGTCATTGGAATGTGATAAGAGTAGAGAGCTAAAAGAGTCAACATTGGGAAATGGTTCTAGTTTTGGTTCGACTTTGGGTAACACTTCTTTGGATGACTGGTCTGAATTTTCTCCTTCAGAGGTGGACAGTGAAGTGATCTTTGAGGCAGGAGGAATGACATCATTTGTCAAGTCTCCATTTTTTGGTGAGTTTGGAGAAAGAGGTATCAAGGGTGAGGCGAGAGAGTTGGTGAAACTGGCCGAGGATGCATCTGTGCCATCTTG
This sequence comes from Periophthalmus magnuspinnatus, assembly GCF_009829125.3. Classification (NCBI taxonomy): domain Eukaryota; kingdom Metazoa; phylum Chordata; class Actinopteri; order Gobiiformes; family Gobiidae; genus Periophthalmus; species Periophthalmus magnuspinnatus. The sequence continues at coordinate 9,749,255 of NC_047148.1, forward strand.
CAAAAGCACAGTGGGGTGAGCCCTTCGTACATGCCTCATCAAACAACTAGTACTCAGGTCTTTCTCGTTTTTACCTCGGCTGAACTCTTTCATGCAGTATAAACAGATTGCTTTGGTACTGTCTCGTGGAGATATACAAAAGTGATTCCAGGCAGGGGACTTTTTCCTTGCGTTTGACTGACTTCTTACAGATGACAAAAGACTCTGTGTTACAGCGTCCATTGCAACATCATAGAGTGTACTTGAGTATCCACTTAGTAAACTAGAATAATCATCACAGTCTTTAGTTACAAATGGGCCAACTGAGCTGCCGAAAGCTAAACTTTCATCATCGGGAATGTCCTCTAAGCCATTTAGATCATCACAATTGTCTTTGTTATGTAGATTTTCTTCATTTCCGTTTTCATAGTTTTCACACTCCATATTATCAGTGTCAGCATCTTGAGAATCTGGTACTTTAGCTTTGTTCACCTGAGATAAATTAAGAGACGTTGCAGTATCCAGTGTAGTAGATTGACTAGAGAGAGCCTTCTTTGTAACTGAGCTTCTTTGTGAGTGCAAGCTGTAGGATTGAAACACATAGCCATCTTCTCCCTCAATTCTTAAACATCTCCCTTTCGCTTCCCTTTTTTTTCTTTCTATGATGCTGTTAAAGTCACTGTCCAAGTCATCGCTCATGTGAGAGACCTCCTCCTCTCCGTCCATTGTAGCAGCCCAAAAACTGGTGGTGAATAATGAGGCAGTGTCTTCAGATGAAGGGAGTTTCAGCGGGTGTCGTCATGGATACAGCAACATTATGCAGGTGATGTAGTTTGGATGAGGCTACATGGGGCACAGGAGGTCTGCCTGTCCCACCCCATTTAAGGAGACCTGAGAGAGAGAGCAGAAGCACAGATGTATTAAAAGTACTTCATGAACAAAGTTTGATTTGACTTGAAAGACGACTTGAATTAATTTGAGTCTCAATAGAAGGGTGCAATGCATATGTAAATCATTAGCATCAGTTTCTATATTTTCTCCTCTTGTTCTTAAACATACACAAAATAAAATAATAATACTAATAATAATAATAATACTAAAATAATAATGATATTAATACATACATTAATACATACATACATACATTGATCTTGGTATTTTGCCATTTAGATTTCACATTTTTGCCTCCGAGTCGGTTTTGATTAAATATAACGATATTAAGACTGCGTAATAGTCCGCTTGAAGACAACTCCACGTCTACATAGGCGTAGCTTGACCCGTGTATTCACAGTGTATACATACAGGACACGTAATTTACACAGCATTTCACAGATACAACAAACCATTACATCTACGTTTTAAACAAATATCAAACAAAGTAACAGGACTCATCTCATAGGCCATCTCAACACCGGTTTTTCCGGGTTTGGTCTCAGTGCTAATCAGGAAGATGTGGAGGGGCAGTAAAAATAGCTAACCCTTAGCCTTCACATCGATTCTCTTAAAAGATATATGCCGGTAATTAAAGACTGAATGACTGGGCGAGATTATTTCATAAATTGTTAAATAATTAACCCGATGAAACAAGCAAATGGTATTTATAGCTCCACTACAGTAAATACAGCCATCATAATGCTAACAATCTTTGCTAATGTACACACAGAGTTATTCAGACATGGATACAAAACTTGTGTCACATGGCTCTGAATAACACAAATCCCACACATCGTAACATGACCCAAAACACTATTCTTGAATGACCACAACCGGCTAAATCTCAGTTTACAACTAGACTGCTAGCTGGTTAGCAGCAGCTAGGCCACACTCAGGACAGAAGCTAACCTGCCGAGGCAGAACCAGCCGTGGCCACATACGAACCACACGGATCTGGATCAGACCATGAAATGCTACGACGCCCTGGTTACATTTAACCTACTTTTAGACACACGTTTATGATCACATGGTACTTACGGTGCTGTGCGGCAATGTCAGAGCTTGGTTTCGGCTCCTAAACAGTTAAATCTTACACATTTGATTGATCCGGAGGGGCTCACTTTGTTGCTTTTGTCTCCTGCTCTGCTTAGTTCACGCTCGGCCGCAGCAGTGCAGCGCCACGCAGCGGCGGACGGAAGGATGATGTCACAGAAAGAGGTCGAACTAATGGTCGAACCAGCGACAAACCCGTACAGAAACCTTAAATATTTGTCTCACCCCAAAGTATTTTAGTTTAGTTGGTTTCTGGTCATATTCACACAATAGCCTAAGTACAAATAACGCCATTATCTATAGGGTGTAAGCTAAACGATCAGTTGGGCTATACCTATAGAGTGTAAATATAATGTGTGTGTATATAGTCTGTGATCATATGCCATGGCTACATTGCTGTGACCTTCACAGGTAAGTGAGTTGTACGAAACGCAGACAAAATGAGCCTGATTAGTAAACACTGAACGGTGAGTGAGTGAATGGTACTCGGGAATGGGTCCACAATTTCATGTACATGTCCGATTTTCCTCACTATTCGGAAGGCCCGGCCAGTAAATAATGGAAATGAGTCAAGTTTTGATATAATAGCAGTAACAAAAGTAATTTGTTCCGTTTGTCTATTTTTATTGACCTTTTGAATTTGTCACAGGGACGACGCACGCACGCGGGTTCGGGCGTGTGTTGTTATGGCAACGTGCGTCTGTGGTCCTTGGCGTTTGTTCACGTTTTAGCCTCTTCAGCTCCATCACAAACTCATATGACCCACAGACTTGTACTTATTTTAGTCGATTTCGGTAATGAGCATAGCATTGTTTTATGCTAACGTGATATATTGTGTCCTATAGACACAGGCTTTGTTTGGAGCTTTGTCTCAATAAGGATACACAGGCTGACAAAGGGAGACGCATTGATTGTGTGACAGATGGGCTTTTGTGTGAGCGCTACAGCTCAACACTAACATGACCTCCGTCACTGCTGTGGCTCATGGCTCTGGCTGTTGTGAGTGTGCTGCCGCTGCTGCGGGTGGGAGTTGTCTGCTCTCAAAGCATTGTTGGGGGATGAACCGCTGTTCTGCTGTTTTCTAGCTCGGGATAGCTAGCAAGGAGTTGCTGTAGCCTTCCAACTGCTTTTAAAGAGCAAACATATTTGTAAAACCGCGAAATTTAAAGCAAACGTATCGTTTGACCCAAAATACGCCTTCTGTTTTACCGCTATAGCAAGGAGTGTCTTTCGGATGAGGACAGTGTGCACGGAGCTAGAGCCGCTGAGCAGGGCCTGTCGTGGCTTTGTGAAGCTGCGGACAAGCCACCATCTCCATCTTCTAACAAAACCTCGCAGACGGAGGTATGTGTATATCTTGTTCTTTCTCTAAACGCGGAAAGAGTCCCGAACCTTCTCCATAGAGCAGCCCAGCCTTTTACAAACACGGGACATGCACATTTAAAGGGCTTCGTTGTATTTTACGCCATTTGCTCAGAGTTGGGGGCGGTTTCGTTGCTAGCTAGCTTTTTAGCTATGTTATTGTTAGCAGCTTGGCTAATTTGATGAAATCCGAGACAAGCCAGTTGCTTTTGACGCCAAATTGGCAAGTGTTAACCAGGCTGTAGTCAAAGCTCAATTGAGCCCTGTGACCGCCTCTCACAGGGTTTAAATGCCCCCGCTGAGCCCAGTGACCAGCCCCTAAAAGTAACAAAACAATATCAACGAGGCTCTCTCCTTTGTTGTACTCAATCAATCACAACTTTTTTTTTTTTTTTTACTTTTTCTCAAATATTTAAATCAGTGGGATTATTTCCCTTCGCACTTGTAAAATGTAGATAACACAATGGAATCGCACCTTATTAGAGTCAGAGTAATTAGGAGAGACCAGTGTCTCTCAACTTTTCACACCAAGTACCACCAAAGAAAACATTTGGGTTTCTGAGTACCACCAGATTTAAATCTAGTACATAACAGGACTATTCCAGCTCTAAACTGGGTCTAAAGGTGAACCACATTATTTTCATTGTAGTTTGTAATACTAAACAAAAAAGTTGATAAAATGAACACTACATTGGCAAACTCACATACCGATATATACACACAGTTTAAATCAATTAAAAACATTGCTCTGCCTTACATTTTGTCTCATTTACCATGTGGTTTTGCAGGAACACGGAGTTTCAAAAATATGAGGAAGAGAGTCCGGCCTCCCCGGGCTGCGGCTCCACCAAGGCCACCGTCTCCTATCAAACCTTCTCCCAACAAACAGATTCTCACATACGAACAGGCACAGCGTATGGTGGAGTTCGAGGTGGATGGGCGCTTACACCGAATAAGCATATTCGACAAGCTGGAGGTTATCACAGATGAGGACCCCATGTTGCAAGAAATGATGAAGTGTACAAGTAATAAAGAAAATGCTGACAAACCACAACAAGTTCTTTTGCGGTCTGTTAGGTTAAAAAAAAACAAAGAGAAAAGAAATGCTGCTCTGGGAATCAACTGTGATGAAGATCAACAACCACCACTGCCCCCTCCTGGCCCTAAACTTCCTGAGCCACAATTTCGTACAATTGAATATAACATCCCAGCAGTTCGCCAGCGCACTGCAGCTTACTACAAATACAAGGAGAAAACTGAAGAAGAGTTGGATGAGGAAACGGAGTATGACATGGACGAGGAAGACTATGCTTGGCTGGATTTGGTCAATGAGAGACGACGATGTGAGGGCATCAGTCAAGTGTCCTACAATGTGTTTGAGTTTTTAATTGACCGGTTTGAGAAAGAGGTGTATCTGGAAAGTTTAGATCAGAGCAGTGAAAATCTCACTCCGTTAGATGATGATTCAGTGTGTTGTATTTGCATGGCTGGAGAGGATCGTGATGCTAATACCATGCTGTTTTGTGGTATGTGTAGCATTGCTGTTCACCAGGAATGCTACGGTGTTCCCTATATCCCAGAAGGCCAGTGGTTGTGCCGCCACTGCCTCCAGTCTCCTAACCAGCCTGCAGACTGTATCCTATGTCCCAACTTAGGTGGAGCAGTGAAAAGGACTGACGATGACCGCTGGGGGCATGTTGTTTGCGCACTGTGGATACCTGAAGTGGGTTTTTCCAATACGACTTTTATCGAACCTATAGATGGGGTTGGCCAAATCCCCTCAACTCGCTGGAAACTCACATGCTACCTCTGTAAAGAAAAAGGTGTTGGGGCGTGCATCCAGTGCCACAAAGTCAACTGTTACACTGCTTTTCATGTGAGCTGTGCCCAAAAGGCTGGTCTCTATATGAAGCTGGAGCCAGTCAAAGAGGCAGACACAAGAGAGGCCAATTTTTATGTGAAGAAAACGTCGTACTGCGGCTCGCACACACCTCACGGATGTGTAAGAAGACCACTGAACATATACAATAAAGTCAAACCAAAAAATGGATTATGTAAGCAGAGCGACAAAGGACATTCAAAAGGAAATCTGAAAAAGAAGAGTAAGAAAACAGAGCCTGAAGTAGAAAGTGAACCTGAAACGCCAGCCAGCCCAGTGCCTTTGTTTCCTACTCACAGGTACAAACAAACAAAAATCTTAGTTTTAGCCTTTCAGTCAAAATCACTCCCACAGCCCACCTCCATTTTGTTAAACTAAATGGACTGCCTCCTGAAATATGCAAATCTCGTGTATAGAACAGTATATACTGAATTAGACGGAGTTTTCATGTTGACACAATTTTTTACCCATAATTGTTTGGACAGCACCATCTTAGACCTAAAAGAAGTATTCCAAGATTATTATAATTTTTTTTAAGATAAAAGAAAATGTATTTGATAACAATACTTTACTTTATATTAGTTGCTGTGAACATCTACCAGACTTTTACCTTCAACTAGTTTGTCTACTGCTTTGCCCCAGGTTACAAACTATACTCAACCAGGTGTCTGTTCAGAAGAAGAGGGCTTTTGTTGAGCTCGCCCTGAATTACTGGACACTGAAGAGAGAGTCCAGGAATAACCTCCCCCTCATCCAACGACTCCAGACAAGCCTCCAGGCCAAGAAGAATGCACAACCGGTTTGTTCATCTGTCAGTCAACCACTGAACACCATCAGTTTTTTTACTTTTACCTGTAGTTTGTAGAAAACTTACTGAACAGGTGTAAAACATTATGACCTGCACAGCCTTTTATTCAACTTTAATTACTTTAACTTAATTTAAATGTTACTACTACTACTACTTCAACTGTGGCTATATGGTCATAATGTTATGCCTCACCTTTCAGTGTTGCAAAATAGACTGTAGACTAGAGGTAGTTTGTTTTAAGTAGCTGAGAAAACAGAAAAAAACAGCCAATTGGCCTTCATTGCTTCATTACTATTTTGTCGATTTAAAACATGTATAGGACAAAACACAAAATACAATCTAAAATATGAAAAAACACCCTGTAATTGCTTAAGAAGCGAGTTCTGAAACAAATTAATGTGAATTCACAGAAAAGGAATGACGATGAGAGCAGAGCCCTTAAAGACCAACTGAAAGAGTGGCACCGTCTGAGGCACGACCTGGAGCGAGCGCGGCTGTTACTGGAACTGATCCGAAAGAGGGAGAAGATCAAGAGAGAAGAGGTATTTGTGACTAAATGTTCTGTTTGGCTCATCCCAACCAGTGCCAATGAGGGACATGGTGAGTGCAATGAGTAATGTTGTACCCAGACACTCTCCAGATGTCAGTCAGAAGCACAAAGCCGGGGGAATAAGTCTATTAAGCATGTTCAGGTTCATAAGTAATTCAAAGTGTTTGTGTTGTTTTGAGGTGAGTGTGCTAACCGTTCTTATGTCTTGTATAAACAAAGCAATGGTTGTGTGCCTTCCAGATTAGGCTTCAGGAGACCCTTCTTGAGATGCAGTTGACTCCCTTCAGTATTTTCCTCAGAGGTGTTTTGGAGCAACTACAAGCAAAAGACCAAGCAAGGATCTATGCCCAACCTGTTGATGTCAATGAGGTATTACTAAACTATTTTTTTTAATTTACTGGCACTTTATAATGGACTGGTATTAAACCTGGGTAGCTAAGTCAGTAGATTGTGACTCTTAATCGCAGAGTGGTTGGTTCAAGACCCTGTTGGGCAACTGTTTTTCTTTCTGTTGTAAACTCTGACAAATCTTTTCAAGTCAAAATGCACACATTTGCATCAAGCTTTGCAGTCATTACTACTGAAATCAATAGAAACATAAACTATATACCTGTTGAACCTTTTGATATAATCACCAGTATCAATGAATCTGTCAATAAATACAATACAAACACAATGTTGTTGTTCGGTATAATGTTTAGTGGACACCAGTGTAAATACTATTATTAAACACCGTGTAATAAAAGAAAATACTGTGCACTGCTACCTCCATAAAATAAAAGCCTGTGCACATCACATAAAAAAACGGACAATAGATTTCTTAACAGTTTGTTTCTCTCTATGATTGATTTCATTTATTGCATGTGCACAGTGTAGTATGTTGAGAAATGTAGGGTTCCTGATTGGTGTGAAACCAGAGACTGATTTCCGGCAGCAGGTGGTGACTGTGCAAAGCTCTGAGCCAGGTCTGCACATGCCCGGCTAGCTCAGTCGGTAGAGCATGAGACTCTTAATCTCAGGGTCGTGGGTTCGAGCCCCACGTTGGGCGATTGTCTTTATTTTCTGATGACTTCATGTTTATAGAATATTAACTGAATCTAATGAACTCTGACCATTTAGCATGTGAGAAACACACACAATTGATTTGAGTATCTTTATTTTCCAAAGTGTTGCGGGCATTAGAGGGGAATAAAGTGCATTGCGTGCCCCGGATTGCATTGGCACTGGCTGACACTGATGTTAGATGATCCCTGCAGTGTCACTGTGCCCCCTTACGGAATGGTCACTGGATTCACACTCTCCTACAGTTGATCCACAGAGGAAGCATAGGGCTCAAAGACGATCTAAGACGTGCTACGGTCACACACACAGCACCACAGCTCCACTGTCCTCTCACTCCTCACACAAACACACAGTGGCTCCGTGTCTTGCCTCTCCTCTCTCAAACCCATAGACCTACATGTGCGTGTGGCTACAGAATGGCTGAAATTAAACACATCCATGTATTCCCACGCCCCCCCTACACATGCACTTGTACACACACTAAAACCTCAGTGTGCACGAGGGTGCATAAAGCAATATGAGAATAAAACCCCTTATTGTGTGTGTTTCAGACTGCAAAAAGACTGAAAAACACACAGTAAACATTTTTTTGCACTTTTTAGCACTTTTAAATGCTTACATGACAGGATAAGTGTCAAAAAGTTGTTCCAGAGAAACAGAGTTCACGTTTTCTCTAAAAGTTTATGCGCCTGCGTTCTTTGCTGCAGTGTCTCCCCCTGAGCCCTTGCCTCTTTGCCCCTGTGTCAAGCAAACCTGCTCATTATCAGTCCGTGTTTAGGTAAATCTCATTCAGAACTTACATTCCATTGTTCTTTTATGGTGAAATGTGACATGACGTGACATGAGGTGGGATCATGTGTGCAGATTTCTGCTGCAGACCGCAAACTTTAAGAGCGAAGTGCATCAAGGAGTGTGCACCAAGGATTTTATAAATCGCAATATTTTTTCATGTCTGTGAAATTTGCATTTTGTCCGTACAGACTCTTTCAAGCTGCTTTTGAGGCCCCTGGTTTGTTTCTTAAGACATGCATTAAGCAGTGGTTCATTCATTTTTTTTACACCAAGTACTATGTAAGATTATATTTATCCTTCTGAGTTCTTCAGATCTAAACCTGGACTATCAGGCCTAAATTCTGGCTAAACATGGTATAAAATGAGACGAAACCATGAATAAGTTAGTTCTAGTGTCCTTTAAAGTAGGACAAACACTTTCATAGATTGACCTCTAAATAAAACCTATACTCAAACTGCAGTACCTCCAGAGGCAGCCACCGTACCACAGTCTGTTAATTCGGTATTGTAGTACAGAATTTCAGAAATACATTTGTCGGCAACTTTGTCCTATTCATTTTCTTGATTTAGGACACAATTGCTGTTGTTGTCACCACCGTTTTAACTTTATTTGGGCTGCGGTTAAGAACAGGGCCTTATGTTGAATCTACTAATAATAATAATGATTGTAATTTACTTAAATCATCGTTTGTTATCATTATTTTTTTTAGGTGCCCGATTACCTTGACCACATTAAACATCCTATGGACTTTTCCACCATGCGGCAGCGCATTGATGGCCAAGTCTACAGAAGCTTTGCCCAGTTTGAAGAAGACTTTAACTTGATCATCGACAACTGCATGAAATACAACTCAAAGGATACGTACTTTCACCGTGCAGCTGTCCGGCTCAGAGATCAGGGTGGAGTCGTGCTTAGAAAAGCCCGGCGGGACTTAGAGACCATTGGCTTTGATACTGAAAGTGGCCTGCATTTGGATGAAGCTCCTGAAGTGAAAACAGTCCCTACATTTTCTTGGGAAGATGGTGAGTCAAAACTGAGAATTATGCTAAGCAAGTCTTCATTCACGTTCATTCTGAATTTTTCTTTTATAATGACAGAAACTGCATAAAAAGAGAACAGAAGATAAAATATGAACAAATAAACAAAGCCCAGGAACAACCTGGAATGTTCCACTGTATGGCTTTAAATTTATCCATCTTTCATTTATTCAAAATTGCAGGTGTTACACTGCAGAAAAACAAAAGAACAAACAAACTTGGCCTGTTGGCATCACATGCGTTTCTTCAATATTGATAGATAGGTTTCATGCCATACTGTGGAATATTTCAGGCAAAGCAATCACATCTACATGGAGACAAGCAGGTGGCAGACCCAAAAAAGTTACCTAATGTACCTTTTACTATTTCTCACTGGTACAGATTTGGTGCATGTCAAAGTCCAAGTTCTACTCCAGATATAAACAAATTTTAGTTTTGATAAATTGGTCTGTTGTCAGATATCATTTCACTTAACATTTTGCATTCCTGAATTTTAAAAAGTGCTGTAAACCACAAGTTGTTCACATCTGGTCTTTTTCATTGTTGTAGTTGACCGTGTACTAGCCCCAGCCAACCGTGCCCATCTCCCCCTGGAGAAGCAGCTACAGCAATTACTGGAGAAGTTCGATCTGACATTCGCCATGAAGTCCAGTCCCTCCCGCAGCAAACGACTCAAGCTCCTCAAAAAGACCATCAACGACGTGCGAAATGAAATGAGTCTGAAGAGAGTCCAGCCCTGTCACCGCCACAGCTCTTCCAACGCAGCATCCTCAGGCCTCTCGCAAAAACCCAAAGAAGACAGATTAAAAATGAATGGGCATTATACAGATGATGAAGGTACATGTGGTAGTCCCAGGCTATAACTCTAGGATTGTTTATATTTGTGGCACAGATGAGTCATAAATAAGAGCATAATTGGAAGTGTTTTGGTCAGATTTTTTAATTGATCATGAGCATACACTGAAAAGATGGGCATTTATAGAATCTACGCAGGTTTGTCAGCAAATGAAACTAATGTATACACAGAACTATAGTATATTGGCTTTAATGGGGGCATGGGACTTGTAAATTGTCATGTGCTTCGTGGAAAACAGTGATAATTTAGAATATGTACTTTTGTATTTACTAATTTTACTAGTACACATTGTTCTAGATTTCTAAAACTTTAGAGAGCTTTTCCACAAGGCACAGGTAAGTCCTGGAAACATTTCAAAGCAGCTTAAACTAGTAACTACTGTAGAATTTGGATGAATAATGAGAATAATGTGTGGCCAAAGATGAAATGACTTGTATGACTCCCTTAGCAACAATTATAACTTTTTTTTTTGTTTTTCTGTCTTTTTTTCTCTCAACATTACAGTTGACAAATCTCTTCCTCCAAAACTAGAGCCGTCAAACTCCATACCTCCTCTCATCCACTCAGAAGCAAACCCAGAGCCCCCAACACTGAAACCAATAGACATCGAACAAGCCTGTGACGACAAAGGACACAGCATGCCAACGTTATTTGATGAAGAGATCCCAGACTTGCTTTCTGCCCCTTGTCTAAATGGACACTCGCATGAAAGCTCATTATTAGGCAGACACATAAGTGTTTTGGATACGTCAGTGGTTGCAGAGCCCACAGGCACGGTCAATCGCCGGACTGCAGTTTTGTTTAAAAAATCTAAAGTTGCTAGTCCTCAAAAAGTCCTTAAAAGTGAAGAGGTAATGCCTGATAAAAGCAATGGCACTGAGAAAGAGGAGGGGTCTGAGGATGATTCAGGCTCCACGTCTATATTGTCAGTGGTCATACCCAGGCTGGAGAACCTAATCCACAGAAAGAGAAAGAACAGCGGGAGTAGATATGATGAAGAGGAGGAAGAGGAGTCTCCTGTCAAACGACTCGACACAGGTAAGCTATGGCGGTAGTAAAGCAAATCTGTTGTCTTTTGTGGTGAATTAGCTTTGTTAGACAGGACAGCATGTGGCATCGATTGGGAGTGAAGAGTGGGGAGAGACATTCAACAGATGGTGAGTCTAGAATTGGTCTCACTGCACTGAACCTTTTTTTTTTGTATGGAAAAATACATTTAGATGCTAAAATCTGCAAAATGTTTAGAAAAAAACCCCAAAACATTTATATACTGATTCCCCTAAAATCTAAAATAAGAATGGGAATACTTTATTTATTCCTCTGTATTTTGCTTTTAATCAGAGACTTATACATTTTCCCCCCAGAGAACTAATATCACAATATGCTATTAGATAATTATGCAGATTTCTCACACAGGAGAAAAAAATCTTCTGTTTAAAAGGAGTGAATCATCAGTACCTTGTTAAGCTAAATTAAAATCCTTCCTGATTAAATTAGCAATTGTGTACTAAGCTCTACTTGCAGCTCGTGATTCCAACTGCGTAAACATTACAAATAACCAGTACCTCACTTACATTAATCAGTTGTTTGCAGTGCTAAATTGAACCAAAAATAACACTTGTGAGCAGTCAGTTCTCTTCATTATCATCAAGTGGGGGTTGAAACATGAGTAGTCCTGTATAAAATAATATAGAATAAGCAAATGCGGCTTTCTGTTACTGCTAGTAATACATATTTTCCTTTTAACCTGGGTACTAATTTAGTCTGAGTTGATCTTTTGGGGAGTTTAATAATTACCTCAGTCCAGGTTTAATCCTAGCTTTTTCTAATGTCAGCTCTGTGGCCTGTGTCTGTTAAATAACTAGTACAGAGTGCTCAAAGTCTGTTCATAGATTTACCAAAATGGAAGTAAACATGGCCATAAACAAACATGGAGGCACCATGACAGTTTTTACTTACTTTACTATTTTTACTTTATTTTTATTGTTAAAGAGTCAGTTAACTCAAAGGACAGACCACATCTACTCATATCTGTGTGCATTTTGAACATAGAGCTTCCATGAGTCCAAGTCCTACTTTTGGCTGGGGTTTTTGGCTCTATGGCTCTGATTAAATGTTTTTTTCTGAAGGCAGGGGCTAAAGTGTGAGGAGGAAATTCAGGACATTGTCAAAGCCGGAAAGTAATCTCACAACCATGAGTTCAACATATCCTGTGACCAATCCCCAAGCATTAGTACTGGAATTCTGTTATTGTTCTGTTTGAACTCTCAAAACATGTCTTTCTATGATTGTACTTTGTGTAGCAGAGGAATCACTATGGTGTGATACATTGCTTGTGCATGTCTTTTCAGGCTTGTCGAGAGGTTTCCTGGAGACGGAGCATCAGACGGAGCATCAGACGCAGCGTGCAGATCCCAGCAGAACCGGTCGACCTGTGGAGCCTCGCCGCCGCTGTGCCTCTGAGTCATCCATCTCCTCCTGCAGCAGTTTACCAGGAAGCACCAGGTAATTGTTTCACTTTGTTTTTCATTTAGCCACAGAAGTCCTATGAAGATGAAAGCACCGAATTACACGCAATAGTACTCACTGCAAAGAAATTATTTATTGTACTGTTACCTGTGTTCTTTTACATTTAGTGCTGTTCTCAGTCTTCCGAAATGTGGAAAGGGAAAGCCCGCCTTGGTCCGGAGACACACTGTGGATGACAAGAGTGAATTAATTGCCTGCATAGAAACTGGGAATTTTGCAAAAGCTGCTCGATTAGCTGCAGGTGTGTTAACTTAGAACATTTTTCCAACTACTTTGCGTTATTAACAGTTTATTCAACATCTGAAACATTTAATTTGATTATAGGTGACACTAGTAAAAATAAATTTGAATTAAAACATTTGATTAAAAGCACTTTTTGTAAATTAAATTACCTTCATCTAGACAAATCTAACAACTTGCACATTGGAGACTGATAATGTGCCCGATTGACTCATTATAATCAACTGGGTTATAAATTAACAGCCAACAATTACCCAAGTCAGGCGCTGTGTGAATAGGATCTTCTCATTTAATATCCATGGCAAAAATTATTAGATTATAATATTTGTCATTTCCACTGGTGCGTAACACAGGATATGTTAATCTAATCTTTTTCTAAGCCTGATTATGCTTTGGCTCTACTCTACTCTCTGCATGGCTTTTGGAGGTGTGCTTGTTCTTGTACTTTGGGTGTTGTTTAAACTCACACTTAACATGTCCGGTGTTGTCCCTGCTTCTCTAGAGGTTGGCAACAGCAATATTTGGATGCCTGCTAGTGCTGCAACAGTTGCACTGGAACCCCTAAAGCTAGTTTGGGCCAAATGTAGTGGATACCCTTCCTATCCTGCCCTGGTGAGTGTTTGTGGAGCACATGTGCGACAGTGAATTCATGATCTCTTTCTCTGGGGACTTTCTATCACTTCACATTGAGACACTTTGGATCATAAACATGGCACTTCATTTCATCAAGAGTGTAGATGGTCACGTTCCGAAGTGTAATTCATTCAACATTTCCTCTAGGTGGCAGCCTATAACTGTGTAATTGACCTCAGCATGGAGAGGCATGAGAAAAAGAAAACAATTGGTGCTGTTAAAGGGATAGTTCAGGTTGTAAATAATTGGTGTGGATGCATGGAGAATCAGGATATATTTCATCAGGAATTTCTTTTTGTTCTCCCATATATAAAGAAATAGAGAAGATTCTGTTTTATAGTTGCCCAAATCACCATCAACCAAATCAATCAATATGCCTATATGACTACTACTTAAGTTGCAAGCAAACCCAAAATTTACTATGTGACATGATACTCAGCGCTATTTGAAATATGGCAAATTCTGTAAAATCTATCATGCATCAAAAGCTTTGTCTGACCTTGTAGCTCTTTTCCTCAGTAGCTCCCTGATTTACTCTTGAACTATCCCTTTTTGCACCATATTTGCAGCACTTATTTATATCAAACCGTTTGCATTCTTGATGTGTATAATAATGTGTGATCATGCTTGTGTCTAACTCACTCCGTCTCTCTCCCTTTCTCCCCCGCTCAGATCATCGACCCCCACATGCCTCGCTGCCAACTCAACAGGGCGTCCATCCCGCAGCCTCCCTCTGACGTGCTGCGGATCGGGGAGCAGATGCAGTACAAGGCCGAAGAGAAACTCTACCTCGTGCTCTTCTTCGACAACAAGCGCAGCTGGTGAGTGCCCGATCGTCCGGAGTGATTTAAGGCCACACTCGGCTCTACAAGGGGAAGCGTGTCAGCCTGTCCATCAGCTCACCATTATTCTGCTGTGGCCAAGTGCTATAAATCGTCAACAGGCAATAAACGGCTCAGGTTCACAGAGGAGTTTATTTGATTTTAGTACATCAGAAAAACCTGTGACCATTATATTCAAGTGTTGTCTTCCAAATGTAATTATTATCTAGAAGCTAATTAATAGTTTTTAATTTTTGTTTTTCATGGTACGACTATTTTAAACCTTTTTGTTAAGAAGTTTTAAGATCTGCTAAAAATTCACTACGAAACTGCAGAGAAAAAGTACCTCCTACACATACAGGCACTATTGTTCTTAGCTAAACTGTAATTGTCTGACAGAGGTCTGAAAACTAGTAATTCTAGTTTTCTCACTGAGTCTTCTTTATAATTTCATCAGAAAAATGATCGTTCCAGAACTCAGAACAAGGTTTAACTCCTTGTGTGTTGTGGTAAATATAACACCACACACAAGGAGTCAAAC
Organism: Periophthalmus magnuspinnatus; assembly: GCF_009829125.3. Taxonomy (NCBI): domain Eukaryota; kingdom Metazoa; phylum Chordata; class Actinopteri; order Gobiiformes; family Gobiidae; genus Periophthalmus; species Periophthalmus magnuspinnatus. Next base: position 9,764,331 of record NC_047148.1, read on the forward strand.
CTATAAACTCTTTAAGGTTTTAATCCAGTGTGAACTAGCATCTGCATTTGTCCTTTTCACCTTGAGAGCTTTCTCATCCTTAAAAGTCAGTGTTGCTTTCAGGAAAAAAAAAATCCACTTTGCTCATGATGTTGTTTTCCTGCTTCAGGCAGTGGCTTCCCAGATCCAAGATGGTTCCCCTGGGGATAGACAAGACCATCGACAAGATCAAAATGATGGAAGGTCGCACGTCAAGCATCCGTAAAGCGGTCCAGATCGCCTTCAGCCGTGCCATGAACCACCTGAGCATTGTACAGGACGAGCCAGTCAGCGACCTCAGTGACTTGGACTGATGTCCTGTAACAGTACCTCGCCTTTACCAAATATCATTTATCTAAGTTTTACAGCTCTGGGAAAACAAGAGACCACTGCAGAAGCATCCGCTTTTATCTTTTATAGAGGTAGGATGTGGAACGGAACACTTTGTTCTTTACAGGAGTGATTCTCAAACTTTTTATCAAACTGAAGTGGAACAAAAACTGATTTGAAATTACAGCAGTGAATTGGTAAATATAATGAACATGAGAAAGAAACGGTATGAACTAAAGATTTATCTTCGTTTATTTTTTGACAATACATTAATGAGAAATCCATATTCTATTGAATAACCTGGATTTGTAATTATAGTTTTCATGTGTGTTATTCACCTGTTTTTCACAGACTTTTTATGTAATGTTATATGACTCTCTTACTGTTGCTTGGTGGTTTGTTAGGGATGTTTTCATATGTATTTGACACACACAGGCTTACAGGCTTACATCGTCAGTGGTCTCTTCTTTTACTTTGTTGTCCAGAGCTGTACATCGGAGACTCACATGTTTAGTGAACACCTGCTGAACGGTGCTCTCCCTCTCTCCACGTTCTCTCATGAACACTGCTTACCACTTGCCAATATGGCTGCTGCTGAAACAAATGTGTCTTTCTCAGTAAAACCGGGCTTGTAACTGTGCTTCAACCATACACTCAAGGGCATTACGCTGTTAACTTACAAATGCATCTAAAAAAAGAATAATGTGGACACTGAATTATTAATTAGACAGGTAAATATAAAGATTTCTATTACTATTATGCATATTAAAACACTCATTTACCCGGTTGCATAAAAAACATTTCTTCGCATTATTCTATATTTTAGATGCTCTTACAAAATAATGTACTGACTTTTGATGAATGACCAATCAATATTTCTTACCTAAAACCACGATTGAAAGCTGCCTAGTTACCTGAAGGTTTTTGGCCCACACTTGAAGTTTTGAATACATTTTTATATAAACTGTAAATAATGTCTACAGTTGCCTAACTTATTTTATAGTTTTGACAGATTTGGGTACTGTACAGGACTTTTTTAGTATTTATACTTGATGCTTTTTGGCACTAAATGTTTCGAGTGGTATTTTGTAAGTGTTACTTATGATGAAAAAAGGAAAAGCCTGAACGTTGACACTAGGGCTACAACATTGTGAATCTGAATTTGTATGTATTTTAATTTATTGAAGTTTATAACATATGCTCCCATCTTGCATAAATTCATTTTCTACCAAAATCATTCTATTTTTACATATATTTATATGATTTGGTATTTGAATGCGTAATTGTAGACAAGGGGCATACTGTTCTCAAGAAACCAAAAAGTTTGCTATCAAATGTGTTTTCATTATTATTTTGATTTTGTGTGAAACTTTTGCCAAAAACAACAAAGGTGTTTTAACATTGGACTGTTACATGGTTTGTTGTAGCTATAGCAAGATGTGCCTGTGTTAACTTATTGTAAAGTATTTCCATTACGTTATTCTCCAGGAACAATGATTGTGGTACTATTGCGGTGGTGGATCCTGCCTTTTGTCTTTTGTATTCTTTCATATCTTGTTACTCTAAACATTTATTATTTTGTATTTTAATGTGTTTTACAATGTTTCATTTTATAATTATTATGAACTTGTTTTTTTTAGTTGTTTTTTTTTTTTTTTTTACATCTGTTATGTTTTGCAGGGTCCGTTTTGTATCAGAATAAAATGGCAGAATCCATTGTAAACTGTGTGACTTTTAACATCATTCATGAGTGTAACTATTATTTCTTTGCAATCTAAGACATAAGTACTAACAGTTTTGGTCTCTTAGTAAAAACGACTGACTTGGGTTTCCTTGAGCAAAAGCAATGAAAATCCACAAAAAATCCCTTGACCTTGATATTTACTTGATGAGTAGAATCCACTAAATATTCAAAAAGCCCTAATATCCTGTCCCAAAGAAACAAAGCACAACTTGTTCAGTTTGTGTGCGTCCACTATGGCATCCACTGAGAGGAGCTGTGGTTCTTTAAAAAACCTTCCTTATTTCCCCTTCCCTCAGACTCAACCTGCTCTCCCTGCTCCTCCCGGTTCCCCGCTTAGGTGAATATCAGTTTCACCCGATGGGCCACTTTCATCACCGTTTTTGTACGATTATAATACTGATTATTACACATGATGTCAAATGTCAAAGCGTGCTAAAGACGCCTGTCATTTAGCTCCTTCTGTCTCCTGTCTCTCCCTTTTCTGCAGGTGATCTAGTTTGTGCCAGACTCCCAAACACGAGGCTCCTCCACTTTATCCAACCATGCTCTACTTTTTTAACTTACTTTACTTTGCAGCGTTACATTTTGATTGTTGCTGTAAGATATGTTCTGTTTAGTTTGATTTGTTTAATGCGATTTGTAAAGTGAAAATGCTTTCTTCTCTCCTGGATTTTTAAAAGTAGGCTATTTTAGTATAATTAAACATGGCTAATAACATAGTTTAGCCATATTTTTAGAGATTCGTAGCAAAATCTGGTCAAAAAAGCTTGTAAAATTCATTGTATAATCTACAGTTTGCTTATAGATGTGTGAGTGGTTCATGATCTTAATTTTAAAAAAAGCCTTCAGATTAAGACTTCAACTTTGTGTGACTCCTTTTCCTGTTCCTAATCTATGCATTTTACATATTTTTAGGTTTATAACAAGCAAAAACACATATATCACAGCATTCTTGGAGCCAAAGCATTATGTCGATCCTATCCTACTTTTACATTGACTTGTAAAAGTAAATTAAGTCATCTACTTCTTCCAAATGTTCATTAAATCCAGCTGTTTCACTCAGAGTCTTACAGATTGACCAATAGGACAAGAGGGAGGGAAGAATTTGAGCTGAGAGCTGCATTAACAATTGGCAATTTTACCAAAAAAACATATTGTCACAGTAATAAAATCACAGTTTTTATTGCCATATCGCCCCGGCCCTACTTCCATCTGTCTAAAATGTGCTTACATGTTTGTTTACTGCTGAGTACTTGGTCTCTAATACTGCCTTTACCTAAAACTAGTTATGAAAAGTGGACGAGGAGGCCCTGTCATATCACTGTGCAACGTTTCCTTGTGCCAAAATGGAGGCCAAAGCGAGGCCCGTCTTTGATGCAAATTCAGATGGAAACTGTTGAAATATGCATTCGACTTAAGCCAATCTAGCTGTTGTTATTTGAAGCTTACTGGCTTTCAGTGAGGTAAAACGGCTTTATGGGGATTAAATGAGCTGGTAATGGCCCCTTGATGGAGAAAGCCACCTTCAGCCACAGTGAAAGACATCTCCCATCTTTTCATAAACAATTGGCGCTAATGCAGTCACTCCAACTCTGCGCCGCTCCTCACGCCTCTCCTCTCTCCTGGCTCTGTCTGTCTGTCTTGTGCAGATACTAATTGTGCTGGGAGGTAAACACGGCAGTCAAGTGGAGCGGGCGGCGAGTCAAGCGTGAATATCAATCTCCCCACATCAGTGTCAGATGACTTTGACGGAGTTCAGGCCCAGATCATTAGTGTGTGCAGGATTACAGGTAGGGCCGGAGGGGGGCTGACAATACAGGTGTGGGCTTTAAGATGGGTTTCTTTGAGATGCATTCAGATAAACGTATAACTCTGAAAATATTTGTTTATATGTGATGTTTCTGCGTATGGGTTTAATCAAAATAAATCAAATATCAGGCAGGGTGGTATCTAGCAATTATTTTACTTTTTTTCTCTTTGTATTGATCAATCCCAATTTCAAATTCAATTTATTTTTATGTTTTTCTATTGACAAACTTTTAATCAGTGCCACAAAAAACCTACTTCATTCCTCCAAAGTCTGAATCGTTTTCCAAACCACATGCTTTAACTGAGCGAGGACTGGCTGTAGATTAAATTTGCAACAATAGGATCTCAACTTGATTAAAACACAGTTAATTGCACAACATTGACTTGTCGCAAATAATAAAAAGTCTACGAGTTACTTTTTTCACATAGATTAGGTGTGCACTGTACAAATATACTGTACACATAGAAGTACTATTGGTTCATGTAGGTCAGGGTTGGCCAAACTACGGCCCAGGGGCCAAATGCAGCCCTCAGATCAATATTTATTGGCCCTCATGCCTCCTCCTAAACTGGCCCAACTGATCAGGAAGTATTTTTTTACTACAAATTAAAGAAATTCTCCCTCTATAACCTGAATAACATCACTTGCATTGTGACACAGTTCTAAAAAATGATCTTCCAAGTCTTATTAAAGGTACAACGTCTCTGTCAAACCTGTGTTAAACGCGCCGTTTGACTCCCTGTGGTCCTCCGCTTCAAATACGTTTCAGTATACGGCACTTGGTGAAAAAAGTTTGGACACCCCTGATGTAGGTCCTCAAGTAATTGCAAAGTGATGAATATAGCCTGGTTCTTTCTTCCTCCAGTCACGTGAGCATGGAGGTTGACACTGATGTCGCCCCCTGTTGGAGGTGTCATGCTGCTCATTGAGGAGATGTCACAGTTCCACACAACAGTATCCATTCCTCGGGGTTTGGTGTCTGTGTGTATATATGTGTGTGTGTGTGTGTGTGTGTGTGCGCACTCATACTTCATATTCATACGTCTGATTAGGAACCTGGGCCCTGTTCCTCCGCAGATCCACGTCAAGGAGTGACAGCCAGAATCGCTTATGTGTTGCACTCTGTGTCAGGCCTTGAGAGTAATTCCTGCTAAATTTAACTCAGATTTTTTGTTTAAAATTTGAAAAATGAAGGACAACTCATGGTGAACAAAAAAGGGCAGTTTGTGGTGTAGCTTTGTGAAACTGAAAGTAACTGAAATACTCATTTAAATAAGTATTCATGTTGAAAGAAATTACAAGTTAAATACGAGATACGCAACCTTTCCTGCAAAGTTTTAGACTGATCTTGATCTTTATCGTAACTAGAATAGAAGTGTAACCTAATATTAAAGAAACTACTAACATTTTGTGCGGGTAACTGCACTCAAAAACACAAAAAAGAAGAAAAAATAATCATGGTTTTGAAATTCAATAGCGAGTATCGAACTGAAGTTTTGCTATTCTCACAACACTATTATGGACAAGTGGATTGCTCTAACAGAAATAATTAAACGATGAAAAAACATCCCAATCCATTTAGACTTGGAAGGGTCACTGAGGTTTAAAAATGATAACAAGTACGCAAGGAAATCCAACAAGTTTTTTGCCTAAAAATATCCAATATGTGTGGTGACTCTTAAAGAAGCTCCCACTGAACCCTTTCCCTATCTCCTGCATTAAACATCATTCACTTTCCATTTTGGCCGATGCACCAAAAAATATAATCTTTTTCGCTAACCCCGCACCTCCCTGTCCCCCTCCTCTCTTCTCTGCATCTTTGTTTCGTTTGGGTCCCTGATAGGCACAATCTCCAGTGGTTATGTTCAAAAACAGCGGGCCAGAATAGCACACGCCCAGGGTAGATAAATATTTATGGGGTGCGTTTAATTCTTACCACAGAGGGGAAGTAGAAATGGTGTGTTTCCAAGGTGAGCCAAACAAACAACTTCAAAGGAATTTAAATGAATGTAAATTTCTGAAGAGAGTCATGTTAGATTGTTATTAAAGATGCCAAATGACCCAATTATTTGCAACAATACTTATCTCAGGATCCACAGTAATGCGAAAAGCACTTTTAGTTACACTGTTGACTTATCAGATAATTTGCTGTAATAATCCACAGTGTAATGAAGGAGACTGTGGTGGCCCCCATAGTCCAATTTTTGCTAAAAATAAAAATGCTCTGAACTAAAAAACTGGTAAAACTAACTTTATACCTGTAGTATTATCTCAAACATATAGAAGTAACTATATATTACTAGTCTTTTTTTTTTTTTTTTTTTTTTTTTTTTAATAATAATAATCAGCAGAGCCACATTATTCTCCATATATTGTATTGAATAAAATAATTAATTATGCCACCATAGTGACAGTAGAAACTTGTAGGAAACACTGATCCAATAAAAAAAAGTTTTGCAAATGGACAAATGATATGACAGTTTAGTTAATCTTTTTTTTTTTTTTTTTTTTCTAGTGCTGGGGTCACAATTTTAATTTCTAAAAGGGCTGTGACCCCTCATAGAGCTATTTCATCATCGCAAGCAGCGGATTTAAATTTTTCAATCATTTATTTATTTATTTAATTTTTTTTATTTATTTACAATTTTTTATGTATTTTATTTTATTTTTTATTTTATTTTATCTATTTATTTTTTATTATTATATATTATAAAAATCACAAGTCAGTACAGATCTGTGGGCGCAGATAAGGAGTATAGGTGAAATGCAGTACAGTGCATGCAGTATTCAGCGTAGTATTGGTTTGGAACAACCCCAGTAGTGCTGAAATACTTTTTGAATGAATATTAAGCACTAGTATTTAGTATCTTAAATCTCCATAGATTTAACATTAAGGTAAGTCGTGGTGAGGTGTGATGACACAACTCCAATCTCTATGTCTCCTTTAAGATGATGACCTTCTCTGAGAGTCCATATTTCACTGTGATTGTTTTGTTTTTTGTTTTTTTCTGCTTGTCACTCACTCATGACAGCATGACCGCGCATGACCAATGAGAAAATATCTCAAAACTGATTATGAAAAATGGTCATTATTAATTCAGTTAAAATGTGTTTATTTTCCAGGGTTACAATGCAACATCAGCAGTTATTCCTGGGCAGCTGTCAGCACCAACCGCCTTAATATTCATTGACTGGGAAGAAGAAAAGCTTCAAAAACCACTTTGTAAACAGGTGAATGGAAACGCTGAATGAAGCCAAAAAGAGAAAACTCAGTGGTCCCAGAAGGAGTGTTTTTGGCTATTTTTAATCAAACAAAAAGCGGCGTATTTTCAAACACCTTTCCACAGTATTTGAAGTAATTAGTTCCACAAACACCCCAGCTCAGCCTTTCAGTGTCCCATTCATGCAGACAAGAATAACAAAACCCAACGTTTGTGTAGTGTAATATTTGAGTCTAATGACACTAATGTCTATCTTGCATTTATTATCTTGCGTTTATTCATTAAAAAGTCTCATCTCTAATTTGGCATGGTGATATCTCCTGCTTGTCGCCATGGAGATAAGTTTAATGCCATTACAAATTCAGCGTTGGGTATGTTAAATAAGTAAGTAAAACACAAGCTTAATATTAAATCTGACTTTCCGAAACCCGCGCTTTCAAATTGAAGATCTGATTTTCCTTTAAGCAGTGAATATCTCTCCCATGCTGTTTGTCTCTCAGCGTGGGTCCACTGACGCGCAGGGGAAGCGACACTTAGCCTATTCACGTTTTATTCTGGACTTTTGCTAATTACCTTAACTGCACAAGTAATTATCCCCCACATCAAAGGGGCTGCTCTGGGGCCTCCCTGCAGCTCCACCACTGACAAGCATCCGCGGCAGTTCAATCATGACATTAACACATCATTAGACCGCCGCGTCTGATGAGGAGACGTGCAGGCCAGTGGACGCCGAGCTGCCAGAAAGGTTGACTTCTAACTTCAAAATGATGAAACCCTTTTAAAACGTTGGGTTAAAAAGCAAAGTTCAATGTTCTGTTCGATTTGGGGTGTGATAATGGTTGCAATATTGTGATGCCAAAGAGTCTAAACAATACTGGAGAAGTTAAAGCAGGGTTAGCTGATTTTCAAACCGTCTTCTGTGTTTACTTTCTTCTTCGTGTGTCCTTCACCTTGCTCCTGGTATAAATTTGAGGTTTGACTCCCTCTATACTCTTCCCTTTGCGAATCAGTCTTGAGAAGAGGTCAGTCATCTATCGTGATCCCAATGTTAAAGTGTCCTCTTGTAATTATCTTTACTTTTGTCAACATCTGTGGTTATATTTTATTGATCTCATGTGTTGTTTCGTTGTTTTCGTTCGCTCGTGTGGGCAAGTGCGGGGAGATGTTGACTTTGTCCGTTGTCTTCTTTCGTATAGTGTGGTTTTGTACTTTTGTTTTGTACTTTTGTGGAAACAGATTAAACGTGACTGTCTCCAAAAGTTCCCTCTGTGTCTTGTGGCTCCTTAGCACCTTGCAACACAACGCAGAAGTCCACCGGTCACACTAGACGCTCTAAGCAGCAGACTCTTCTTCCAAATTCGCGATCAATAAAATCCTTTATAATTAGATGCAGACAGAACACAGTGCTGCTTTTGCAATATACTCTGTGGCGGGAAAATAGAATAAATTGGAATACTATTACAATAAAATAGTAATAAATCGAAATGTAATAAATTGAAATGGCAATATATGGGATCAGACAACTTGAGAATACGCGTATCAATTCAGGATGCTGTGTTGTGATACTTTAACTACTTTAACCTGCTCTAACAATATACAACACTGTGGTCAAAATGTGTGTGTGTGCGTTTTTTTTCTCAAATCAAATCCATGGCCATAGATAGGCAAGATGTTGCAGAGAAATTTCCAGTCTAATGCTGCACGTAGCGACCCGAGTTGTCCTGCACTGCTCAATAGAAAGCTACTGTAGTGTAGATACTGTGACTGTAGCTCTGCTGTTGCTTTTAAATATGGCCTCCCTGAGTGAAGTGGTTCTTGCAGCGGCGGCTTCACTGCTGTGTGTCTAAATGTCTGTGTCCAGGCTTTTCAGGGCTAAGAGACCCCCCTCTGTCTCTCATCTCCATTCTGCTGCCTCCCAAGGACACTGCTGATTGACGGGCTTAATGTGTATCTCCACAGAATTGGATTTGATCCTGGGGGCTCTGCCACACGGCCTATGTTAGATTTACACTTTTCCTCTTCTCTGCTCCTTCTTTCTATGCCTCTTCTGCCAAACAAACACACACACACACAATTGCCTCTCAGAGAAGTTTTGTGATGAGTTGCTGATATGCCTGACAATTGTTGTGAGGATTGAAGTGGGTTTGTAATGTTAGTGACTGAAAGCAAGTGCTAGTGTATGTATTATACTGGAGCAGTGCGCACCTATTCAAGTGAAGTGCACCACTATTGGAATAGTGCACCACTGTTACTTCCTGTTTCTCAGCCAATGATAGGCCTGTCAGGATAATTACTATATCGACTTAAAGTTCAATATATGACAGATGGAACAATCATTTTTGAGCATCAATATTTATCGTGTATATTTCTTTGTGCTGGTTATTTTTACAACATGATAAGACTTACAGTAGAAAGTTGCATTACACTGGTCAACACTAAATTTATTGTCTAAGATTTTTTAGCTGATTTAGGATAATTTGGATGTGCTGAATCCAAAAATCAGATTGGTTTTGCTCAATCAGGTCAACGTTCTGAACTAAGCTACATATTTGTTTTTGGACGATTTTGTTTACATGTATGAGTATTTTCACGTCATATGATGCAAAATTCTGTTATATTTCTCACTATAAACAAATTCTGAAGATTTTGCATGTGCCAACTTATGACTAATTTTTTTTTATATTACAAGTGAATGAAATGGCTTTGATTAGAAGATCTTGCAAAAATAAGCCTGACATATTCTGCTACATCTGTGGTGAATACATCAATGTTCCTAACAGGAATCAAGTCACAAGTTTCATAAAGCGTGCTTACCATGCTTATTTTGGGATTAAACTTGGTGACCAAGATGAAGCTCGGGCGCCACACATGGCATGCAAGTCATGCACCGAGTATCTGCGTCAGTGGACTAAAGGCAAGAAGAGTTGTCTGAAGTTTGGAATTCCCATGGTTTGGAGGGAGCCGACATCAATAGCTACTTCTGGGCTATTGATGTGACTGGGATCAACAGAAAGAACCGAAGCAGCCTCAAGTATCCTGACCGTGAATCAGCACGTCGTCCTGTAGCTCACTGTGATGAAATTCCAGTACCTGTCTTTGTAGAAGTTCCTGACATCAGTGACAAAGATTCCTCCAGTGTGGTTTTAATGATGATGCTCCACATCCTTTTTCCAAAAAGGAGCTAAATTTTCAGGTTTCCTGAGAATCTGGGATCACTGAGTGATGAGCAGGTGGAGAGATTCCATCAGGACATAAAAGAGATGGAGACCAGGTATCAGGGACGCTGGGATGCAGTCATGATGGCTGATTACTGTTGGACTCTGAAGAGAGACATCCCTGCTGCTGAGCATTCAAGGGGTTCATAGAAACAGAAGTTCATGTTCTGAATTTTGCACAATGATAACGTAACGTTCCAATTTACATGTACTTACCTTTATCAATTAACATAACATAACATTTAATTAATACATTCTGTTAGAAAACTATTTTTTATCTCCTAAAACATTTTTTGGATGAAAAATATTAAAGAAAATCAACTGATAATGTCACAAAATTGTAATCAATTTAGTCAGAAGATCAGATTTTTAAAAATCAAATTAGCATAAAAACCTGACCTGACTGAGAAAGATGGATATCATTTTTGGATTCAGCGGTGCAAAATGGTCCTAATTCAGTTGAAAAAACACAGACAACTTTCAAAAATGTTTTTTTTTTGTAACCCAGTGTTATTAACTTTCACTCATTATAGATACAAGATGATTACTTAAGTGTTTATAACAGCTCACATCTTTGTAACAACTGTACATTTAGCATACTTTTTTGGGTATAATTCTGCTTTGTTTGGTTTCAATATTATCGTTTATTGTCTATATTTATTTCACCAATATATCACACTTTAGAATTTGTTTTTGTGACAGGCCTAATAATTGGGTGTAAACATCACACAGCTGCTTAATTTTGACCTTAAAATGACGCAAAACAAAGTGAACTATATTACATGAAAATAAATCAGGTACTGCCTCTTTTTGACATGTAAAAGGCGACATAATTTGTGTCTCACCTGAAAGAGGAGTGTGTTTTAGCTCATGTATTTTGCTTGTGTGTGTCATCTGTGCTACTCTGCTAATATGGGCTCCAGTGAATTGAGGACTTTTTTGTACTTTTTGAACTTTATTTTGATTTATTTAGATTATTCAGATTATATATTTTTCTCTGATTTTGCCATATTGTCAATATAAATGCCAGTCATCATAATTTTCAAGTCAACAACCTTCGGAGTACAATTTGAATCTTATTACGATGCAATACGATGATCACGCTTAAGCCTTAACGAAGTATCTAAGGTTTTCATACTTTGTCGAAGGCATTCAACTATTTCCTGCTTTACGACACCTGAGAGATCCTTTTTCTTTCCCATGTTGCTTGAAAATGGTTGCTTAATAATGTGGAACGTCCTTCTTAAGTAGTTTTTCCTTTAATTGGACTTACCTCGCAAACTAATTGGCACGGGTCTCTGAGATTGATTTCACTGACCCAAAGAGCCCTGAGACACAATACCATCCATGAGTTTCACTGGAAAACTAAAAAATGTACCCTCATTACACTTAAATACAACCTGCATAGTAATTTGGAACATTGGTGTGATTATAATCCTTGTGTAGGTTAGTGGTTGATGTCAGTGTGATCCATTGAAACTCACCTTCCCGAATCACCGTGAAGACGCGAGCTCTTCTCCTCTCCACCTCGCAGAGATATCTCAGCCTTGTCTCGCTCAGATCGGAGGCACTAACATTCTTATCTCTGGCTGAAAACCCTGGCATCGCGCTTTATTCCAGGTTTATCCATTTGGCTGCAGACTGACATTACTTCAGCAGGGCCCTTATCTCCATCTGTTTCTGTGGCGACGGCATCCAACGGGCCCACGACATGTGAACATTTGTGTGCGATGGGAGACAATGTTTTTGTGCTGTGTGGGTCATGGGGAGAGCTATTAGAAATGTCATTCATCTATCAGTAAAAGAGTGGGCAAACACAGCGCATCCTTTTAATCAGTTTCTGTGCGCTCAGTGAGTTTGGGGAATTTATGTTATGAATAAAGTTATCATTTCAAAGATTAATAAAAAAAAAAAAAACTGTCCCTCTAGGTGAATTTAGGTCTTTACAGTTCAGAAGATTGGGACACGACAACCAACAATTTCAATGAAAGAATTATCAAGCTACCTCGTTTTTATATTTTTTCACTGCCACTTTTACCCCAATTCTGGAAAATGCTTCAAAATTTAAGTTTATTATTATTATTATTATTATTATTATTATTATTATTATTATTATTATTATTATTATTATTATTATTAATTTATTAATTTTTATTTATTATTTTTTTGGGGGGGGGGGTTATTGTGTTTTTGTTGTTATTATGTAAACAATAAAAATTTTATCACAAAAAAATAAAAATAAATAAGGTTTCAAAAAGGTTTCAAAAAAAAAAAAAAATCCCAGAGTTCCCAGTCCCAAAATAATGAAAAAAAAAACCAAACTAAAACATTTTACTGTGTTCTCTTCTTGCATAACAATGTTCAGTGAGAATAAGTGAACTAAAGGATGCCTCGTTTGTCAGAATCGGGATGTACGCTCCGTCTCACTCGGCTTGTTCGTGTTTTTATTGTCTCCGCCTCTACAGACATCTAGATGGTGACCGTTTAGTTTTCTCTCAAATGGCCTAAGATTAACTAAAGTCACTGCAGCTGTTCTTTTATTACTGCTTCACCATCAGCCAATCAGATAACAGAATTTAGTTCCTGTTATCCTTTTGGGCCCTGTTAATCCTTACACTTATTTCCCTGTTGCAAGATCTGATTTTCCTTTAAGCAGTGAATATCTCTCCCATGCTGTTTGTCTCTCAGCGTGGGTCCACTGACGCGCAGGGGAAGCGACACTTAGCCTATTCACGTTTTATTCTGGACTTTTGCTAATTACCTTAACTGCACAAGTAATTATCCCCCACATCAAAGGGGCTGCTCTGGGGCCTCCCTGCAGCTCCACCACTGACAAGCATCCGCGGCAGTTCAATCATGACATTAACACATCATTAGACCGCCGCGTCTGATGAGGAGACGTGCAGGCCAGTGGACGCCGAGCTGCCAGAAAGGTTGACTTCTAACTTCAAAATGATGAAACCCTTTTAAAACGTTGGGTTAAAAAGCAAAGTTCAATGTTCTGTTCGATTTGGGGTGTGATAATGGTTGCAATATTGTGATGCCAAAGAGTCTAAACAATACTGGAGAAGTTAAAGCAGGGTTAGCTGATTTTCAAACCGTCTTCTGTGTTTACTTTCTTCTTCGTGTGTCCTTCACCTTGCTCCTGGTATAAATTTGAGGTTTGACTCCCTCTATACTCTTCCCTTTGCGAATCAGTCTTGAGAAGAGGTCAGTCATCTATCGTGATCCCAATGTTAAAGTGTCCTCTTGTAATTATCTTTACTTTTGTCAACATCTGTGGTTATATTTTATTGATCTCATGTGTTGTTTCGTTGTTTTCGTTCGCTCGTGTGGGCAAGTGCGGGGAGATGTTGACTTTGTCCGTTGTCTTCTTTCGTATAGTGTGGTTTTGTACTTTTGTTTTGTACTTTTGTGGAAACAGATTAAACGTGACTGTCTCCAAAAGTTCCCTCTGTGTCTTGTGGCTCCTTAGCACCTTGCAACACAACGCAGAAGTCCACCGGTCACACTAGACGCTCTAAGCAGCAGACTCTTCTTCCAAATTCGCGATCAATAAAATCCTTTATAATTAGATGCAGACAGAACACAGTGCTGCTTTTGCAATATACTCTGTGGCGGGAAAATAGAATAAATTGGAATACTATTACAATAAAATAGTAATAAATCGAAATGTAATAAATTGAAATGGCAATATATGGGATCAGACAACTTGAGAATACGCGTATCAATTCAGGATGCTGTGTTGTGATACTTTAACTACTTTAACCTGCTCTAACAATATACAACACTGTGGTCAAAATGTGTGTGTGTGCGTTTTTTTTCTCAAATCAAATCCATGGCCATAGATAGGCAAGATGTTGCAGAGAAATTTCCAGTCTAATGCTGCACGTAGCGACCCGAGTTGTCCTGCACTGCTCAATAGAAAGCTACTGTAGTGTAGATACTGTGACTGTAGCTCTGCTGTTGCTTTTAAATATGGCCTCCCTGAGTGAAGTGGTTCTTGCAGCGGCGGCTTCACTGCTGTGTGTCTAAATGTCTGTGTCCAGGCTTTTCAGGGCTAAGAGACCCCCCTCTGTCTCTCATCTCCATTCTGCTGCCTCCCAAGGACACTGCTGATTGACGGGCTTAATGTGTATCTCCACAGAATTGGATTTGATCCTGGGGGCTCTGCCACACGGCCTATGTTAGATTTACACTTTTCCTCTTCTCTGCTCCTTCTTTCTATGCCTCTTCTGCCAAACAAACACACACACACACAATTGCCTCTCAGAGAAGTTTTGTGATGAGTTGCTGATATGCCTGACAATTGTTGTGAGGATTGAAGTGGGTTTGTAATGTTAGTGACTGAAAGCAAGTGCTAGTGTATGTATTATACTGGAGCAGTGCGCACCTATTCAAGTGAAGTGCACCACTATTGGAATAGTGCACCACTGTTACTTCCTGTTTCTCAGCCAATGATAGGCCTGTCAGGATAATTACTATATCGACTTAAAGTTCAATATATGACAGATGGAACAATCATTTTTGAGCATCAATATTTATCGTGTATATTTCTTTGTGCTGGTTATTTTTACAACATGATAAGACTTACAGTAGAAAGTTGCATTACACTGGTCAACACTAAATTTATTGTCTAAGATTTTTTAGCTGATTTAGGATAATTTGGATGTGCTGAATCCAAAAATCAGATTGGTTTTGCTCAATCAGGTCAACGTTCTGAACTAAGCTACATATTTGTTTTTGGACGATTTTGTTTACATGTATGAGTATTTTCACGTCATATGATGCAAAATTCTGTTATATTTCTCACTATAAACAAATTCTGAAGATTTTGCATGTGCCAACTTATGACTAATTTTTTTTTATATTACAAGTGAATGAAATGGCTTTGATTAGAAGATCTTGCAAAAATAAGCCTGACATATTCTGCTACATCTGTGGTGAATACATCAATGTTCCTAACAGGAATCAAGTCACAAGTTTCATAAAGCGTGCTTACCATGCTTATTTTGGGATTAAACTTGGTGACCAAGATGAAGCTCGGGCGCCACACATGGCATGCAAGTCATGCACCGAGTATCTGCGTCAGTGGACTAAAGGCAAGAAGAGTTGTCTGAAGTTTGGAATTCCCATGGTTTGGAGGGAGCCGACATCAATAGCTACTTCTGGGCTATTGATGTGACTGGGATCAACAGAAAGAACCGAAGCAGCCTCAAGTATCCTGACCGTGAATCAGCACGTCGTCCTGTAGCTCACTGTGATGAAATTCCAGTACCTGTCTTTGTAGAAGTTCCTGACATCAGTGACAAAGATTCCTCCAGTGTGGTTTTAATGATGATGCTCCACATCCTTTTTCCAAAAAGGAGCTAAATTTTCAGGTTTCCTGAGAATCTGGGATCACTGAGTGATGAGCAGGTGGAGAGATTCCATCAGGACATAAAAGAGATGGAGACCAGGTATCAGGGACGCTGGGATGCAGTCATGATGGCTGATTACTGTTGGACTCTGAAGAGAGACATCCCTTACTGCTTCACCATCAGCCAATCAGATAACAGAATTTAGTTCCTGTTATCCTTTTGGGCCCTGTTAATCCTTACACTTATTTCCCTGTTGCACTTCAGTGTTGATGTAGTTTGCAGTTTCTCTCAGTGGCGTTGGTTGGGTGTTTTGTTTGGAATGAATTACACAATAATGTTTTACTGTATTGTAATGAAGACGGTGAGAAAGCAGGTTTCTACTTAACTAAGGGATGCTTTGATTTCCGCCTGACAAGTTTGTTTTACACATTTTGACTTTGATGTGTTTTGCAGAATAATGCTTTACAGAAATCAAAAAGAATAGCTACGCGATTCAATATAAAGTCAGCTAAGTTGCTCTACATAAATTAGAACATTTTGATATAATCTGAGAAAGATTGAGTGGATAGAGTTATGGCTTTATACTTGTACATTTGTATTTCTATGACCTGCTTCACCTCCTCCTTGAAGCTACTGAATGTTAAACAAAAGAACTTTGTTTCTGACCCCTCCATTACAAGTGTAGGTCATTTAATTATCTGCTCCTCAGCTCACCTTTCTCAGTACAAAAGTGCCTTATATTAAACACGTACATTTTGTAATTAACTTGATGTTACGGCTAACAACCTTGTGCTAGTTATAGTGGCGTTCTTTGGTCCAATTGTTTCTGGCCCGAGGTTGTATTGTAAAGACACATCATTTTTTAGAATAATAGTAGTTATTACACGACTGGAGAGCACATGGCTTTAGGTAAGATGAATTTTAATTTAATTGGGTAATGATAGTATATTTAACACAAACGTATCTGATCACACGCTGCTGGGCACTGGCTGACATTGTATCGGTGAAAAATAAATGTTCGCTCAAAAACACATTCCTTTTGATTTGGAAATTGAATTGCATTTAGCGAGATAAGAATGAAAGATTGTTTTGCATCAAGGTGGCCCGCAGTATTCCCCCTCGCTTGAGCCGTGTCTCTGTAATACAATAATGTGATGACCGCATTAGGTTCAGATAAAGCAATCTGTGCTCTCTGATATCTGCTCTGATTGGATCTCCTCACCGCTGATAATGTTCTCTTTCAATTGTCTCCACGCAAACATTGGACTTATAAGTTGCCTTTTTACGTCTTTGGTTAAAGTGGTTTTGTTGATTTATTAGGAAGTAGCGTATAGCGATTTAATTCGAAAGTAATAAACTACATAATTACAATAACGGTCTCCTTTCTTTTGTGAAACTTATCGTCTTCCCCAACATTACTTGAACTGACATTTTTTCCTTTAATTATATAGAGGATTGCTGTATTTTTCAAAGCCTTCTTCGCAGTGGACTAATTATTTTAGCATGAGAAACATTAGACATTGCATGACCAAGATAACCATATTTTCGTCTTGTTTTTGTAGACCTTTGGGTCAAATATACTGTCAGAATAGTCTCATTCACTGTTCCCTCCAAGCTGCGCGCATGCGCAATTGCGCACTGCTGACACTCCGCGGACAGAAAATCTGCGCTGCGCACAAAAAAATTGAATCGGAATTGAAAATAAAATAAACACACAGCAATTCATTCTGCGCTATTTTTCAACGTGAGTCAGTGAGTGTGACCGGGGACGAGCTGCTCCAGACAATTATGTGATTCACATACGTATCTGCGCAGCTTATCCACGTCATTGACAGGCTCCTCATGCGCCGCTACCAGAGTTTTAGCCGATGTGGAGTGAAGACTCGCTAATGATGCTAATGATGCTAATGATGCTAAGTGTTTATCCCCTTAACGTTCCGACGGCCCGCGCTCTGGCGCACTGTTTTGTAGCAGTTTTGCGTTTTAAACATGACGAAACGGACAAAACAAAGGAAGTACACGACCGAGGACACTGTGGATGTTTGTACAAGTTAAACTAGAGGCATCTCGGACCTGGAGCGGTTCGTGGAACCGAGTGAAGATCTCATGATGGACTCAGGAGCAGAGGACCTTATGTGCTGATGGACTGGATGCTGTTCCTGGTCGGTAAGTGTGGTTTATTCTGCTATTGACTTAATTGTGGGTCATATATATATATATATCATGCGTAATCATTAGCATTAGCTAATGCCAATCTGCCCCCCCCCCCATGTACAGTGTGTTTTCAGTCTCCAGTGTGTTTGTTTACATTTTGAAGTGTGTGTGTTTGTTCACTGTTTGCAGGGTGTGGTTTGTAAATATATATTTATTTTAAATATATTTTATATACAAATACACATTATATATTGTGTTTTGTTATGATATGTAAATGTACAGTAATAGAGCAGCTGGGTGTGCAGATACAGATTCCTCTCAGTGTGTATTGGTCATTGACTGTCACTAGTTTATGAGTTGTAAAAATCAAATGATCGTGTCATATACTGAAAAAGAGTTACCGGACTGTCTCCCAGACACAGTAGGACAATCTCACTCAGTGCACAGCAAAAGCTTCACACAATGGCTTAGTCAGAGCTTTATCATAAAAATGTTAAGTGTGTTTTCAACATTGGAGTTTACAGTTGTCTTGGTTTGGTTGGAAGTTCATGTTTTGCCATAGTTAAAATTAAATATTTATACTTCCAATAGCATTAACATACTACACAGGTCATGAGCAAGATTTTTGTCATTTTCATTGTATAAGTGGCTAAAGCACTTAATTAAAAGTCTTAGAACAGAAATGTAAATGCGGTAATTTGATTCTTTTAATAAACCATTTAACTTGGATGGATGTGATGCAGCATGACCACAGTGCGCACGTCTGATGTCGCTCACAGTGGTCCATGGGACGCCCAGGGAGTTTGTGTGTTTGCTCAGACTCTGAAAAATTAGAGGGAACATTGGTCTCATTGTTACATACGTTGTAGAAACCTTAATTTACATGGGATATAATGGGAAAATAAGCCATTTGGGTCTTGCTGTGTTGACACTAAACAATATCAGGCTTGTTTTTGGACTAATATTTCATGATTTTCCATTTCAGTTTCATGATTTTTACTTTTACAGTTTTGACTTAGAAGTGAAAGGAATGGGAATTTGTGGATATCTGTTGCATTTTGAAAAGGCAATATTGATCTCATTTTTGTATTCCTCAAGATGCACCTTTAGTTTATCTGCTGCTTAGTGCTTATTTGCAATTAATTAATCCCTTTTCACAGATTGAATTCAAGGCGCTGAGCTAAAACAAGTGATCGTTTTTTTAGGCAGAAAAGGGGGAATTGCATTTCAGTGTTGGGCTGCATAAATTAAGGTGAATTCAGGCGGGACATCAGGTAAAGTGGGATGATTAAATATTTTAGTATTTTTACATGTGGAAATGAAAGAGTCACCTATCAATTGTGGTTTTAAATTGTAGCCCCAGACCCTGTGTATACAAAACAAATAGGTAACGACTGAATATATATTATGTAGATACTGTAAGATAATATCAGAAATGTCTGTATACAGTCATAAAGACACAAAAAGAAATAAAACAACAAAAAACTCTCAATGAAACAGGTCCATATAGTGGAGCCTATAGACACACACTACTAACTATCTCAGCTCAGAAACATGTGGGCTGCTCTTTGTTGTGAACCACTGTGCTCTATAAAAAATATTACTGCTGTATTTAGTGTGGAAAATCATTTTCATTCACTCGGTTTGATACAGACAAGTGAAAATGACATTTAGAAGAAATTTGGTTCCCAATTCAGATGAGTTTGGTCAGTCTTTTGTGTCGCAGTAAGATGTATTTTAATGTACTAAAACATGAGTAAATACATGTGCTTTTATGTATAGTGTCATACTGTCAACAGGAAATCCCATTCTTTTTTATTTGTCCCACTTGTCCCACCAAACTTAGTGTCCCACCTTACCTGAACAGACCCTCGGCTCGGGAAGGAGTTTTTTGAGGAATTTATATTGTCAGTTCTTAAAATATTTGGTTAATTAATCAAACCGATAATCACAATAACTGACAACAAGATCTAAAACAAATTGAAAACACACAAAAAAACGCAAGTAGAAACATTTTTGGGGAATTTTTTCTGACACAATTAACAAAAAGTGTCCCATTTTAACTGAATTCACCCTAAATACTTTCATTTTTATTATTTTTTTTATTGTGTTGTGTAGGGCATTTTATATTAACTGTGCTCAGCAAATTCGAGCCACTGATTATTTTACATAATAAAATAAATGGTTTATCAAAATTTACTGTCAAAAGATTGTGAAGAATGTAGGGTGAAATCCCTTATTTTGCTACTACTCTGCTAATACTCAATTACCCTGAACATAATTAACTGAGCTATGTTGTGCAGCTCACTATATTCTCCCAGCTAAAGACACTGTGATGTTTATAGCCTCCTGTATTAATATTGTAATGTTCTTTTATTTTGTGTTTATCGAGAGTTGACACCTTTTGTTAATCTTGTAACTGTTAATGCGCTGTTGTTGATGTAACTGCTTGTGACACTTGGTTGCCATGCCGACACGTTGTTTATGTGAAGGTCCTATTCGTTAGTTACTAGTCAGTTTTGGACTCGCTTTAGTGTGTTGAGGCTGTTGTTGTTTAAGCGTGGGTTTACGGCCTATTTAAACCCTTGTTTTCCGACAATAAACAGCCAGAAGAAATTTGGCGTGTTTCCGTAGACCAAACCAAACCAATATTTTGAGGATACAGTATTGATAACTGATTCATTGACTGACTGTGTAGCAACATAGCACCTGAAGAACAACTGAAGAGCACCTGACATAGTATTTTAGACACAGAAAAACGAAACTACCATGTGCTTTACTCGTCCTTACATCAAACTGCTCATTTTGCACAGGACCAATTCAGCTTCTTTAGCAGCTTATCCTGTCCTGGTTTCCCATTAGCCTCTTTAGTGGATCTCAACTATGCCAAATCCAGTCCGGTCTGGTCCAGCGCTGGCCTGAGGAGCAGTGGGCACCTGGTAGAGGGCCCATCCATCTCCAGTCTGACAAGCCCTGGCTCCGGTCCAGGCCTTTAGCACGGGCATTACAGCAGAAGCACCAGAGAGCAACGCCGGACACTACTGCAGACAGAGGGGAGAGAGTATGTGTGTGTGTGTGTGTGTGTGTGGTATACGAGGGCACATACCCAAGTGGAATAGGTTGATGAATCACCCACAAGATGCAAATTAATGAACGGCAACACAGGAGCGAGGCAAAAGCACGACTTAACTCAAGCTATTTTACAAAATCTCTTCATATAAAACAAATTGTAGGATGCATATAATTACCGTTGTTACTACATTTACTATTGTATTTAAATAATTCCCCAGTCTAATCTGTTACACAAATTACAAATGACTTGAGAAGTATGTAACTGTCTCGCAAGGACTGGAGACGAGAAATGTACAGACGAGTACAAAAATGCCTAAAAAACTAAAAAGAAACTAGACATGTTTATTAATTTTGACTGCTAAGTGTTTGAATATGCAGCAAGACCAATATTAATAGCCATTGTCTTTATTTTTCTCTTCAAGTCTACCACTTTGCTTAATAAATAGCATTTTTTTTAATGTAATTAGCTATTTCCAATACCTCCCTCATCGTGATTTATGTTATTTTCAAGAGTTTCAATTGATTTTTCTCTTCTGTTTTGGGGTTTAAAGGGCCATTATAAAGATGGGGAATACAAAGGTCTGGTGAAGGTCAGTCTAAATAGAGTGAAGCAAAGATCTCCATCTGTTGCTTGAAACACTGAGTTCAACAATCGGCTGCTGATAAGAAACGGATCAAACCTAAAGCACTACCTCCCTGATTTATGCGCGTTATTTGTTTTGTGTGAGCATCCTAATTTGGCCCAACCCCCATCTGAATAAGAACGTTGGACAAACCCATTTTTACATTTTACAATAGCTCTTCAGTGGATGTCTCCTGGATTGCGTTTATGGAAAGCGACAGAGACGGTTGAGCAAATGAAACGTCTAAAAACAGTTATGTGTTGTAGCACTTGCCACCTGTGAACCACACTAAACCACGGGATCCCATCTCTGTCCTTTGTTTTTAGGGGCCTCGGAGGATATTGCCGCCATATTATTTCAGTGGTAAAATGTCCCTGGGCACAAAGCTATTTCAGATGCTTTACCGGCGGGCCCCAAAGTGATAGAAAAAGAGTAATTTGTTTTGGCTTTGCCTCTTTCACAAACCAATCTCCTTGTGTTATTTAAGTCCCCATGCTTCTCTCTCCTCTCAGTGACAGCAAACAACAAATCTAGGGTTGCCATGGATCTCATGCTATTTTTAGTCAAGTTTTTTTTCTTCCTTTTTTGCACATGCACAAACCTCTCACGCTCCAGCAAGTATGGGTTTAATTGTCACTGTTTGCATATGTTTGTTTATTCCTATCATGAAATACTGTCACAGCCGAACAATTGCAATGCGGATATTGCTGGTGGAAAAGGAAAGAGCTTTGTAACTTTGAATTAAGAAATGTATTCACGGCGTATTCCCAGTGCACTCATATCTAGGCTGGCATGATCCGAGGATACAGATAAGAAGCTAGAGATCCTAGAATAGCGACGACGAGGCTAAAAACACCTGATGGGCCCAGAATAAGATTCATTATGCCTGGGAGTGTAAAGATTCAGCCCCAGCCGGTTGATAGTCAAATCCCACTGGTGACTCCAGAGCTGCTCTCTTCAGCCACTATACATGACTCCAAGAAACTCTGAAAAAGTTTTTCTTTTGTTCTCATTTTTATCACTCACTTCAGGCAGAGTCCGTGGTATATTGGATTATTAAGCTTTTATTTTTGCACTGTAAATGTACGGTATTTTCTGGGCTATAAGTCGCTCTGGAGTATAAGTCACACCAGCCAAACAATGGATAATAATGAAGAAAAAAACATATATAAGTCACATTTTTGGGGGAAACTTATTTTACAAAATCCAAGACCAAGAACAGACATTTTATCTTTAAAGGCAAGTTATAATAATAACAATAAAATAGAGAACAACAGGCTGAATAGCAGTACAGCACGTTAACGTAACACACTTATATTTATTTAGCTACATGAAGTATAGACAGCAAACTGAATATGTGTCTGATATGTTAATGTAAGATATTAACCATTAATCAGATAGCTAGAGCGTTAAAAATAAGCTAACAAGTTAACTCTGGATCTCACTCCAAATCACTAAATCCACTGTGTCTTCATCCTCGGTGTCGCTTCTGAACAACTCCACCAACTCTGGAAGTAGATGAGGTGCAGCTTCCTCTCCTGCGTGGCTGTCACACTGGTACACGAGCCTAGAGCGCTCTTGCGTGGTTGTCAGCGTGACATGAATGAAGATGTGAAATTATATATTTGAATCATTTCACATATAAGTCACATCTGAGTATAAATGTCTGTATTGGGTATTGGACCCAACTTCCCATTAGCAATATGAGCCCAAGATCAGATAAACTGGACGGCTAAATATGCACCAATGCTTGCTATTTGAATATGCCTGATTTAGGATGAGAATTTTTGCAATCTATAGTCCCCAGAAAAATAAAAAATAAGCCCTGAAAACCCACTACCCTTAAAACAGCTTGGCATTCAGCACCAAAACTGCACTGACTTCTGAACATTTGTGGATGTATTTTCACATAACAACTTTTTGCTTTCTCTTTTTCTGTCAACGCTACTTCCACTACTTTTCGGCCACTGTTTACTGCCTGCGTTTCATTCCGCTGTGCATTATGGGGAATTAGAGTTATGCAGTAAAAAGAGGAGGTGGTGCTGTGCAGAAACCTTCATATATCCAGGGCTCTAATTACTTCCACGCTCCTCCCTCGTGTCTTAGATGGATTCTCCGGAGGCAGAAGTCTAGGATCAGCACTTTCCATCCCTCCTACCTGCCCCTCTCTGCTGTTTCTCCTTTGTCACAGCAGGCACGGTGTTATTAACCTTCTGTCTGCTCATGCAAATAGGACAATATACACTATAGTGCTTTCTCACCATTTTGGTGCTACGGGAGCTCATTGGAGACAGTGTAGCTCCCCTTTGAATTTCTCCCACTGTAGTTTCTGCTTATAGAAATGTGCAGCAGAGGGACGTGAGCCAGAGCGCTGAGAGAAAATCAGATGAAGACGAAGACTTTATATGTGCTTAATATGTGAAAATGCAGTGTGGGAGAAGTATTTTTTATTGTGAGATACATCGCTTACACAATCTCTAGCATTTCTTTGATATATATGTTGTGAAATGCCAACAGTGTAACCATTTTTTTTTTGTTAAATGTTAAAATAGATCAGTAACTGGGTTGGCAAAACTGACAATCATTAGCCATCAATGTTCATTAATGTTCTGCAATTTAAAATAAAATAAAATGAAATGCAAAGTTTGTTGAATGGCCCTAACATGTAAAACACTCAAGTTAATAATCTATACTACCTCTTCTTCCTCAGCTTTCACCGTTAATTGAACTGAGAGCCAGGCAGCTGCAGCACGGTAATTACGATGTGAGAAGTGATGGCTTTGCACAGGCGTCGGGATATGGACAACTTCTTGAATCCGAATCTGAGAAAACACGCTCATTAACTCGCACGCTCTGTATCTACCCCATGAACCGATGACCACGACTAATGATGACTTCTGTTACGTAAGTTTAGTCACAAGATGGACACCAGAAAGCCCAAGATGTTAAGTGAGACGTAGAGTTAGATTGCAGTGATGGGAGTGGGATTTGTAACTAATAACTACTACTAAGAGAAAATGAAAATGTTTGATATAGTACAACTGACTTCTAAACTCTTATTTCAAGGACTTCAAAAACCAAAGAATTCAAACAGTTCAACTAGAGGTGGCAAATACTGAAAAGTAGATCATACAGTTTTAATATTAAGCATGTCATTTGTACCAAAAAAACTATGCAAAACGATGTAAAAAGAGATTATTTAAACATCAAAAGAATGAACATTTGTAGTGTAATCAAAGTTACATTTCTGTACTTTTGTGGTTCAATTTCCAGTTTGTTTTGTGCTTGTTGGTTTTACCCACAAGCATAAAATCTACAGGCACATTTTTCACAAAATTTATAGGCACGTTTTGCACATTTGTGATGATTGCCATAATATTTAATCGATGTCTTAGAAAAGAATATCTGTATAATGTTTGTTAATAACGCCCACATCTAAATGGAACTCAACTGACTAATGACTTTCTGCATTTTTATTTATTTCCATTCTTTCACTCTTTGCTTTGCCTAAATTTTAATACTGGTGGCCAAGGTAAAATGAGGACATTTTTCAGATAGAACTAAACAATCCACATGACCTGGTAACTTGTCCTTGTGCACAAAGCCAAAACCATCTTCTGTGCTCAAACGACTCTCACAAAAGCATAACGGATAAAATGATACAAGTCCATTTATAAAGTAAAATGGAACAAAGACACTCTTTACTAAAGTACTCTCAAGCTGGGTTGGCCAGTGGAGTATTTTCAAATGACATTCGCCACAAAGTTTGGCTTTTTAAGGAAGTAATTGGTATTCATATTATTTTAGTGCCGTTATTAACTGGGACTGCACAATATATCTCTATCAAATCGAAATTGCAATTTGAATAAGCTCAATTACCTCATCGCAGAGGTTGTAATTTTTAAGGTAATAGAAAGAGCGTTATGTAACTTTTCCAGTGGAAGCTCCGTCTTGGGAAACATGCATTCTTACTGTAAGCTCTCCATAAACCTGACCCGTAACTTTGCCTGGTGCCACCCCTTGATTGTCTCCATGGAGATAAGTCCCACAAATGATTAGTGCCTACCCTTTTATTACGATAAACAATATTCTTGTTTATTGTCCCATCCTTAGCATACGCCCACTGCTGTCTATTTACGTAGTTCTCCAATATCATTTTCTTGTTCAATTGTTCAGCAGCATCGCGCAGTCACTTTGGTACAAAAGAAAAAAAATCTGGGTTGCTAGCATGATTTGCAGATCTTTGTTATGATGTTTACGGAGACGGCTTCCATTGAGCACCACGGTTTTCTAAACTTAAACTCAGTAGACTTGTTTCTTTTATTAAGTTGTTTTAGGTCAATATTGCGATTTAAAATGTTCACGGTATAACATAATGATGTATGAGTGCAAGACAGAGAAACACAGGTAGCGGACCTGCTACCTGCCTTTTAAGTCTTTGGAGTATTTTCTGCTTAAAAAAAGAGTGGACAATGTGGTGGGAGAAGATGATAGAAACCTCAAGTCTGTGAATGCCCTTGAAGTTTTTGAAGTTAGGACTTTTACCTTCACCTCTTTCTAGTTCACAGCACAGACGAGATCTGTTTTTGTTTTGTTGCAGTGAAAATTGGAATGCCTGGAGCTACCCGAATATGAAATGCAGAATCAAATCAAACTCTCTTTTGAGGCCAGAGTGAGGGCTGCCATAATCACAGTGCTATTGTTTCTTTTTTTCTTGGGTCGCATTACTACTAGCAATTCCACCGAAACGTGCGTGTCAGTGGCACATTTAGGTGGGATCCTGTGTCCATATTAACCATAACTCTTTTTACCATTGCCATTGTCCATATATGCTGTTTTATCACATGTAGTATTAGTATCATCAAAACATTGCTCACTTTCCACTAGCATGTCGCCTGTTTGCAGCTGCCTGTATCAGCCACTGTTAAAAACGACAATCTCAACTTGCTGTGTGTAAGGCGTGCTGGTTGTGATCAAATTCAGGGCAGTGCGAATGTGCAGAAAGTAGAAGAATCTCTCACACAGTAGATACACGGAGGATTACTGTTGGCCCCAGGGGCTGAATAAAGAGATGAATGCGCACAAGTGGAGCAAAGGAACGGGAGCTCTTTTGTCCTATCACAGCATACAGTACAGAGCTATATACTCCTCTATAGGATCTTGTATAGTTTGTATCAAAGTCCTTTTATTCAAACACCCTGAGGTGCCGTCAGCTCCTTTCCCGACGGGCGATTTGATGTGTTGTCACAGGAACGTGCACGGCTGAATGCGACACAGCTGAGTTTAGTCGGCAGTGCGCAGAAGTTAGAGACTGAACTGTAGAAAATAGAAATTAACAGTTTTCAGCTAAATTATTGCTATCACGATGCAAGCTTCTCACTCGAGTACTTCCAGCTGAGCTCAACAAATTTTAGCCCCTCAGCAACCACTTATACCTGCAAAACTGAAACTGTATAGTAGAGGGTTGTTCTGATACTGATACTGATACTGGTTTTGATAAAAGCTCCGATACCACATTTTTCAGGTGTCAGCATTAGCGAGTACTCAGACCAAATCACCGATCCGATACCATTCTGTGTTTTCCAGAATGAGGTCACGTAGATGCGAGCAGCTGCTGTTGACGTCTGTGGCTAATGCTAATGCTAACACTCAGAGCAGGTTAAATGCATACTGTGATGTCTCTGCAGACGCTTGAAACATGCTAATAATGACAGAAAAGACATTTGTGTTACCTCTTTGATGCCTTCGATTCCTTTGGTGTGGATGCTCTTTGAGTGTTTTTGTAAATTCACTGTACCTTTTCCATTCATCACGTCCTTCACTCTAGTAAAACAAGCATATATAGATTTTCTTATGACAACATCACATTGCACATTTTCCATAGATATTACCACTTTACTCACTGTACTTTATGAATTAGGAACACGGTTAAAATAAAATAAAATAAAATCGTGAGGCTGGTCAGATGCAGAACTGCTCTGTACATATAGCGCTGAGTGTGGGTAGTGTGTAACTTCCTGGTTAAATATAACTGCTTCCTTCTTCCTCCAGAACAATCAATAACCCATTTGTGGTTTTAGGAGCTGTGTGTTCCTTTGGCTTTGAGTTGCCTCAGTCTTAAATTGTGTCAATAAATTACGTTTACTTTATCCCTGTTATCCTTGGCAAGAATAACACAAGATACTTCTACTTCAACTGGAAACAATAATCTACTGTCTATATGTTGTCAAGCATTATATCAGTTTTATCAGCTCTTGTACTATACGTATGGACAAAAAGTTTCCCTTCTTGCTCCTGTTTATTCGTTGTTAATGAGGTTTGCCATGGTGAACTAGTACAAAAACACTTAATGGTTTTCTCAGCATAACCAAGCATCAGGGTAGCAGTAGCCACCAACTTCAAGGGGCAGTTGTTTCGTAGACACGCAATTAAAAACAAGTCGATGAACAAGGACATAAGAATGAAAACAACCAAGTAAAACATTAAGTTAACTGAGTGTATAAGTGTGATTAGAACAATATGATGCAGCAGCCTTGGCTAAGATCAATGGCATTTACAAGTACATTTTAGTTTATTTAAAAGGCTAATGACCAACTTAACCTGCTTTGTCTAGGCACACTGGAGTGTTTGTGTTTCCCTGATGTAAAGGCAATGCAAGGCAAGTTTAATTGTATAGCAAAATTCGTACACAACGTCATTTTAAAGTGCTTTACAGAATAAGAAAAATTGTAAAATCACAATATAAACAATTCAAAACGTAAATAATCTTTTGAGCCTGGATTTAAACATTGTCAAATCGAGGCGTGCCACATCTTCCGGAAGTTTTTAGCTGCAGAAAACTGAAACACTGATTCCCCTTGTTTAGCCCTGACTCTGGGCACCAGCAGGAGGCCGGTCCCTGAAGTCCTCGGGGTGTGAGATGGTTTAGAGCAGGGGTCACCAACCTTTTTTAACCTGAGAGCTTTTTTATGGGCACTGAGTCATACGAAGGGCTACCAGTTTGAGACGCTCTTCTGAAATAACACATTTTCTCAGTTTGCCTTTAGTTATACATTATTAATAATGATAAATGATAATCATCTATGTGAACACACTGATCATGTTGCAAGACACTGATCACATTAATGATTTCTCAAAATAATTATCAACAATGAGCAAGGAGGGAAACAGATATCAGTATTCAGCACTTTAACTTTACTAATCTTAGTAATTGTTAAATTTCCAGATGACACTTATATCACTACATCTCATAGGAAAAGTGTCCCATTTTCACTATCCATTGACAAACCTTTTTAACAAAACATAAATAATACACATTGCACCATGTTTCATAACGTTATCAATTATGTAATGTTAAAGAAAAATAAGCTTACATATTTTTAAAGCCTGTTGTTTACCCAAAGCTGCGTTTAGCTCTGGGCTTGTTCTGCCCATAGTGTGCGTCCCCGTGGGGAGCGCTCGTCCCCGTGGGGAGCGCTCGTCCCCGTGGGGAGCGCTCGTCCCCGTGGGGAGCGCTCGTCCCCGTGGGGAGCGCTCGTCCCCGTGGGGAGCGCTCGTCCCCGTGGGTAGTTAGTGTGGAGCTTTGTGAGACGTAGTGAAGTGTCCCTCCACATTGTGCCGCTTTGCCGTCACCACAGTCGCAGATGAGATACGCGCAGGTTATTTTTACAGTCTTAAATTGTTGTGAAAGTGATCTCTTCTCTCTCTTATTCAGCGCATCCTCACAGCGCTGGCGAGCGGAGCACTGGTTTTGTCACGTGCACAATACTGACCTTTGAACTGAGTAGGTCAGACTTCACCTTAACTTATCTAAACTTCACGTATAATGAACATAAGTTTAAGATATTGTCATTTTTAAATCTATATAAACGCAAGAGTGATTAAAAAAATAGCAACAGAATAAAATTAAATTTTAGATGCAGCTCATTAGTGAGTTGTGCTATTTTTAGAACCGGTCTGCGGGCGACTCATGTGGGGCTTGGGGGCGACATGGCGCCCGCGGGCACAGTGTTGGGGACCCCTGGTTTAGAGTATATGGCACTAACATGTCGGAGATGTACTTTAGTGCTAGGCCATGGAGAGCTGCTTTAAAATCCATTCTCTGAGCCACAGGAGCCAGTGCAGAGACCTGAGCACAGGACTTATGTGCTTGTACTTCCTGGTTCTAGTCAGGACTCAAACAGCAGTGTTCTGGATGTACTGCAGCTGTCTTAAGGCTCGTTTGGAGACACCAGTGAGCAGGTGGTGACAGTACCCTAACCTACTGGAGACAAATGCATGAATAAGTCTCTCCAAGTCTGGTTTTGACAGTATACCTTTAATTTTTGCAGTGTTTTAAGGTAAAAAGCTGCAGATGTTATTAATTTGATGTGGTTGATTTGACGTAAAGAGAGGCGAGTGCTCATTGAAGGTAGAACAGCATTAAATACATGTTTCGTTTTGTTTTTGCAGTAAAATTGGTTATTGTGTGGACACTGGGAGGAAGTTGGAGATAAGGTGCAGAGATGTATACTTTGATATACAGTGGTCCCTCGTTTATCTCGGGGGTTACATTCTAAAAATAGCCTGTAATAGGCGAAATCCACGAAGGAGTCAGCTTTATTTTTTACAATTATTACATATGTTTTAAGGCTGTAAAACATCTCACCACACACTTTATACACTTTTCTCAGACAGACATTAACATTTACTCACATTTCTCTCTTGTTGAAACACTCTCAAAATTCAAATCTTTGTATATTACATGCCCCTTCCTCGATGATCACTTTAAATGTGTTGTTCACGTGCCTCTGCTCCAACAGTATCCACAGAGGCGACCTCCCCGTGCAGAGAAACACTTAAGTGGGAAAAAAACTTGCAAACATACAGGACTTCAGAGTCACACTGCGATCAAACGTTTATGTAAATGTAACCCTAATATATTGTTGTCACCAGTCTTTTGAGGCTGTGGGTTTGGCGGGTTACATTTAGATTTAATATTATGCATTTTCTTGCTGTCTTCCTTGATTAAATAGACCATCACGGCAGGACAGTGTACAGCTCGTCTTTATTCAACAACTTAACTCATCTCATCTTGTGCACATTCACTCTTGTTACTTTTTTATCAGTGTGCTCCTCAAATGCGCTGTACCACAACAATAAACTAAATACTAATGACCCAAATAAATGTTAATACACAAAATAATACGTGTCAAATAAATTAAAGATTACATAAATTTGGCTGAATGCATTCTATACTGTACAGGAGATACGACACAAAGGAGATTAGTTGACGATGATCTACAGTCCCTTAGCCAATCAGGACGCAGAACACAATCTACGTTCAAAATTGCACAAAAAAAAAAAAAAAAAGACCACGGAAGGTGAACTGCGATATATGGAGGGACCACTGCACATATAGCCTCAGCTCAAGAACAGCACAATATGGAAATGTCCTATGCATGCGTGCATCATGTTTCAGGTTGATTAAATTATTCAATCCACTGACATAGAGCTTCCATTTTTATGTGTAGCTGGTCTAAGCCTGCTTTTATGTTGTTTTGCAGACACCAGTGCACATCAATCCAAGGGTAAATAATCTCCCTCACCGCGGTACAGGAAGCAGGTAGTACAGCAAGGCGGGCAAGTCAATCCCGCAAAATTGTGCTATCATGCAACAAATGTAAGCACGGAGTTTGAAAACGGAAAACTGCCCAAGCAACAGATAGTTTTCTTTATAGAGGTAATATGTGCGTTTCAGACAATTGGTACTGCCTAATGGACTGTAGCAAATAGAAAGGTTATCTTATTACATGATTAGGCTTTAGATCACAGTTTTGTTGTTTTAGCCGCAGAACAATCCATGAAATGTTAAAAAGTAAAGTAGCAGCAGACGTCCATTCAGCCTCTTTGCTACCTCCTTCCTGTCACCTATCCTGTTCATTATTTTCTGACCATGACATGTTATGCTCTCCCCTGGCTGTGCTGTCTTTCCTAATTTAAGTTTGTGCAGTTCAGACAGATCAGATATCATTGGGATCAAACTGTTTCCATTGTGGCCATTGAAGTCCAACAGCCTGTCTCATCTTCACCAAACAAACAACCTCTCTCCCTCCTTGCCAAGGCACACCGCTCCGTGATTACCAAAAAAGATGCCGCGTCAAGCCTGGCCTATTATTTCCAATTTCTCCTGGAGAAAGTTAATCTAATGAGCATTATCGGCAGCTAATGGGAATTATAATTAGTCAGATGCAGCAGATTATCTATGCATAATTAGCTGTGACTGTCAGCTCCAATTAGCATGACAGGAATTAGGAGACTCCGGAGTTTGGAGCGGAGATGAGGAGAAGAGGGCAAGGAGCCACCGAGAGAAGAGGAGGAGACAAAGACAAGGAGGCAAGAAGGATGCAGACGCTACAAGTATAGACGTTCAAATGATTGTCTCTGCTCATTATACTTGTTGTAAAGTGTTTGTGGAACTGTAAGTAGACTAACCATCGGAAATGTAAAAAAAATAAATAAAAATGTGGCAAAAAATAAAAATAAAATGGCTATGTGACATTTTTACGAACCTTACTTGTGTGTGACTCAGAGTCTAAATTGGTTGAATAATTGCATGTAAGAATACAGCAGTGTGCGGTGGAAATCAGACATTTTATTGAATACAGCATGATAAAAATGTGCACGAATCAATCAAAATACATCTTTTGGTGAAGGAACGCAATTAAAATCTGATTTTAAGAACACACGTGCTTTCTTGTGGCAAAACATATGGTAGTTTTGGCAGGTAAATCCGAACATCTCCTACACAGTTTTTATCACCAGAGTCATTTTGCGGTCAAACTGTTCACGCGCTCTTAGCAAATCATTCACGGAGGATAGGGACCTTATTTGTTTACTCTCTTATTGCTCATTCCCGTTGCTGACAGCATAAGAAGTTCCAGCACCTAAATGCCTAGTTGGAAATGAAGGTGAAGTTTATAAAAGTATATTTACCAAATGCAGACATGATTTTAATTAAGAAGATGTGAAATGCGTATCCCAAGTTGACAAAACACATCTTTAAAAAGGGAATTAAAGCGATAATAAATGCATAATATGTGTTTTTTTTAAAGCTCAAAAGTCCATATTGCATAATATGGCCCAGTAATATGTTGCATAATAAATGATGCATATTTAACACCAGTGAAAGCACAAGTTTATGAGGAGAATACACTTTTGTGCTTTATATAATTAACTTTTTCTGAGGGCGGATGGTGGCGGAATAATTTGCAATAAGAAATGACCAGAGTAAGCCATAAGCCTTCAGACATGTTTAAGCTCTAAACTCGATCACCAACGCTGCAATTTTTCAGTGTTCTTCAGTTTTAGACCTAATGGAGTGCAAAATGCTTAATTTATGTATTGGGTGGGAGGGAGAGTGGGTTGATTGAAGAGGCATTTTTTGGCTCAGCTCTGTGCCGACGTTAGCAGAGGATGTGCAGAGAAAATAGGATAAGGTTGAACAGTATTTGGCATGTTCAATGTAGGCACAGTGACAATGACACGAGCTCACTGACAGAGTGTGTTTAATATTTAGAAAAATGCATAATTCATCAGAAATGTTGTCAAAGTAGCCTCAAGCAAAGCGGTTCCGATCACTGGGGTCTGTAAATGATGGTTAAAGAGAAAACTGAATCCATGTTCAAAATAAACAAATGTGGTGCTGGTGCTGTGGCATATAATTTTAGTTTTTGTTTTGCAATTACAGCATTTAAAATCAATGCCAAGGGGTAAAAGCATTTTTTTACAGCACAGCTCAGATGTGTAATGCCATATCAGAATAAAAATAGTTTTGATTCCATCTGTGTTGGATGAGATGTGAATTAATCATTACATTTGAGCATAATGTTAGTGACCCTCAGCAACTTTAAGATGTAGTTGTCTCCCTTGTATTGATTCTTTCCACTTTCCTGCCATAACAAACAAATGTCCCCTTTTTGTGGGCTTCGCTTTTCCAGACTCATGGCAGGCAATTTGAAATCCAACCGAGGTGGCACAAACTTGAGATTTATTGTTGAAGAGAAGTGAATGTAGAGAAAGTATTTTATGAATGATTGAGTAATACAACACATATTCACAAACTGAACTTGTTTGCTTTGACGAAACGGCAAATGAAGAAATACGTGTCTAACATACTCCTGATAATG
Organism: Periophthalmus magnuspinnatus; assembly: GCF_009829125.3. NCBI lineage: Eukaryota > Metazoa > Chordata > Actinopteri > Gobiiformes > Gobiidae > Periophthalmus > Periophthalmus magnuspinnatus. Next base: position 9,798,045 of record NC_047148.1, read on the forward strand.
TATTGAGCGTGTATTAAAGCAACACAAACTCATCTCGTGTTGTCAGCGCTAAACAAAGCACTTTGCGATGTTTTTAATCAGGCTCATTTCTCCAGCCCAGCTCCAGCAGAAGTCCTCTGGGAGCACGTACAGGAGCAGGCAGGCAGCTAAATAGCTTTTGATTGAGAAAACACTGTGTTGCATTTGCATAGATTATCTGAGTGTATTTGACCAGGCTGCATGTGTCAGAAACACACAAACTGTAAATAGCAGCAGTCAACAGTGGGGGCCCAGAGATTGAGCCAAAATCATGTAAAACAACACACAGTTCACACAAAACAGTTGGTTTAACACTGGCCGCAAATACACACAGGCACACCACATGGGAAACGTCTCTATGGGAGATATGGAGTTAATGTGGTTTAACCCCAAGCTTCCTTTTTGGTTCAAATTATTGATCAGTCCAGGCAAATATTTGCCAGTGGATCCATAGCACATCGGCAGTCGGTGTTATTGTGATTTTTGTATGCCTAGAATACAGAGTAGGCTACTTGTGTCTCCAAGAATTAATAGGCACATTAATTTAATGTATTTAAATGATACTATCTTATTATATAACCAGCCTTAATCTGTGCCATCTGAGCCTCTGAGAAGTAATAAAAAAGAATCAATTCCCTTTTTCCTTTTTATCATGTTATCAAAACAATGTATTTTATTTTTTATTTTTTTACATTTACGATTTGGGGTGAATCCTGCCTTTTGCTGCAGGTGCTACTGTTGGCTCTAATTACCCTGGCACAAATGAAACATCACATCAGAAACTCCAGTGTAAATTCCTCTGTGATTTGAATGAATGCTGTGCAAATGCATTCTCTGTGTGTGTGTTTCTTCTGCAGCCATTGGTTCAGAAAAGACAATACACACTGATTTGTTTATTTGCCCCAAACCAACACAATCACTTATCACAATCTCAAATAATATAACAGACATGGAGCTAAATGCCTTGGTATTAATAATGATAATAATGTAGCGTGTAAACAAATCATGAGTCATAATGACACAGTGTAACTCGCACTTTCAAAAGACCTTCACCAAAAATGGACTAAATGAATGCTCTAGTAAAAAGGCTATCAGTGCCGCTTTTTCTCTGAATTTAGAGCAGAAGACAATTAGCGTAGCATTGCAAACAACACTGCAGGCAGAGGAAAAGCTGGTCTCGCTTTCAACACGTCTTAATCAATAAACAAAACTATCAGGGAACGCTTCATTGTGTCTTGAGAAATTATCATATGGGTGAAATCGCATTGAAAAGTGACAAGCAAACACTTACGGCGCCACCATTGTTTGGGCCAATATAAGGAATCAATAGTGTCTGTGCTATTACTGTGATGGACAGACAAACAAAGACTTGAATGGGGCTCGATCAATGCCCTTCTTTTCCTTTTTCACAAACGGTTTCATTACTGCGGGACATTTATCAGGCTGCATTAGCACATTTCCTACTGTAGCGATAACGGAAGAGCTGTTATCCACATCAACAAATGAATCAGATGCTATCGAGGCTGCGTGCTATCGCTCTGAGTCCGTACATACAAATTACAAAATGATCAGGTCTTGCCTCTGTACAGGTTGGTCGTATTATGCAGAGGTGGGTTAGTACTATGCACCACTCCCTCCAATGTGATTTGTTTTGTTGTTTTTCTTCGATCCTTTTAAAGCATCATATTTTCTTCATTATTTAATGTTTTAACCTTCGAATTACATTAACAGTATTAATCACATTCAAGCATTTGCTCTTACAATTTCTCTGACTCCGGTGGTAGTTTCCCCAAATACTGATTACTTTTTTTTTTTTTATTTGAGTTATTTCTTGGACCCTACTTTGATATACTATGTCTTGAGTACAGAGGTATTTTGCAGAATCATTTTTTAAGCTTTCTACCATATTATAATGTTGCTCTCGTATCAAAAAAAATAAAAAAATAAATAAAAAAAATGCCTGAAGAGGTTTTAGATGTCATTCATGCATGTTTGAGTATTTTAACTATTTTTAACCCTCCTTACGTTTAGCTGTCAGTGTACAGACGGTGACAAACGGCAACTTGACAAATCTGATGCGATGTAATTTCATTAGCGGGATGCTGATTGGAACGTGATAAAGCTTTGACGGGGGAGTGACTTAAAGCGGGGAGCAAAGGGGAGTCTAAGAGCGTCAAAAACAACAGTGAGACTTGTTAAAAGATGTTAATTACGGTGTGAATAAAAATGTAAGTCTCTAGCGATTCGATTTTGATTATTGGGGTCCAGATTAGATTAAAAAATGATTCTTGAATTCTAAAACAATTCTTGATTCTAACACAATTCTAAATTCAATTCTGAAGCGAAAACGAATAACTTTTATTTTACACATTTCAAGTTGTAATTTTTTTTTCTTTTTTTTTTTTTTTACATAAACTGTACGTCTATACAAATTATTTTTATTTTTTCCCATATTCATACAAGAATCTAGGAGATGGTACTTAATTTGTATTCCATCATTATTTTATTAGTTCATAATTCAATAAAAATAATAGATCTACTCAATCATTATCTAGGCCCAGTTAATTCCATACTGCAGTGATTAAACTTAAATACATACCGTATTTTCCGCACTATAAGGCGCATCGGAATATAAGGCGCACTTTCAATGAATGGCCTATTTTAAAACAAATTTCACATATATAGGGCGCACCGCATTATAAGGCGCATAGAATATAAACTACTGTAGTATCTGGGGTTGTGTTACGCATCCACGAGATGGAGCTGCGCTAAAGGGAATGTCAACAAAACAGTCAGATAAGTCAGTCAAACTTTATTAATAGAATAAAAAAAAAAAAAACATTCTGAAAACTTTGTTCACTCACAAAACAAGTTAATGCATCACAATATAGGAACTCTCGAAATAGTGCAAAGTAATAACAATAACTCAACGTTGTTCAAACATTAATGTCCATAGTCACAATATCTCCCAGCCTTGTTTAGTTGTAAACATGTGAAAGAAACACGTAAAGCTCACTTTTTCAGTTCATTCCTCATTCATGAATCCCTCGAGTTGTTCCTCTTCAGTGTCTGAGTTGAACAGTTGGGCGAGCTCATTCAAAGTGCCCGATTCCGTTTTGTCAAAATCGCCATTATCCGTGTTGCTGCTGTTGTCTGGCAGTTCAGTGACAATTCCTGCCTTCGTGAAAGCTCGGACCACAGTTCAGACTGATATATCAGCCCAGGCATCCGCAATCCATTGGCAGATTGTGGTGTATGTCGCCCGGCGCTGTCTCCCCATCTCCCCTATAGCGTCGGATCCTATCGTCGCCGATAGACTCGTGGTTGCGGACTTTCCAGCAGCGTAACTCCACGCCCAGTCATGCTCTCATGTAAATTCAAATGGCGTCTCAAAGTGGAGACATGGGGCTACCTAAATATTTTATCATCATTAAGGTAATCTGCCTCTGTTGTCCTGAAGGTGACGAATGAGAGCGCGGGGCTGCGGGGATTTTCCCAGTCATTTATTCGATGCGTAAAAGAAAAAATACGGATGGATGTGTAAAATAGAAGTAGTAGTAGTAGTAGTAGTAAAGTGATTCAAAGTAGTGCTAATATCCCATTCAACTCTCCTCTGTCTCAGCGCAGTGTCACATAAGTCTGGTTCTCTGTGTGTGTGCTGCTCTACATGATCCTGGTGTTTTTATTTCGCAATTGTGTCTGTAAATCAAGATATGAACATTAATAACAGACAAATCAGGCGCCTTCTTTTCCCGAGGTAGCTCCTGCTAATGTTAGCAACATGTTTGATTGACAGTGTTGCTAAGCGTACGCTCCCTGCTAAACCAGCCCATTCCCACCCAGTGGGTGGGAACAGCCGTTCTCTTCAACGATCTCGCTCTGGATTGGGTCTTTGGTTGCTCTGATACTCACACTTCCTAATTTGGACATGACTCCAAATTCGCCCCTATCTGAAGGGAGGAGCTACACTTAAACTCTGAGCGTTACATTGGAGAAACTAAACAGCCACTCAATTAGAGAATATACCAACACCATCGCGAGATCTCCTCTGGGCACCAGTCTGCTTTACTTCTCCATCTCAAAGCCACTAACCACTCCTTTGAAGATAGTGAGGTTCAGATCTTAGCCAGAGAAAAGAAATGGTTTGAGAGAGGAGTTAAAGAATATTTTTGTTAGGAAAGACAATCCTTCCTTGAACAGGAATGGGGGCCTGAGACATAATTTATCACCGATTTATAACTCCATCCTCACACCCAAAGCAAACACAGGGAACAAAGAAAACAAAAGAGCTAGCCAGTAGGCTT